>NC_079531.1:12873451-13173451 GCF_003711565.1 Takifugu flavidus | reverse complement strand
CAGACGGACGGAGTTGAGAGAGGAAGCTTGAACTGCTCGTTAGCTCTCCCTTGCAAGGCCTCCTGTTGTTTGTGTAGTTGATCTGAGTCTAGTAAACGAACAGCGCGGGTGACCAAACATCACCCTCACAAAAATTGGTCCTTCGAGCCGGATCCCAAGACCTGGAGAGGAGCGCAGCCGGAGTCAAAAGGACGTCCGAAGTGAAAGACCTTTCATCACGAGTTGACGGAAGGCCGGTCTTCGTCCCTCCCAGGGCGACCATCTCCAGTGACGGGAAGAAGGCACTAAAACAACTCAGAGAGAAACCATAGCGACAACGGAGTGAGTATAAGACACAAAAAGCGCTACACAGAAAATACCGCGGTATTGCCTGCCTGGTCATCAGGAGAGAAGCAGAGGCAAGATACACCCGCCTCCTCGGAGGTAGAAGCCTGGTGTATACTCTCCTGATCAAGAACGATTGACTATGAGGCCACGGCAGGGGGACTGAACTAGATATCCTGTATGGATTGAGGGTTGTTCAGTCGGGAGATCAGGCGTCTCCACTCAAGTACATAAAAACTGATAAATAAAGTGCAAACATGGGCAACCAACATTCCACAAAAGGTGCTGAATTTGAAATCCCAGCATCGTGTAAACACATGGAAGACAAATATCCAGGTTCATGCTCATATGTTCAGCTGTGGATGACTAAGTTCGATTGGGATGGTAACTTAGACAGGCCAGGCAATATTACAAAATTAAAAGAAGTTACCATACTAACGGTACTGAAACACAGCAAGTCCTCATGTGCGTTAATGGCAAGAAATGGGGCACTGTTAGAGGAGATTGGGTCCCAGTGGATCCAGCCACTCAACAACCATGGCAGCCTGGCAGCCAAGAACTAAATGACAGACTCGACAGACTGTACGAGCGCATGCGAACTGTTTTTACTAGACGAGCTGACTACAGCGCCATTACGGCCACGAGACAAAAGACTGACGAAAGTTTTGAAGACTATAGCATGAGAATGAAAGATGTGTTCCGAAAAAATAGTGGAATTCCGTATGCGGAAGAACCAGAAGGTCCCTACCAACAGCAGTTAAAGCAAGCTATACATGGGGGATCAAAATCAGAGATAAAAACCTGGGTAGAGAGACAATTAGTTGATTTCGGAACTTGTAACCAATCAACAGGCATGTTTTTCAATGCCAATCCTCTCCCAAGCCGAGGCCGCGGGCGTGGGCGAGGCCGAGGCGGAAGGGGAGGAGGAGGCAATTTCCGTGAAAATGATCAGTGTCATTATTGTAAAAATTATGGACACTGGGAACGTGATTGCAAAAAGAAACAACATGACTAGAGATATAATAGAGGACAGCAGCAAGGTTCTAATCCACCTCAACAATGACTAGAACCGGAAAAAGATGTCACAAAAATTAAAACAAATCAGGGCACAAAATTTGACCAATTTGAAAAAGATGACTTAGAAGATGTTTTAGACTTAGAAACCATCTTCCTGTTTGCTGAAGGCAAACCAGAAATACAACTGACCGTGTTAGGCAATTCTTTAACATTCTTAGTAGACACAGGTGCAGGTAAATCAGTAATTACAGATCCAATAGCCCTGACACCAACTTCTACACAGATTTTTGTGAGATCAGCAAATGGTCTCGTAACTAAAGAAAGAATGTCAGTTCCTGTAGATGTTTGTGACCCTGTAAGTGGAATCACACTTAAAATAGTCTCTAGAAGTGCCTTTTTTCACCTGAGAAACATTGCAAACATTGCAAAGCTCAGGAAACTACTGACGTGGCATGATGCTGAAGAGTTAGTCCATGCATTTGTTACTTCCAGGCTGGGGGTGTCCAAACAACTTTTTAAAAATCCTCCAGGTGATCCGAAATGCCACAGCTAGAGTTCTGACAGGTATTGACAAAACTGATCGCATAGGTGTGGCTGCCCATTAAATTTAGAATATTTTTTAAAAATTCTTCTGACCTACAAGGTCCTTAGAGGCCTAGCTCCATCCTACCTGGAGGAGCAGGTGACACCTTATCATCCCAATAGACCATTCCGCTTTCAAAATGCTGGTCTACTTGTGGTCCCCAGAGTCTCTAGGGGTAGAATGGGGTCAAGCATTTAGCTACCAGCTGCCCCTGCTGTGGAACCAGCTCCCTGTCCAGGTACGGGAGGCTGACTCCATCTCTACTTTTAAGACTAGATTTAAAACCTACCTCTTTGAAAAAGCTGATTATCTGGAAGTACAGAATTAGTGATAATGCATGATGTAGCTCCCTGCATAGAAAGCAGGTTAATCGCATAATCATAGGCATGGTGTAGAGGCAGGGGCAGGAACTTGTCCTTGCTAAAGACTTCCCAAGACAATAAACACTAGGAACTCTGGGGTGTAGTAGAATAGTCCTTGGCATCCAGTCTCGGGTGGGTTGTGGTGCTTTAAACAGGGTTGATCCAAAAAAGAGGTGGTAGGGGGTTTTGAATTAAATTGAGGGTTTCAAGATGATTACAGAGATAATCACAAGTCAGCGGTAGAATTCTGTGGTTACTTTAGGCAGCAGGTGACTGTATAAGATGTGGGCTGGCATGGGAGCCCAAGTTGCCTGTAGTGCCACAGCCCAATATCATAAATTAACCTTAGACCCTGAATCCACCAGGTCTAATAGGCAGACACTACTTCCTCAGGAGACTCAGGTCCTTCAGTGTTTGCAGCAGGATGCTCCACATGTTTTATCAGTCTGTCATGGCTAGTACCATCTTCTTTGCTGTAGTGTGCTGGGGAGCAGGCATTAAAGCTAAGGATGCCAACAGACTCAACAAACTCATTAAAACGGCAGGGTCTGTTGTTGGCTGTAAACTTGGTGGTGAGGGACAGGATGGTGTTGAAAGTGCGGACAATCATGGACAATCCCTCCTAACCCCTCCATAACACAGTGTACAAACTGAGAAGCAGCTTCAGCAACAGACTCATGCAGCCTTGCTGCTCTAAGGAACAGTACAGGAAGTCATTCCTGCCGTCCACCATTAGACTCTATAATTCATCCAAACCCATTCAATCACAATAATTGTTTAATGTTTATGTTGTAATTTTATTTATATATTATTCTATATCTATGTAAATATGCTTATAATTTATTCTTGTTAATGTTCTAATCTTATTTGTATTTTATTTATTCTATTTCTATATTTTCTATACTGCTATTTGTGTCCATACACTACAGTTATATTCATCCATGTGTAGGCTGCTATAACGATTCAATTTCCCTATGGGGATGAATAAAGTAAATCTTGATCTTGATCTTAATAGAAGAAGCACACCACCAAAGTAAGGCATAGGCTTTTGGCTCCCCATTGCCCCTAAACTCACTCATGAGCCTGAGCATTTGGCTAGGCCAATCATTGGGAAATTAAATGATCATATTTCGCAGTAGTAGAGACGATCACCCAGCTGGAGATACTCCTCAGTCTTAGTCTGCTGCGATCCTTTTGCATTGGCTGCAGGATGTTGTCCTACTTGATTGGAAGGGCTATCAATGGCTGGATGGCAGGACCTTGTCCAGCAAACAGATGATGAACAAAATCCTTACATGAAGAATGGTTTACACCACTATTGCACCTTAAAATTTGTGCATGTAATCATAGTAGATCACCACAACATGCCCACTAACAGCACATGCAATGTTTTCGTGTGTTCAATATTTGGGATCTTAGTAGAGCATCCCGCTGTTCTGTGATTGGCTCTTTGATGGTATGCACCACCTGCCTTACTCTGTTAAGAGACGACTTTACCTCCACACTTGTCAACAATTCAAATAATTTCCATATAGGTAATTGTGTGTAGTTGCCTCCAGGTTAAATATTGTTAATACTTTTGTACTGCTGTTACTGTTATTATTACATGTTCAAACCCTAACATGAGCTGATGTCTGTGCTCTAATGTTTCAATGGGAAAATGAACATGGCGTTCACACACACGCACGTGTTTATATAAAGGTACATATGGCTCTATATGTTGACACCAGGAAATGACTGGTTCTCTCCATGTGGCTCCAACAGATGTCTTTTAATGATGATGTAATCTTGTTAGGTTTAAACGACCTAACACATGAGAAAAACAAATGAGGCAAAGACAACAATTTTGAATTTTACTTGCAAGGAGAACGGAGAGATGTGCTCAGTTACAGATCTCCAACACGTTCTGACGCACACCTCCTTTTATTGAAATTAGGAGCTCCCTAGTTACAGAAGTCAAATGTGTCTAAGGGAGGGGGAAAAGACAAGATAGCAGGTCCCAGACAAAGCAAAAGACTGTAAATCATAATGGTGAGATTATATGTAGGTCTTTGACACCGTAGGATTTGATTAGCTTAGCTCGCGCACAGCACATTCTTCCATATCAGACAGATTAATAGAACACCTCCTGTGTCATGCCCTGCAGCTCTATCTCCAGTCAATGTCACTTCCCCACAGCAGCTGCATTTCTGTCGCCCTTGACTAGAGAAGTTCGAGTTGACATATCAAGCATCATGAACATTAAGCATTAACAAATAATAAGAAACATTAAGTAATGAGAATCAATATAACAATAAAGAATATAACAAGGTAAAAGCAAATAAGAGATAAATTTAATATAATGGATCTAACAAATCTGTAAAGTCAGGTGCTGAACAAATGTGCAGAGACATGTCAAATATTCAGTTCTAAAATATTTTAGTAGTAAATGAGACAGATACAGCAGTCTATACAAATACTGAATGTTTTCTGTTTCGGGGTTTCATCAAGCAGAATCTCTGCCAGTTCTGAGAAGCATAAATATTAATAGCAGTAGACCCAATGTCTTCTCTTTGCTCTTTTTGCATTATGAATGACATCACATAGCATTAGCTTGTTGGTAATGATGAGAGAACAGTGTTGTTGGTTTGATGAGTTATGCATGAAAGGAGTTCATTCAAGTTGCCCCAGTTAGCTGAAAGCTATTTTGATGTAGGTCTTTGTGGGACCTTTGTGCAGCCCTTCATGACTTTCCAAACTTTGCAAATTTAATTTCCAATGATCAGCTCTGCACATTGCTGTCAGGTTCACTTGTCTGCAAGAAGATTGCATTGTGTTGTCGGCAGACAGCCACGGTTACTTTGTGTGGGATTTCTGTGTAATTTATATTTAGGCACATGTCCATCTATCCATCCATCCTCTACCGCTTATCCGGGGTCGGGTCGCGGGGGCAGCAGCCTAAGGAGAGAAGCCCAGACTTCCCTCTCCCCAGCTACCTCCTCCAGCTCATCCGGAGGGATCCCCAGGCGTTCCCAGGCCAGTCGAGAGACATAGTCTCTCCAACGTGTCCTGGGTCTCCCCGGGGGTCTCCTACCGGAGGGACATGCCCTGAACACCTCACCAGGGAGGCGTCCAGCGGGCATCCTGACTAGATGCCCAAGCCACCCCTTCTGGCTCCTCTCAACGCGGAGGAGCAGCGACTCTGCTCCGAGCTCCTCCCGGATGGCAGAGCTTCTCACCCTATCTCTAAGGGAGAGCCCAGCCACCCTACGGAGGAAGCTCATTTCAGCCGCTTGTACCCGTGATCTTGTTCTTTCGGTCATTACCCAAAGCTCATGACCATAGGTGAGGGTAGGAACGAAGATCGACCGGTAAATCGAGAGCTTCGCCTTTCGGCTCAGCTCTCTCTTCACCACAACGGACCGGTGCAGAGTCCGCATTACTGCGGACGCCGCACCGATCCGCCTGTCGATCTCCCGCTCCATTCTTCCCTCACTCGTGAACAAGACCCTGAGGTACTTAAACTCCTCCACTTGGGGCAGGATCTCCTCCTTTACCCGGAGAAGGCACTCCACCTTTTTCCGGTCGAGAACCATGGCCTCGGATTTGGAGGTGCTGATTCTCATCCCAGCCGCTTCACATGCGGCGGCGAACCGATCCAGTGATAGTTGGAGGTCACGGGCCGATGACGCCAACAGGACCACATCATCCGCAAAAAGCAGAGACCCGATCCTGAGGTCACCAAACCGGATCCCCTCAACACCATGACTGCACCTAGAAATTCTGTCCATAAAAATTATGAACAGAATCGGTGACAAAGGGCAGCCCTGGCGGAGGCCAACCCTCACCGGAAACGAGTTCGACTTACTGCCAGCAATTCGGACCAAACTCTGGCACCGATCGTACAGGGAGCGGACAGCCCGTATCAGCGGGCCCGACACCCCATACTCTCGGAGGACCCCCCACAGGACCCCCCGAGGGACACGGTCGAATGCCTTCTCCAAGTCCACAAAACACATGTGGACTGGTTGGGCAAACTCCCATGCACCCTCGAAGACCCTGCTGAGGGTGTAGAGCTGGTCCACTGTTCCATGCCCAGGACGAAAACCACATTGCTCCTCCTGAATCCGAGGTTCGACTATCCGGCGGACCCTCCTCTCCAGTACCCCTGAATAGACCTTACCAGGGAGGCTGAGGAGTGTGATCCCCCTATAGTTGGAACACACCCTCCGGTCCCCCTTCTTAAAAAGAGGGACTACCACCCCGGTCTGCCAATCCAGTGGCACTGCCCCCGATGTCCACGCGATGTTGCAGAGTCGAGTCAACCACGACAGCCCTACAACATCCAGAGCCTTAAGGAACTCTGGGCGGATCTCATCCACCCCCGGGGCCTTGCCACCGAGGAGTTTTTTGACTACCTCGGCAACTTCAGCCCCGGAGATACGAGAGCCCATCTCCAGGTCCCCAGGCCCTACTTCCTCACTGGAAGGCATGTTGGTGGGATTGAGGAGGTCCTCGAAGTATTCCTTCCACCGATCCACAACATCCCGAGTTGAGGTCAGCAGCACACCATCACCACTATACACAGTGTTGACAGTGCACTGCTTCCCCCTCCTCAGACGCTGGATGGTGGTCCAGAACCTTTTCGAGGCCGTCCGAAAGTCGTTCTCCATGGCCTCACCGAACTCTTCCCATGCCCGAGTCTTTGCCTCGGCAACCGCCGTAGCTGCACTCCGCTTGGCACGCCGGTACCCATCTGCTGCCTCAGGAGTCCCGCAGGCCAGTAAGGCCCGATACGACTCCTTCTTCAGCTTGACGGCATCCCTCACCGCTGGCACATGTGTAACTACCAATTCTCCCAGATGGATTTCATATTAATGTATGGTGAGGACAGCAATGAGGAAGCTAGCAGCATGTTAGATTGCATGTTAGATTCACACCGAGTGTTCATTCTGCTCAGGACAGAAAAGACCCAGGTTCAAACTGCAGTTCTGCCAGTACATTGAGAACAAATATGGTGTCAGAGGACCAAGAAAAATATGTAATAAATAATGGTATAATATAATAAATTGGTGGTCAGAAGGTGGCAGCTGCACTGATGAGAGGGTGTGGCTGCAGGAGAAGTGGAAATTACCACTGAAGGCAAAAGTGTTGAGACAGGAGGGGTGTGGCTTGAGCAGAACAGTGGGGGTGGGGTGGGGGGTTGACTGTGACAATTGCCCCTTCCCTGTCCTGCCCCCATAGTTAGAAAAATTCATATTCTGCTGATAAAGTGGATACAACAGTCTTCTATGGGCTAGGTTGAGAAGTGAAGGGTTCTCTATTCAAGCCTTGGTGAGGGCAAAACGTGTAGTAGTAGATGGAGGTGCCAGGATTCCTTCAGAAGACTGCTGATGTACACTTCATCAAGGTACCAAATTCCCAAATGTCTTTGTGTATAAGTCTTTTATAGAAAGACTTATGCAAATTATCAATGCTGATACAGTCCAATCCAGTTCCTCTGCTTGGATGACCTCGTCCTCTTCTTCCAGTCCCATTTGGTGTTGGTACAGTCCTTCTTCTCCATTATCTTCCCAAGTGGCCAGATCAAAGTTCACATTCTTCATGCAAATAAGCTTATCAACCCCACCCTGATGTCCCGTTTTATAATGGGTGTTTAACACCTCCCGCCTGACTGGCTCCTGAAGAGAATTGTCTTTATTTTATTATCATGTGTTATACTCTATGTTTTTATTTTCTGTTACAGTTAGTTCAGAAGTTAGGGATAGTATATAATCTTTAGTAGGAATAAACATAAGCAAGTCAGTTGACCCTTCCTTGACATGAATGTTGTTTAGACAGTTGGAGGCAGGAGGAGACAGTCAGACCGAAAGTGGTAGACCCCCATCGTAAAACGTGACAACATATTTTACTGGTGTGGATAAAGTTCCTCAGCAGGAAAATGACCTCTGACCTGGCTAACTGGGAAGATAAGATTAAGATGTACTTTATTCATCCCCGTGGGGAAATTGAATTATAGTAGCAACCTATGCAAAGTATAGAAACAGAATAAATAAATACAGATAAGATTAGAACGTTATAAGCATATATACAACATATATATATATATATATATATATAGATATATATATATATATATTATATATATATATATAATATATATATATATATATATATATATATATTATATATATATATATATATAGATATATATATATATATATATATAAATAAATATAGAATAAAATAGAAATAAAATTACAACATGAACATTACAGTTATTGTTATTGGCTGGGTTTGGATGAGTTATACAGTCTGATGGCGGATGGCAGGAATGACTTCCTGTACCGTTCCTTAGAGCAGCGAGGCTGCAGGAGTCTGCTGCTGAAGCTGCTTCTCAGTTTGTCCACTGTGTTATGGAGGGGGTGGGAGGGACTGTCCATGATTGTCCGCACTTTCAACACCATCTTGTCCCTCATCACCTCGTCCAAGTTATCAAGTCTACAGCCAACAACAGACCCTGCCTTTTTAATGAGCTTTTTAAGTCTGTTGGCATCCTTTGCTTTAATGCCTGTACCCCAGCACACTGCAGCAAAGAAGATGGTGCTAGCCATGACAGACTGGTAGAACATGTGGAGCATCCTGCTGCAAACACTGAAGGACCTGAGTCTCCTGAGGAAGTAGAGTCTGCTCATGGCCTTCTTGTAGACAGCATCGGTGTTTGTGGACCACTCCAGTTTATTGTCCAGCTGAACACCCAGGAACATGTAGGATGAGACTATTTCCACATCTTTCCCACTAATGCAGACTGGGGAGGGTGAGGACTTGCTTTTTCTGAAATCCACCACCATCTCCTTTGTCTTGGTCACGTTGAGCTGCAGAAGGTTCTCCCTGCTCCACCTGACAAAACTCTCCACAAGGTTCCTATATTCATCCTCCTGTCCATTCTCCACACACCCGACTATGACTGTGTCATCCGAGTACTTCTGGAGATGACATGTCTCAGAGTGGTACTGGAAGTCGGCTGTGTAGGTGGTGAACAGGGGGAGAGCACAGTTCCTTGAGGAGCTCCTGTGTTGCTCATCAGGGGGTCGGACACACAGCTCCACAGTCTCACAAACTGTGGCCGACCTGTCAGGTAGTCCTTGATCCAAGAAACAAGGGGAGCATCCATCTGCATCTTCTCCAACTTATCCCTCAGCAGTCTTGGCTGGATGGTGTTGAAGGCAGAAGAGAAGTCGAAGAACATGACCCGCACTGTGGCGTTTAGTCTGTTCAAGGAGGAGTAAGCCCTCTGTAGCAGGTATATCACTGCGTCATCAACCCAAACTGCGTCATCAACCCACCTTGGGCTGATAGGCAAACTGCAGAGGGTCCTGAAAGGGGCTCACCAGAGGTCTGAGGTGTGAGAGCACCAGCCGCTCCATGACCTTCATAATGTGGGAGGTCAGTGCTATTGGCCTGTAGTCACTCGGTGCCACAGGATAATGGAGAAGAAGGACCACACCTACACCAAAGGAGGCTGGAAGAAGAAGATGAGGTCATCCAAGAAGAAGGACTGGATTGGACTGAATTAGCATCAATAATTTACATAAGTCTTTCTATAAAAACTGGGCCAAGGGATAGTTAGGTCATCAGACTTCATGCCCTGACAATTGACTCTGTTGTTTGTAGGGTTATGAACTGGCCCAGAGCTCTGTAATATTTGTATCTTGAATTGATTCTATTTGCTAAATACATTTTGAAATTGGCAGCATTTGTTTACTTGAAGTCTTCATTTAAAGAACACGTGGATTGGCAGTGACACACGAGAGGAATTGCAATCCAACACTCCTGAGATTACAATGGTCTAAACAACAATCTGGTCAAAGGAATGTCTCTGATCTTTATTACATTTGCTAATGAGTCTACCATGGCTAACTTCTAAAGTACTTCTAAGAGAAGACAGGAACATATGGTAGAACACATAATAACAAGATAAAGACAATTCTCTTCACTATCTATTTCTTGTCTGTGTTTCCCTTGTCTGTTAACTTCCAGGCTGCACAGGGCTGCTTCCAGGTTCTCTCCCGTTGTGTAATCTACACACCTGAAACTCATCTCCAGCTAATCGCCCACACCTGCCTCCTGCTTTAAAAGCCTGGTCCACTTTCCAATCATCGACAATTTGTTGTTTAACCCCCGTGGTACAGTCTGGCTCTTGAAACTTTGAATGCAAGTTTGTTTCATTATTCCTGTTTCCAGTTCTGAACTGATTGTTAGTCTCTCCTGCAGATCGTCCTTTGGACCCCTGTTCGCACCGTCCAGCCTGCTCCAGTTCGAACATGTTTGTCTGCCTCCAGCACCACTTGTTTTGCCTTGAACCAATTTTCAGTAAAATCTTAGGTCCAACCACAACCAGTCGTGTGTGCCTGCATTTGAGGGTCTTGATTCGTGTCTGCATTGCCTAACAACGTGTTCTGCTATGAGATGGATGAGCTGCATCTGTACAAGAGGGAAGACGAGAATGAGTGTGGCCTGCCCTCTGAACAGGTGCCATATGGAGGTAGTGCCTTAATTGGTGGGTGGGGAGAAAAGGTTTATATAAGGCACTGCCTCCAGCTGACTTTAGTTGTTTTCCCCCCCTTCGACGGTACGGCGGGGTTGCGGCTTATCTGGGCAGTTCGACCAACAAACTGTTTCACAGCGCGAGCATGCTGTTTGGCAGCGCCAAGAAGGTTGGTGCTTCCTCCCGCCATCCTTCCGCCTAGAACGCTTTGCCGTGAGGGCACGCTCGCTAGTTTGCACTGGGCAGGTAAGGCACAGCAATGCGCATCACTGACTTCCCCCACTCAGTCGATAAACGTTAATGGGGCTGTTCTTGCTACAGTTGGCTGCCGGCTGGCGTCAGTGGGTCGCGTTGCCCCAGCCGGAATCCTTCACGGAGTGGTGGCGCCACCAAACACAGTCGGCACGGACTTCCTCGAGTACTGGACCCACTGCTGCTTTGGCTCAGTCCCGCTTTCGGGACTCTCTCTGTTCGCTCTCGCACTCTCTCTCTCTCTCACCCCCCTTCGCTCGGGGGACGGCGCTGAGACGTAGTGGTGCTGCCGAGGCGACCACGGAGCTGTTGCTTTCATTTTAGATTCTTAACAGTGTGTGTAAATCATATCAACTGGTATTTACTCTTTTAGGTTTTGTTTCTGTTCGTTTCTTGTTTGATGTGGTGTTCTTGTTGGTCACAATTTATTTGCCTGTCTGTGTGAGGTGTGTGTGCGTGTGTGCTCGTCGCGTCAATTGTTACCGCTGGAAATTTAATTGTGGACAGGTGCTGCGGGCCACAGCGGGGACCCAACCCCTGGTGGAGGGCGTTTTCCTCACCCCTTGTGTGTAGTTTTGTTTGCAGTAGCACGGGTGTTTTTAGTTTGGTTATCTCCCCTAATTGCGTTGTACCTGCCGGTGGGGCCCTAGCCCTGTCCACCCCTTTTGTTTGACTTTTGTACAGCCGAGTTATTTTTGTGTTGAGTTGGATTTAATAAAATTGTAGTGCCTAACCCTCAATCCTGTCTCTGCCTCTGGAACAGAACCTTATCTGCGCGTGCCTGTTTTCCGGTTAATTCCTGGGGTGAAATTCCCCAGGTGGCATTGTCGTTAACCGTTCCACCTCTCTCCACCCCGCCACATGAGGAAAAATCACAGGCAGCGACCTGGTCTTCCTGAGGTCCTTGCACGACGACGGCATTGTCTTCCAGCGACTGGGGTGTGTTTAATCTGCTTTGGGAGGACTATCAAAGAGAGGGTTACAGGATGACAACGCTGAAGGAGGAGGAGGAGAGGCCTTACTGTTTTTTCCCAGAGGCCGGAGCTTTGTAAGCTGGAGCAAAGATTTTGTTTGTGGTTATCGCGAAGCTCGCCGGTTATTAAGAGTGGGTGTGCAGGTTGCGGGTGAGAAGGAGAGTTTGGCCGTGTATTTTACACTGGAGTCTTTCTATTCGGAGGGTGGGGTTTTCTATCCCATGCTCAGCTTACCAGTCGTGTGCTGGTCCAAGATGTTTGCCAAAAGATGAGCTTCACTATTCAACGCAAGAGGTTCTATTTCCACCGCCACCTGAGACCGAGAAGACCGTGGATGAGCTGAAGCCTATAGTGGATAGAGGTAGATGATGAGGAGGAGAAGGAGAACTTTTATCTGAACCGTGAGCTTGGTCGTAAAGAAGGTACCCTGAAGAAACGGAATGAGGTTGTGATGGAGATGCGACTGCGGTGGATGGTGTTCATTGAAAAGTCTCCACTTGCTGCATCAGCGATGAGTTTGATGGTAGCAGAAGGGTTTCAAGTTTCTAACCCCTCCCGTCCGCCACGCATCAGTTCCAGGGGCCTCGGGTGAGAATGATAAGACAGACCCTTCCCCTCACTCCTCTTCTCCCTGCCACCCTTCCTTCAACCGCTATCCCTCCCGACGATCAAGCTAGTTTGATGATGTCCCCTGAGGATTTAGCGTGATAAAAACCATCGTCTATCATCTGCTTAAGGTGGTTCTGCGTCAGTTCCGTAAGGAGCTGTGTGAGGGGTATAGAATCTACCATCCCAGGCAGAGGGAACCAGAGCTGCAGGACAACTTTTTAAAAGAACTTTTGAAGCGTCTGTTCATCCTGTTCAGATTCATTCCCAGCGTTCAGTGTGTATTGTGTGAGAAGAATTATTGCTGTTATCGTTTAAATGCTATAGTGAGTAGATTTAGAGTGTTTAAGGAATGTTTAAGAAAAGGAATGTATGAGTGTTTGAATCAAGTATTGAAGCTGTTGTGTACCCAGCACCTGGAGGTACCGTGTTCAAGGACACAAGGAAGTTGTAAAGATAGGAAGAGAAGGAATCGTGAGGTCAGGTTGACATGATCTTGTGTGCACCAAATAAAAGAGGTGAGCGAGCAGCAGACGAACGGAGTTGAGAGAGGAAGCTTGAACTGCTGCTCAGCTCTCCCTTGCAAGGAACTCCTGTTGTTTGCGTGGTTGATCTGAGTTTGGTGAACGAACAGCGCGGGTGACCAAAACATCACCCTCACAATTGCAAAGGCGTAAAATCCTCCTGGACAATGCCACAATCTCAGCCGCCGCACATATTCTGTTACATGACCTGAGAGTCCAGAGCAGAGTCACACAATCCGTCTGATATGTACAAGGACTTGGTTGGTAGAGTTGCTGAAGGCTTCGGAGGGATGGATCTGGTTTTGATTGTTTTGTTTTGTTTTTTCTTGGACCTTTCTTCTTTGTCCTCAACAGTCGTTAAACTTGCTTAACCAAGGAGCAGCGAGGCCTTGGCTACTGTGATGGGCATCTAACATTTCTGATTGAAAAAGGTTTGATCTGTGTTGCTCCTATTGTTTTAATTAAAAATAAAACAAACTTGGTATTTGATTAGTAATGTGATATGCATATATACCCTGCTCAAAAAAATTAGAGGAACACTTTGAAAACACATCAGATCTAAACGATGGAAAAATGATCTTGAATATCTTTCCTGATTAAAAAATAGGGGATGTATTAGTAACAAAATGATGCCACACAATTTGATAGAAATGAAAATGTTCACCGTATAGAGGGGGTAAATCAAAGATACCTCAAAAAAAAAAGTGAAATAAATTGATGCAGCAGACTGGTCCATTTTGTCATTGTAGCAACTCAAAATGATTTTCAGTAGTTTGTGTGGCCCCCACATGCTTGTAAGCATGCCTGACAACATTGGGGCATGCTCTTAATGAGATGACGAATGGTGTCCTGGTGGATCTCCTCCCAGATCTGGACCAAGGCATCACTGAGCTCCTAGACCGTCTGAGGATCAACCTGGTGGCGTTGGATGGACCTAAACATAATGTCCCAGAGGTGTTCTATTTGGTTTAGGTCAGGTGAACGTGGGGGCCAGTCTATGGTATCAATTCATTCATTCATTCCAGGAACTGCCTGCATACTCTAGCCACATGAGGCATTGTCATTGACCAGGAGGAACCCAGGTCCCACTGCACCAGTGTAGGTTCTTTGGGTCCAAGGATTTCATCCCGATACTTAATAGCAGTCAGGGTGCCATTCTCTAACCTGTAGAGGTCTGTGCATCCTTCCAGGGATATGCCTCCCCAGATCATCACTGAGCAACCACCAAACCGGTCATGCTGAATGATGTTGCAGGCAGCATAACGTTCTCCACGGCATCTCCAGACCCTTTCACATGTGTCGCATGTGCTCAGGTTGAACCTGCTCTCAACAGTGAAGAGCACTGATGAAATCCTTGGACCCATTGTCAGAACCTACACTGGTGCAGTGGGACCTGGGTTCCTCTTGGTCCACGACAATGCCCGACCTCATGTGGCTAGAGTATGCAGGCAGTTCCAGGAGGATGAAGGAATTGATACCATAGACTGGCCCCCACATTCACCTGACCTAAACCAAATAGAACACCTCTGGGACATTATGTTTAGGTCCATCCAACGCCACCAGGTTGATCCTCAGACTGTCCAGGAGCCCAGTGATGCCCTGGTCCAGATCTGGGAGGAGATTCCCCAGGACACCATTCGTCGTCTCTTTAGGGAGCATGCCCCGACGTTGTCAGGCATGCCTACAAGCACGTGGGGGCCACACAAACTACTGAGAATCATTTTGAGTTGCTACAATGACAAAATGGACCACTTATACAACGACAATATATATATATATATTATATATATATATATATAATATATATATATATATATATATATATATATGCACATTGTATACACACAGTGGTATGAGAAAGTTTGGGCACCCTTGACAATTGGCATTCTTTTTATTCACCAATCATTGGGTGTTTTAATTCACAACTTAATTTTGATATATCAAATAACTGATGAACACAATCATATTTCAGCAGTGAAATGAGGTTCACTGGGTTAACAGAAAATGTGCAATATGCCCCAAAACAAAAAAAGGCCTGTGCATAAATTTGAGCACCTTAATAGAAAAATCATATTGGTATGTAGTTGAGCCTCCTTTTGCAAAAATAACAGTCTGTATGAGTGTCTGGATCCTGGATGATGGAATTTTGGCCCATTCCACCTAGCAAAACCTCTGCAATTCAGTAATGTTTGAAGGATTCCGAGCATGGACAGCCTGCTTCAAGTCATCCCACAGATTCTCGATGATATTCAAATCTGGGGACTGGGATGGCCATTCCAAAACATTGTACGTGTTCCTCTGCATGAATGCTCGGCTAGATTTTGAGCAATATTTGAGGTCATTGTCTTGTTGAAACACCCACTTTATTAGACCCAAAGTGACCCGGCGCAACTTCAACTTTGTGACAGACTCTTGAACATTATTCTCAAGAATCTGCTGATACTGATTGGAATCCATGCAACCCTCAATTTTAACAAGATTCCCAGTACCAGCACTGGCCACACAGCCCCACAGCATGATGGAACCTCAACCAAATTTTACTGTGGGAAGCAGGTGTTTTTCTTCGAATTCTGTGTTCTTTTGCCGCCATGCATATCGCCTCTTGTTGTGACCAAACAATTCAATTTTTGTTTCATCAGTCCACGGTATCTTATTCCAAAATTATATTGGCTTGTACAAATGTTCTTTCGCATACCTCAGGCGACTCAGTTTGTGGCGACTGTGAAGAAAAGGCTTCTTCTGCATCACTCTTCCGTACAGCCTTTCCTTGTGCAAATTGTGCGGTATTGTTGACTGGTGCACAGCGACACCGTCTGCAGCAAGATATCCTTGCAAGTCTTTGGAGGTGGTCTGTGGGGTTTTTTAAGCATTCTGACCATCCTTCGTCTTTGCCTCTCTCCAAACTTGGCCTACCACTTCTGGGCTTAACAAGAACTGCCTTCCATTTCCTCACAATGGGCCTCATTCACGAACCGTTTTTATGAACAAATTTGTTCTTAAGTCCCACTTACTTATTATTCACGTCATTTTACGAAGATTGTGGCATTCACCAATTTCTTCTTATCCTGGATTTATGTGTAGGTAAGAACAAATCCTACGAACACTTACGCACATTTCAGTGCCGACATGTTGGCATGGTTGTGTTTTCTTCTCTTGTGCAGTTCAATAAAATTCAATATTACAATGATAATTCTGTCATTTTATTTATTTATTTATTTCCTATTTTTGGTGATTTACGGGGAATTTTAAAATTACGTAAATGGGCCAATGACTTAACATTAATCAACCAAATTGGAAACCATGCCAAAACTGTCTTTTTATTTGAATTTATCTTGATTTATTTTATTAGGGGATCGAGGATATGCCCTGGCTCCCTGGTTGTTGACACCATTGACCAACCCTCAGACTCCACAGGAAATTTTATTCAATCAGATGCATGCGTGCAGTCGCTCCACCATTGAACGCACCATCGGCATTTTAAAGGAGCGCTGGATGTGTTTGGACACAGAGCCACAACCCCGTGAGGATGTGCGTCCTGACGCAATGATGGGGCCAGACTGCAGGCACGCGGTTCACGTTCGAGTGCGATTAATTGCCCATTTGTGAATAAAATGCATTATTGTCACAATTTCAGTCTAACAGTCTTGATTCACTTCAAAATAAATAAATAAGAGAGACCGGTTTCAGAGCACAGTTTTTACACGTTTGTTTTTTTTTACATTCTTTTTTTTTTACATTCTCATTGATTTCTTTAAGCGTGTTGGCTATAGTCATCAGGCTTGAGGCAATTTTATCAAACGTGTTAGCCATCCTTTCTTGATTGTTCAACACGGCATCAGAAATCAGCGTGGAGAAGCAAGCTTTGGGCATTTTGCTGCTTTTTGCTCTGTCTACAGGGTCCTGCTGCAGTTCCTTTTATGGGCATTAGTGGGCGGTGACTTATGCTAATCGTATGTTAATTACTCACCTGGCACACGCTCTCAATTTACGAACAGATGGCATTCATCAATCTAAGAACACAGCTGCGAACAATTCTGAGGCTTACGAACGCGTTGATGAATCTGACGTAGGGTTTTCTTAAGAAACTTCTTAAGAACATATTGGTGAATGAGGCCCAATGTTCCTGACAGTGGAAACTGACAGCTGAAATCGTTTGGACAGCTTTTTGTAACCTTCCCCTAAACCATAATGCTGGATAATCTTGGTTTTGAGGTAATCAGAAAGTTGTTTTGAGGCTCCCATGTTGCAGGTCTTCGGAGGAGAGTCAAACAGAATGAGAACTGACATTTGGCCACCTTAAATACCTTTTGTTATAAGTTCAAGGCCTTTGGGACATAGAACAGTCATAGACATAGAACCCTCACCCACCAACAATAACATTTTTAACACTATAGAGGTAGTCTCTGTTCCACGGTTAAAAGTTCACCAAGCACAGAGCAGGGGAGCGGTCAATCGCCATAAACTTGTTAAAATTAATACTAAAGCACAAGTTGGAGAAACTAATATCACAATTAAGTGTGGACTGTTAAATATTAGATCTCTTTTGTGTAAATCCCTTTTAGTACACGACCTGATAGCGGATTACCACATTGATTTATTTTGTCTTACTGAGACCTGGCTTCAGGAAGAGGAGTATGTTAGCTTAAATAAATCTACTCCTCCTACCCATCTTAATTATCATATTCCTCGTGTTACTGGTCGAGGAGGGGGAGTGGCAGCATTCTATCACTCCAAGTTATTAATTAATCCTAGACCAAAATATGGCTCCAGTTCATTTGAAAGCCTGACTCTTGGCATCACCCATCTGAACTGGAAGGCAGAAAAGCCACTTCTGTTTGTAGTTGTATATCGCCCCCCTGGTGGGCCACATTCAGAGTTCCTGTCTGAGTTCTCTGATTTCTTATCTAACTTGGTCCTTAGAACAGACAAAGTTATTACCATTGGAGACTTTAATATCCATGTAGACATTGTAAATGACAGCTTTAGAAATGGCTTCATTTCATTACTTGAGTCAGTTGGTTTCCTCCAGCAGATAAACCAACCAACTCATAGCTTCAACCACACCCTAGATCTCGTTCTGACTTATGGTGTTGAAATAGAACATGTGTCAGTGTTCCCTCAGAACCCACTGCTGTCAGACCATTCTTTGATCACTTTCACATTTATGATTAAGGATTCTTCTATACTCAGAGCACAGTCTTACTATAGCAGATGTCTTTGAGATAATGCTGTAGCTAAGTTTAAGGAAGTGATCCCTGTGCTAATCCCAGGACCACCATGTGTTTCCCCAGGGATCAATCATTATAATCTTAGCCCTGCTGAGGTTGACTCTATTGCTGAAGGTGCAGCAACCTCACTGAGAATCACTCTTGATTCTGTTGCCCCCCTGAAAAAGAAAATAGTAAATCAGAGGAGGTGTGCCCCCTGGTATAATTCACACATCAGGACCCTCAAGCAGAAAGTGTGAAGACTGGAAAAGAAGTGGCATTCTTGTAAAATAGACAGCTATCATGTAGCCTGGAAAGACTGTCTATTAGTTTACAAAAAGGCACTTCGCAAGGCTAGAACACCTTATTTATCTTCTTTAATTGAGGAAAATAAGAACAAGCTCAGTTTTCTTTTCAGCACTGTTGCCAAATTAACCAAGAGTCACCGTGTTTTAGATCCACGTATCCCATCTTCCCTTTGTGGTGAAGACTTCATGAGTTTCTTCACTGATAAAGTTCTATCCATCAGAGAAAATGCTAACCAGGCCATCCCAACAACTGGACCATCACCAATGTGCTAACTGTGGGAACATACATGTTCTCCAAGGAGCTCCTTAACCCTATATATTTTTCTGAGGCGTCATCGCTAATTCAGAAATCCAAGACCACCACGTGTCTTTTAGATCCCATCCCAACACCCCTGTTGAAGGATGTTTTACCATTGATAGGCAGTTCTATCTTGGACCAGATCAATGGTTCTTTCGTATCAGGTTATATACCCAGGTCCTACAAGGTGGCAGTGATTAAGCCGTTGCTTAAAAAAACATCACTGGATCCTGATGTCTTAGCAAATTATAGGCCAATATCCAACCTATTCCTTTTATCTCTAAAGTTCTAGAGAAGGTGGTGGTGACTCAGTTACTGGAGCACCTGCAGAGGAACAGCCTGTTTGAGATGTTTCAGTCAGGCTTTAAAGCTCACCACAGCACAGAAACAGCACTTCTTAAAGTCACTAATGATCTTCTCATAGCTTCCGATCATGGACTGGTCTCTATGCTGGTTCTGCTGGACCTCAGTGCTGCTTTTGATACAGTTGATCACAGCATCTTGTTACAGAGACTGGAACATGTGATTGGGATTAAAGGGACAGCACTAGACTGGTTTAGATCATATTTATCTGATAGATACCAGTTTGCTCATGTCCATGGTGTTCCCTCCTCATATAGTAGGGTTAGCCATGGAGTTCCTCAAGGTTCTGTACTTGGACCAATCCTCTTCACCTTGTACATGCTTCCCTTGGGGAACATTATTCGGCAACATGGGATAAATTTTCATTGTTATGCTGATGACACTCAGCTTTATTTATCCATGAAATCAGAGGAGACAGAGAAGTTAGTGAAGCTCCAGACCTGTCTTAAAGACATAAAGTCCTGGATGTCTTCAAATTTCCTCCTCCTTAACCCAGGAAAAACTGAGGTCATGGTGTTTGGTCCTGAACCTCTCAGGGATAGATTAGATCATATTATCACCCTAGATGGTATCTCATTAACATCTAGTCTCTCTGTGAGGAATCTAGGAGTAACTTTTGATCAAAATCTCTCCTTTAACTCACACATTAAATTAGTCTCTAGAAGTGCCTTTTTTAACCTGAGGAACATCACAAAGATCAGGAAGCTGCTGACGCGGCATGATGCTGAAAAGTTAATTCATGCTTTTGTTACTTCCAGGCTGGACTATTGTAATTCTTTATTATCAGGGTGTCCAAACAACTCTTTAAGAAGCCTCCAGTTGATCCAAAATGCTGCAGCCAGAGTTCTAACAGGTATTGACAAAAGAGATCACATAACTCCTGTAATGGCGTCGCTTCATTGGCTGCCCGTTAAATTTAGAATAATTTTTAAAACCCTTCTTTTGACCTACAAGGTCCTCAGAGGCTTAGCTCCATCCTACCTGGAGGAGCTAGTGATACCTTATCAGCCCAATAGACCGCTCCGCTCTCGGAATAATGCTGGTCTACTTGTGGTTCCCAGAGTTTCTAGGAGTAGAATGGGGGCGCGAACATTTAGCTACCAGGCCCCCCTGCTATGGAACCAGCTCCCTGTCCAGGTACGGGAGGCTGACTCCATCGCTACTTTTAAGATCAGACTCAAAACCTACCTCTTTGAAAAAGCTTATTGTTACTAATTCTGTAATTCCAGTTACTATCATAGATAGACAAATTATCATACTTAGGGGGTCGTCTAATCGTTAGGTCACATCTCCCTATTCATTAACAGGTATTGCCGCCTTCGGAGCTGCATGATGACCTCCGGCCCCGCTGACCCGTTGTATAGTGTATTTTTGTGTGTGTTTTTGTGCTCTGTGCCTCTCCTCTCCCTCTCCTCTCCTCTCCCCCTCCTTCTCCTCTCCTCTCTCTTTACCCAGCCAGCCATCAGCAGGAGGGTCCCCCTACATGAACCTGGTCCTGCTCAAGGTTTCTTCCTGTTAAAGGGGAGTTTTTCCTTGCCACTGTTGCTTGTCTGGGTTAGGCCCTGGGATTCTGGAAAGCGCCTTGAAACAATTTTGATTGTATAAGACACTATATAAATAAAGACTGATTTGATTTGATTTGACAGCAAATGTCAAAGGGGAGAGTAAAGCATTTAAATGCATGACCCCAATTGAAGTGTTGCAGAAAAACAATCCTCTTATTAAAGGCCTACCAGAGGAGAAATGGAACAAGCGTTGGCCAGATATTGAACAACCTGGTCGGTTTAAGGTACCCTCAACCCTAATGTGATTCAAACAATCAGTACACTTGTTACCACCTATAAGGCAAATGAGAAAAAAAAAGACGAACAAGACTAGAAAAAAAAATTGAGAGAAAAAAGGGAAAAAAAAGTCTTGTGCAGAAAAGAGAGTCTGAGCTAGCGATATTGCAACTTTTTGATCAAGAGGGACAGAAGTTGAGAGCAGCGGCAAAAGAGAAAAACAGCACAGGAAAATAAGTTATTGAAAGAACTACAAAACAAACAGCGGCACTAGTGGGAAAAAATAATACTCCTTTCGCACATAGAGCTCTTCTAAAAAACCCTCCACCATATGAGACAGAAGTTGAGTACACCGATATCTACCCGCAACTTCCTGTTCTTAACCAGAAAGGTAAATATAAAATTAAGTATGAGGACAACCAAACTGTTGAAAAGGGAAAGGCAAAAACAGTTATGCACATTTATCCAACAATCCCAAAATCCAAATCAAGAAAAACATGAGATGATGTCTACAAAACACTGCTCCTGGAGGACGATGAGGAAAGTGGTACAGATGAAGCCATAGGTGGTTATGATCCTGCCATCAAGCGTGTGTTGGCTAAGGCAGAAAAGGGGTAACAAATCTAAAAAGAAAGCTAAGTCTGGTCAAGATCTGACCGATGACAGTTCAGGGTCAGACACTGATGAAAACTCAGAAAGCAATTGTTCTTCTTTGAGAACAATTTAAACAACGTTACTTGAAAACAACGTTACTTTTTGAAAGGAGTATCGGACAGAGTCGTTTATACATTAGCTTGACGGGAACTCCAGAAGCTCAAAAGATGTTAGAAAAACAGTTGAAAGATATGGAAAAACGGTGTAAGTTGTTAAGGAAGGGAAAGCTTTCAAAGCTGATCACCCCAGACTACACCATGCGCTCAAAAAAAGAGAGCTCTGCTAACAAAATGTTTCCAGTTGTTGTTCGTGGACAGAATCTTGAGTATAAACCTTGGCAGAACCCCGACATGTCAGATATATTAGAGAACTTACCCTTCCTTCAGGAAGGGGCACACCCCTGGATTTCGAAACTGGAGGAACTTCTGATTGGAACACAACCTGCTGTTGGAGACATTAAAAAGCTTCTAGCTAATCTCATTGGTTTATCAGTAATGGAAGAACTTTTGCAGAAGGCTGGAATGCCTCGGTTCATTGCAACTGCAGTAAATGATGCTGAACTGTTTCTGCTCACAGAGGCCAGTTCTGGGGGGCATTGAAAGATGCATTTCCAACCAATATACATCCTGATAATATTCTCATTGAACCATTGGGTGAACAAGAAAACCCCAGAGCCTACGTCTCAAGAGCTTTACAAACTTGGCGTAATGTCACAGGCAATGATCCCGACGCAAACCGAATGGAACAGTCTATCATTCGGGCTAAAATTCAGAAGGGATTGCCACCGCCAGTGCGTAGTAAAATAGCAGAGGTGGTTGGTCTTGGGAACATGACTATGAGTGTTTATATTGATCACATCGCTCATCAGGTTGAACTATACCGTAGAAAGGAGCAGGGGCTGAAAAACCAAGATCAAGAAACTCTCAGAAAACTTACTCAAATGCAGTTGGTTGATAATAAACGCAAAGAGAAAAAGCAAGCAGTCGTGATGGAAAGCCAACCTGATCAGACACCACAAATGCAATCAAACCATATACCATGTCAATCATATCAATCTCCATCTGTGGCACCTGTTCCACCAGTACCTCAGCAATATTACTTACACTCTGCAGGGTTTTGCTAATGAAACCATAAGATGCTTTGAACATCTTTCCAACACTCAGGAGCCACAGACTTACGTTGTTGAAACATGACATGGCTTTAGATCATATCTTGGCCAAAGAATGAGGTTTGCGTGTCTTTGAACTTAACAGGAGATGCTTGTTATACTTTGATTCTAGACAATGGTGATAATATGACTAATGTGATTGATGCTTTGAAGAAGATAAGAGGTGCGTCTGGTCCTTCTGAAAGCGCAGGAACATCTGCGACGGCCTGGCTCCAGGACAAATTTGGTCCAATGGGAGCTATGTTGATTCAGGTTCTCAGTGCAGTCGTAGTGTCACTGGGTGTGATGTTTTGTTTTTGTACTTTGTCATTGATCTGTGCTAAGGCGATTATATGATATATATCTGGAAATTATATTGCAGTGGATTGGTGTGGTGATGCCTGGAAGTCAGACTCAAATGCTGCTCTTAAGCAATAAAGCTTTGGTTGATGCAGATGAGGAGGACATTTCTGACGAGATGTTTGATAAATATCCAGTATAATCGGTTGAGATATATTCTTATGTTACTCTTTGCATATAATGGTGTTTATGTTTTAATTTCTTCAGTTGTGATACCGGTGACAAGGGGGAAAATGGTTACATAATTTGCTTAATCGTGATAATCATGTTTTGGTGTGTTTGCATTGCATTCCTTTTAACGAAATCAATGTTTTGTTGCAAGAATACTGGCACCTCTTCCTTTCTGTTTCAGGACAGTAGTTGGGGATCTACAGTGGGGTGACAACTATGTTGGAATGGATTCAGAAATTCAAAATGAACTGTGAAAGATGCTGGAGGACGCTGAATGAAGATGTGGAACAACTGAATATCCTTCATCAGGGCACTATGAACTACAAATCCAAAAATTACTGTTTGATGTGTTTAGTACATATATCTGAAGTTTTGTGTTAATAAACTTACTTGGGAGATTTCATCAGTAGGCAGACGCTATGAGAACTCAGATTTTTCCTTGTTTTGGTGAAGAGGTAACGGGGTTCTTAGGGTTAGAGAGGTGATGCTGGAGCCCGTAGGCTCCTGGTTGTTCTCCATATGAGGATGTGTATCAGCCTTTCTACTACTTCCATTTTTGTACTAACTGCTCTATGCCATTGGGTTTGCTATATTGTGTATCATGAGGTCATCAGAGAAGAATTTGTTTACTTGACTGTATAAGAAGGAGCTCTCGATATAAAAACTTCGGAGTTCTTCACCAATGGGACCACGAAACCTCCCTCGGGCAAACTGCAGTGTTCGATAGATACCTGTCTGTTCTCTCCAATAAACATCTATGATAACCAAGTCGGTGTCTGCGAAGATTCCTTCCTCATCAGCACATCTCTGCTACCATCAGAAGAAATTTATCACACCGCTCTCCTGGAGAGAAGATTAACGACAAAAGCAATCTTTGCCCTCTCGCTGGGGTAGGTGAGGGGCTGGAGGTCAAAAACTAAGGACCACTGGAGCAAAAAACTGGCACAAGCACCCGCCTCACCAGAATACCGCTCAGGGATGGGCACGCGGGGCTCCTGCAGAGTGGCGGAGATAGAACCTGCTCTGTGCGTCCGGAAGTGAGCAGGTCCATTACACTTGATGACTTGAGACTTGAGAGTCTGGAGCAAAGTCCAAATATCTGTGAGAAGCTGGTCATGCTGCCCCTGCAGTCCTCCTGGACTAGCACTAGTTCAATCTTCCGGGGCGCACAGAGAGCTCCAGCGCGGAACAATGACTATTGTATACGATACCTTGATGATATCCTTTGTTATTTCTCAAGAGTAGCCCAGCCACTGTACCAGCTACTCCAGAGTAAGTCCCATCAGGGAAGTCAGGGTAAAAACAAAGGGCCCCAACTGCCATCTAGGGCACCCATAGACTGGACTCTGGGGCATCAGAAAATACTTGAGCAGCTAGTTGACATGTTGACTCATCCCCTAGTCATGGCATATCTGGACTTCGACCTGCCATTTGTTTTGCACACTAATGCATTGGAGCAGGGGCTTGGTGCTGTCCTTTACCAATGACAGGATGGTAAATTATGTGTCATCGGTTATGGTTTACGGACCCTGTCACCTGCCAAGCGAAACTGCCATTGCAGTGGCAAGTTGGAGTTTCTGGCGCTTAAATGTGTGTGAAAAAATTTTGAGACTACCTCTTCTATGCCATTTTCCCTTCTTTGACTGGGCACAGTCTTTGACTGGATCACAGATGGGTGCCAAGTCACTGGACCGAACCTTTAAACTACTTGGAGTAAGATATCAGCTGTGCAGGAGAGCCATCAAAACCATCATAGAGGCTGATACAAAAGCCTCAAGATGTCTGTGGATCCAACCCAAAACATCATGTAATCTGGGTTCATCACTGTAGACTTGCCCATGTAGCGCCAAGAATTGTATTCTACTGTAGAACCGAAGTTTTGCACCAACAGACAGAAACCAAACAATTCAGCGGTTAACTTTCCCTAAGTGCACGACTCTATTTTGTCTTTCCTTTTGTCTCTTTCTTGGTTAATTTCCCTTTAAGTAGAGAGAGGGACAGAGGAGTAGGCCTTCTGGGGGCAGTCAGAGGACAGCTTTTTATCCCCTCTCTACACCTCTCATTTTAACTCCATCTGGAGGATAACAGTGTGCTCTTCTCAAGAAAATGGGATGATATGATTAAGTGTAAATTTCAACCAGTTTTTCCCTGGCAAGTGGAAAACTTCAAACAGCTTCTGGGAAGATGGGATTGGGTCAGAGATGGCTGGGAGAGATGGGCTGGGATTGGAGCCTTCTGTGATTTTAGGTCATTGTAGATAAAGGTGATGAGAATGAAAGAGAAGTAAATTTCTCTCCTGACCCTGAACAGAGATAGAGCCTTTGTGTTAGCAGAGCACTACTGTCACTCTGGCAACAGCTGTCTGACCACCAACATCACAGTGAACGGCCGATTAGTACAATGTTAGACAGACAGCCAGGATTAATAAAACCTGCCCACACGCCTGTAAATTAATCTGACTTGTGTCAGATTAATGTACAGGTGATTAATGTGTGTGTATGTATGTATGTGTGCGTGTGTGTGTGTGGATGGGGGGGTTATAGGTGAAATGGGGACAAATGTCTACCAATGGAAAAAACAATAAAGGTCAGGTTATCTTGATGAGCAAAATCAGAACTGCTTATTAACTTTGGCACAGGTACCGTCTCCATGGTGACAGCTTCACTTTCAACTCATGTTGATGTTGATATGTTTTTCAGGTTTCAAGTGTTTTTAGAATCAAATGTCCAATAATTCCAGCAGCATTCTGTGGCAAAGACATAAAGCTGCCACAATGATGAGGAGGATTAGGATTTATTGTTATTGATTTAATGGATGCTGTAGAGGTTTGATTAGCTTGAGATCTAGCAGTGGCTTACTCATCAGTCTAATGCTATCAAGAAGTTGCATTCCAGCGGCGGTGTCTGTAGCTCAGCTGTGCAGTTCCACAAATCCACTCAGGAAACGTTTGTAGTGAAGAAAAAAATATTAAAAATCTCCAGGTTTATTTCCACAAAATTACAAAACGTTTGGGTCTGGCTAACACACCTGTTGCAACTAATTACTTATAGCAGAGAAAGAGAGATAGAGGTAAGAAAACCGTTTGCTTCTCCAGCTCTCAAGCACTGATTGCCCGCTCAGGGTAAACTGGCACACCTGGCTCTATGCA
Organism: Takifugu flavidus; assembly: GCF_003711565.1. Lineage (NCBI taxonomy): Eukaryota > Metazoa > Chordata > Actinopteri > Tetraodontiformes > Tetraodontidae > Takifugu > Takifugu flavidus. Next base: position 13,146,845 of record NC_079531.1, on the reverse strand, counting down.
GTCTTAAAGGAGAAGCACTAACTTTATCAACAGATATGAAATCACATAACAACATGAATTCAATTAGACATTTTAACCCTGTTAACCATTATAAAGTTATAAATGAAATGATTAACTATTAAATCTCTCTGTACTTATATTATTGAATTATGTATTTTCTTAACACATTTTAATAATATGAACTGCATAACCATGAACTGTACTTCCGCCTTTTTTTATTATTCAAAAACAAATCACAAAAAGTCATTTAATATCTATAAGAAGTGTCCAATAGAGATTCTAACCAGCAGGAAATGCTGCTTGTGTGTGGATGCATGTGTGCGTGCCTGTGCATACGGATTTGTGTGCGTGTGTATATGTGTGTGCATGTGTTAAGGGGTGGTAATGTAATTTGCTTTTGTTTAACCCTGAGCTGGAGGGCCTCTTGTTGTAACAGACTTGTAGATTAATTTTCCAATCCCAGAAAATTGGCTAAGTGATAAGCATACTGTGTTTTCTCTCTCCTTCTCTCTCTCTCTCTGTGTGTGAGCGTGGTGAGTGTGTCGGCTCCGGGAGTGAGTGAAGGATATAAGCGTTTTTTCCAAACTTTTCTGATTCCTAACCTTTATTGTCACACTGGGTGGTGTTAATCACATTGGAGAGGACCCTCTACAAACCCCCCATCAAGAAGAGGACTGGTGACCTCCAATGGAGGATTTTACATGGAGCCATCGCCACCAGTGTCTCCCTATCAATTTTAAACCCGAACATTTTAAACAACTGTCCTTTCTGTGATTTTAACGAGAGTGTCTTTGATGTTTTTACCAGGTGCAGTAGGCTGGTGGGTCTTTTTAGGGTTTTAACTGATCTTTTTAGGCTTTTTAATTTTGTGTTCTCCATTGCTGTTTTTATTTGTGGTCTAAGGCACAAGAGGGCAGGGAGGGGGAAATGTTTAAATTCTTTAATAAGTGAGGCTAAACTTGCCATCTATTTGTCTAGAAGGGATAAAATTAAAAATGAGCGGTGGCTTTGTGGGAGCAGAAGGTGAGGGTGCACCTGAATCTAGAGTTCTGCTTCTACAAAGCCACTGAGAACCTGGAAGCCTTTAAACAGCAGTGGAGACATGACAAAGTTTTAGTGAAGGTAACAGAGCAGGGGGAGATGGAGGCTGCAGCATGGCTGCTCTGAGGGACAGATGAGGTTTTTTAACTGGTTTTATGTGAACAGAGCACTGTAAATAAAGTAAATTTTAAAAGTCAAAGTCTCTCTCTCTCTGTGAGGAGCATGGTGAGTGTGTTGACTGCGGTAGTTAATGATAAATATAAGTGTTTTTTCCAAAAAAATTCTACATTCTAACCTTCATTGTGTGTTTAATCACATTGGGGAGCACTTTTCTGTAATTTTGATCATTTCCTCACTGTTTTTTTAAAATTGTTTGGTGGCCACGGTCGCCATGCCCGTCATGGCAGCAGCGTCGGGAGTCTCCGGGTTAGAGAAACTTACCCGCAGACATGCCGTCATACTCTCACCACCAACCGGTGTGTCCGTGGAGGAGTGCGTTCTGGCTGTGGGGGAGATTGTGGGTCACAGAAGCGTAAAGTCCGCTTCCATAATGAACAGCACGGTGGTGGTGTTTGTGGACAGCACTGAAAAGGCCGATTAACTGGTGGTGGCTGGGGTGGTTATGAATGCTGCACTGACGCCAGTGTTTCCCCTGTCAAACCTGGTTAAAAAGGTGGTGGTATCAAACGTCCCTCCATTCCTTAAGAACGACATGTTGCTGCGGGAGCTCAGCCGACACGGACGCGTGGTGTCCCCGATGAGGTTAATTCCTCTTGGCTCTAAGTCCCTGCTGCTGAGACATGTCGTGTCATTTAGACGACAGGTGTGGTCCTCAACGACAATAAGGAAGACCTCAAACTGGCTCTTTGTTTCAGAGTTGACAAATTTGGTTATACCGTTTAGGTTACTACCGATTCTCTTAAGTGTTTTGGTTGTGGGGAGGAGGGCCATGTGATCTGGTCGTGCCCGAATAACGCGGAGATTCGTCGGCCAGCCGACCCGCCCGTCAAGAACTGGTCTTTGGAGGTCTCCTCAACTGAATGATGTTCAGATGTTCTGTTTGTTTGGATCATGTCCTTGTTTTTTGTAATGACAAATTAAAATGAGTTTTCTATTTTCTAAGGTGAAGAAACTGACCACAGCAGAACAAATGTCTCCTGCCTTTGAACCGGCGGTGCACACACGTAGCCTGCTGGACAAACAGGACACGGCAAGATCAAGACACACAACCTTTCCACCACGATGCACACAGGATATACACAACTCACCTCACACACATAGCTGGAGGACTACTTTCCAGACCTCCAGCTTTTTCAGGAGTCCACCAAACACTTTATGAAGACTGGGAGCTTTGGCCAGCCCTCCTTTACTGACCAGGAGCTGTACCGCCTCAAAAATCTGTTGGTAAAGGTTTGGTCTTGGCTTGAGAGTGCCGACTAGGCCACACACGTTTCCCTCTGTCCACACTCATGGTGTTGACATGCAGCCTCATCATGTGAGACATCAGATACCTGGCCATCTACGTTAGCAGGAAGAACAAGATAGGCGGATCTCTGGACTGTGATCTTCAGACCATCTTTTCTAGGATGGTCAAAGCTCAAATAAAAACGGACTTTAATTTTTACTTAGCAACGAACAATATTGAGTAGTTTAAGAGCCCATGGTGCCTACAAGATGAATTATGTCTGGTGGAGGAAGGAGCTGGTCTTTAGAGACCTCCTCAACTGAATGTTGTTTTCTGTTTGTTTGGATCATGTTTTTTGTAATGACAAATTAAATTGAGTTTTTGAAAAATCAAATCTCTCTCAGGTAGACTTGGTAGTCTAGTTGATGTAATTCTCAGGGGAGAAGCACAAAACTAGATCAGTGTTTGTAATATGCCAACAAAATTAACTAGATTATGGATGAACATTATTATGGATGAGAGGAGAGGAGAGGAGAGGAGAGGAGAGGAGAGGAGAGGAGAGGAGAGGAGAGCGTAAGAAATGTCACTACTCTGTCAGAACTCTAGCTGCACCATGTTGGATCAGCTGGAGGCTTCTCATAGAATTGTTTGGACATCCTGATTACAATGAATTACAATACTCCAGCCTGGAATTGATAAATGCTGGACTAACTTTTCAGCAGTGAAAAATTTATCTATTCTGCCAACTGATGTTTCCAAAGAGAAGCAGAACCTTGTAGACCTCCATGACTAACCTACTATATAATGAAGACAGAGGATTTTCAATTGTTGTCAAATTGCTTTTAAATCTCAAAAATGATATTTATCCTGTTTCAGCAGTTGGTCTTCACTAAATATAGGAAGCTCCACATATCATCTGAGCGATTCAGGTTTAAGAGCATTCCAAGATTTAGGCATTCAAGCACATTTCATGGATTTGCAATATTTTTTTCTTTCCTGATAATGTCAGACAGGTGAAAACTCTGACATCGGTTAAATTAACTTTTCTGTGGGAAAGACGCTCGACTTTGATTTTGTTCTGAAATCAAGGGAAATCTCTGTCTGCTTCCATCCCAACATTCTTACTAGAGTCACCTGTCATATTATTTTAGCTATAAAAGAAAGATTTATGTGTCATAATTCATAGTTTCTTCTAATTCATATCACTTTGACTTTCAACCTGTTTCTATTTCTGCCTTTTCTAAATGTCAGTTTTCCTCCTTTTACTGCGCTTTTGCCTTTTCTCCCTGCTTTTGTCTGGGATGAAGAGGGAAAGTCCATGTTACCAGAATTCCTTTCACACTCAGCACTGCATAGCCTGACTTCAGTCTCAAATTTGGCTGAACATCAGTAATCATATCAGTGCTGAGCAGCAGTGTGGCTTATTTGATCGCAGAAAGAGAGAGTTGAAGGGACAAGAGCCAGACTCACTTCTCCTTCAGGGAAAACCTAATTCTACTCTTTCAAAGAAAAGAAAAGCAAGAAAAGAGTTGGAGAATGGATCTGCTTGGTTCCATCTTACAGCCTACACCGGACATGTGCCAGGGGGATTAACAGGGATAATAACAGGCTTTAATTATTCAACTAAAGTGATCTCATGACAGGAGACAAAGAACAGACAAGCAGGCAGACAGGTATGCTAGGACATCTACCACTGTCTTCACTCCTCTGCTGAAAACCAAAATGTTATGATGAACATATTAATTTAGACATAATTAATACCCAAATGAACAGACACAGAAAAAAAAGAAAATAGTGTGAAAGGGATGAGTGCTAACTAGCTCCAGAATGTTTTTAATTCTCCTGCAGAAAATGTGATCATTGTAGCCCACCCTGAGTTAAAACAGGTTTCTTCTGGGTTCCTTGTCTGTGTGATTGACAAACGACAACAATAAAGGATCCCTAAATAGCACTGAAAACTGCAGCAGGCGACCACGCTGAAGTCATAATGCCAATGTTGTTGAGATTAAAGGTCACATTCTGGCTCCTCCAGTTTCCTAGGTGATCCTATTTCCTAACTTAGCTTCACTGTAACTTTTTCAAACAAAACTTGGCACAACAGCCACCCAAACAATGCTACAATAATGTTAAATGAGCATTCAGTCAGTCTTGACAAAGGCTAAAATATTTGATTTTGTCCTCTAGCACCTGCTGGAGACTCTCTCAAGATGCTAACATGGACAAGGCTGGAACAGGCAATGCAGACAACAACAGTTTCATCAAAGCTTCTTTATCAGGCACCTGAATCATAAACATGGAGAATACCCAGGCAACCAAAAAGTACGAAGGCTAAAGGAGGAAAATAGGTGGCGTGTTTCTTTGCAATTTAAATGTACATCAAATGCTGTTAAATATATCTGCTAACTTTGTACTATTCTCTGCATTTGGATCTAGATTCCCTTCACGTGACACCTAAAATCCAAGATGTTTTATTAGTTTTTTGTGCCGCAAATATATTGGCTAGACATCAGGCTAACTCTGAGGTAAATGAACTCAGTGACACACCGTTCTGATTCTCCAAATGGAGTTGACTGATCTTACCAACATGGCTGGATATCACCATAATTCATCCAGCTGAAATCAAATCAAAATCAAATCAAATCTTTATTTATATAGCGTCTTTTACAATCAAAATTGTTTCAAGGTGCTTTCCAGAATGCCAGGGCCTAACCCCAGACAAGCAACAGTGGCAAGGAAAAACTCCCCTTTAACAGGAAGAAACCTTGAGCAGGACCAGGCTCATGTAGGGGGACCCTCCTGCTGATGGCCGGCTGGGTAAAGAGAGAGGAGAGGGGTAGAGACAGGTAGAGGACAGAATGGAGAGGAGAGGAGAGGAGAGGAGAGAAGAGGAGAGGAGAGGACGGGCACAGAGCACAGAAACACATACAAAAATACAGTATTTATGCAGGCCGTCGGCCGAGTGGGTCAGCGGGGCCGGAGGTCATCATGTAGTTCCGAAGGCAGCGATACCTACTTGATGAGGAGAGGAGAGGAGAGGAGAGGAAACCATGACCTAGTGGGGTGACCGAGGCCTGTCAGGTGATCATGTTTCTGGACCTTAATGTTTTGTCACTAATGACTGGCCAGATCTCCTAAAGAGCTCCACAACCATCCATACCTGCTCAGCTCAAAAATGTATAATTTGTGCATATTCATTTGGGGCAAAAAGTTTTATGGTCTGTCCAAAATTCAACACAAATGACTTGAGGATTCACAGGTTTGACAATGACAAGCCAATGTAAAATGGCACATCTGCAGATCATTGATGTGTGTTTCAGCCTGGTTAATGTATTCAAAATGTCCCCTGTTGATGCTGCTGTTGCCACTGTTGCTTGGATGATCAATACAACACGACGTCTCCTACACAAAAACACACTCATGTCTCTTCTGCGGCTGTTGTCCAAACATCACACACCTCCTTTAGTTACAGGAGTAGCATTTGCTCATGTGTTTCTCGCCCCTCCCCTGGTGATGAGCATGTGGCTCACTGCACACGTTCATCAGACACACCAGTGCAGAATCCAACTTTTTGTACAAATTAACAACAAAAGTGTTGCAGCTTTCAAAGCTGAAAGAAGTCAAAACTCCCAAAGCTGAGAGGAGGAGGAGAAGGACGAGGACCCCAAAGAGCAGATCTTAAAGCAAAGGCATTAAAGCAAAGGATGCCAACAGACTTAACAAACTCATTAAAAAGGCAGGGTCTGTTGTTGGCTGTAGACTTTCAAACTTAGACGAGGTGGTGAGGGACAGGATGGTGTTGAAACTGCGGACAATCATGGACAATCCCTCCCACCCCCTCCATAACACAGTGGACAAACTGAGAAGCAGCTTCAGCAGCAGACTCCTGCAGCCTCGCTGCTCTAAGGAACGGTACAGGAAGTCATTCCTGCCATCCGCCATCAGACTGTATAACTCATCCTAACCCAGCCAATAACAATAACTGTGTAATGTTTATGTTGTAATTTTATTTCTATTTTATTCTATATTTATGTATATATGCTTATAATATGTATATATTATATTATGTATATATTATATATATGCTTATAATATATGCTGTATATATGCTTATAACGTTCTAATCTTATCTGTATTTATTTATTCTGTTTCTATACTTTGTATAGGTTGCTACTACAATTCAATTTCCCCACGGGGATGAATAAACTACATCTTAATCTTAATCCAGTTTTTCTGTCTTCAGGTCAGAATGTTGAGCTATGACATGATGATGGTTCACAGCTCATACTCGTGTCATGGAAACGTCTCTGTGAGCAGAATCAGTATATTTCCCCTCTGTGTTTTTCCAGCTGCACAGACCAAACTGTGAGATTATTAAATCCTTATATATTATTATAAACCTCCTCCTTCCTCTTCATTGCAGGTCAGAGCTTTATGTCTGAGAGCCGATGGATCATCCTCTATGACTCCCTCCATTAGTGTTGATGAATGCTGAAATATCAATACTTCCTCCCCATCTTTTATTCACTTCCTCTCTGCCATTACCATTGATTTTTCTCACTCTGATGCGCGGGTGTTTGTTTCTGACATCATTTCCTCTTCCTTCCTGGATCAGTTTAGGTTCTATCCCAACTCACCGAACTGGACTCTTCTCTTACTGGGTTTTTTGATTCAATGTGTCATTCCATGTGTCATCATCATTTAAAACTCTGAATTTAAACAGAAACATGGTTCAGTCCTGTCTCCATCAGCACCAGCACTGGTTGGCCAGTCTCAAACAGGACCATAGCCAGCAGAACAGATCTGCCTTGTCTCCATGGCAACTCACGTTTCTGTGGTATCTTTGTCTGGAAGAACCTGAATTGGGTCACGGTTCTGGCTGATAGTTCCTGGAGGACTTTCATATATGATCTGAACATTTTCTCTTCAAAAATGATTTTCATCCTCTCTTTTCTCCTTTTCATTTGGCTTTCCTTCTTCCCTTCTGTCCTCCCATCAATAACTAGACTTACTTCCCTTCCTCTCCCCTCCCCTCTCCCCTTTACGTCCTCGCCCCTTCTGTCCTCCTCTCATGTGTCAGGGTTGACTTGGCTATGGCTTCCAGCCTCTTGTTTCCTGTCATCCTTCTGCTGATGCTGCCTGGTTTTGTTCACTCAGACTGTAATCGGCTTTTCTGGGTTTGGGATTGTCTCTTCCCAACTTTTCCCTCTCTCAGAGCCACAAGATTATCCTGGTGAAAGAGGCAGGACTTCCTGTCATGGCTGGCGCTATATGCAGAGTGATTTATTGGTGTGTGTGTGTGAGAAAGAGAGAGGGAAAGAGAGTTGAATTGATCACTGAACATTACAGGATGGCTTTCCATGGTTCGACACATTTTAAACTGAATCAGTATTATCTGACTTGAGGATCTTGATCATACTGAGTTGAATGTGATGTACATTGATTTCAGTGTAGTTAAGAGAGCATCCACAATGGACTCCACACCTGAGCCTAGTACTTAGAGTCTCCCTCACTTTGTTTCTGTTAAAATCCACAGACATGAACTCAACCCCCCAAAGGCAGACACATATATGACTTAGTCATGTGTAACTTTTTACCAATGGTTGGCAGTGGGAAACCACAATTCACAAAAAGAAAGAACGTCCACCGTGAGGTTTAAGCAGGCTGGACAAGATGGGCAGGATCAAGTGTCATAGTCAGAGAACTGCAAGTACAGACACTATGAGTTCGAGGCACGAGAATAGGAATAACCAAACATACAAATTACAAAAGAGTTTTGCAAGCAAAGCTGTTATCACAGAGGGTTGTACAACAAATTGGCAATTATGGAAGTGTGAACCACACTTTTAAAATAGGAGGAAGGCAAAGATGATTGTCCGGGGAGAACTTGGGGGACTGAACCCCCACCAGGACTCAAGGCAGATTTGAGGCAGAAAGAATGACAATGTGGACTTGCACTGTGCCCAGTCGATCTGAGGATTGTAGCGGCGTAACCAGGGGTAACCCAGTACCATCAGCATCTTGGGTGCTGATGATACTGGGTAGCTGTTTGGAAAGATAGCTGTTTGGAATGATTACCAGGAATGATTCAATGATTCTCCAATCCAGAGTGGTGGCACTGAAGGGTAACAGTAAAGGCTCCAGTGAGCAGCCTGCCTATGCAGCCAACTCCTCTTCCAATAGACTGTCTTGGTCTCCTGAATTGTTCAAAGCTTGGGGAGGAGAGAGAGGAGAGCCTCATAGCAAGTTGCTCCACGGGCAAGGGTTTCTAAAAAGTGGGATCCTGGTCCGCCAGTACCCCCACCACGACTGATGAGCCTGTTATTTTGGTCGCACCAGACAACCAGGAATGTGATGCCCAGAATGGCCATAGTACAAACACTCACCAGCTTGGATCCTGCAGTGACATACGCCCTGGGTTAGTCTGGCATGCCCGAACTGCATTGACTATTCAGCTGCAGGCGGGGAATTTGATGGCAAAGTATGGCTGACCTGGACCAGGCTGAACTGTGCTTGCAGGGATCAGGGAGACATTAGAAAAGCGGGAAGTATCAACGTGCAGGATGCTTGCTCCCGGCATCTCACTCTCAGATGGTTGTCCAAGGAGTGTCTATGCATGACAAGGGAATTCAGATCCTGTGATTCGTCCCAAAGAGGGAGTTCTTCACACATCTGATCACTTAGCTCCTGCAGGAAAACTCCACAAAGCATAGGTTCATTCCACCTGGTGTCTGCCACTAAAGTCCAAAAGTCCTCCGAGTACTCAGCCACAGAGTGGTTTCCCTGGTGGAGAGTCAGCAGCCGGGTGGAGGCATCTCCAGTGTGATCCGGATAATCCAAGCAAGCCCTCAGGCTTCCCTCCAGCTCAGCATAAGGCAGTTGTGGGAACAGACTGCCTCCACCCAGGCTAGTGCTTTATCTAATAGCAAGCCAACTAGATGGGAAACCTTGGAAAAGTTGGTAGGGAAATAATGTGCCTTTTGTTTGAACTAGTGACTGAACATCAGTAATCATATCAGTGCAACTACTAGAGTAGATGGCATGCTGGAATGTGCCATCAGTGCTGACAGTGGCTGCAGGGTGGAACTCGCAAGGAGTGTGACCTAATTAGTGAAGCCCATCACCACCTTAGCCACGAACTGAACTTCCAAGGGAGATACATATGTGACAGGTGTAACTTTTTACCAATGGTTAGCAGTGGAAATCTATCTATTGTGGCGGACACATTGGGGTGTATCTCACACCCAGGTGATGCATGGGGTGATGGGCGTGGTTAGCCCTTGATTGGATGCACTGTTCACCGCGCCATTCAGTATTGTCTGCAGGTTGCAGAATAAAGACGTCTAAACTACCTGCTCTGTCCGAGTCGTTCCTCGTCCTGCCACATTGGTGACCCCGTTTTGAACATGTTTGAGGCAGCAGACGATGGTATCTCCTCTTCGGCCATGTCGCCCCGACACACGCAGCCAGCCAGCGTCTTCGCGTCCGTGAAGCTGCCCGACTTCTGGCAGAGCGACCGGACCGCCCCGTGGTTCCAGCATGCCGAAGCGCTTTTCCACCTGCGAGGAGTCACCGAGGACGACTCCAAATATTATTTGGTGGTCGCGGCTCTGGACCAGCAATCCACTCGCCGCGTCATGCAGCTGCTGCGGGATCCGCACTGTGCGGAAAGTACGCAGCGATCAAAGAACTCCTGCTCCGGAGGTACAGCCAGTCCGCCGCGGAAAGGGCGGACAAACTGCTTTCCCTGCCAGGTTTGGCCAATGGTTCGGCGGTGGACCTTATGGACAGCATGCTGTCATTGCTGGGCTCAGACCAAGGCGGGTTCCTTTTCCCGCACCTTTTACTGCGCCAACTTCCACATCCGGTCCGGGCGGCCTTGGCGAACTCCCCGAGTTTGGCTGCTGCTGATTTCCGTGGTTTGGCTGAGGAAGCGGATCGTGTGTGCTGCTTACTGTGAGGAGGACCTCCGTGCAGAGCGAGTTGGCGGATTCCCGGTTGCTGGTACCAGAGGACACAGCCCAGGCGATGGTGGCTGGAGTTTCCTCCCAGAGGAGGAAGAGTGGCCTGTGTTTTTTCCACCAGCGTTTTGGCCACAAGGCCCGGCGTTGCATTCCTCCATGTGCATTCGAGGCACAGGGAAACGCCAGGGCAGCGCTCAGTAGCAGCTGTGGGCGCTGGTGAACAGGAGGAGCTGCTGTTTGTCAAAGACTCCCTGTCAGGCTGGCGGTTCCTGGTGGATTCTGGCTCCCAGAGGAGCCTCCTCCCTCCAGGCGGTGCAAACCTGTCATCCTCGCGCGCAGGCCTCCAACTGACTGCTGCTAATGGTTCCTCTATTGAGACATTTGGTACCAGGTCGGTGACTGTTTGTTTTTCTGGACGCAGTTTCACATGGGACTTTGTGTTAGCCTCCATTACTGTTCCCATCATAGGCGCAGATTTTCTGTGTTCTCATGGTCTGCTAGTGGATGTCGCTAACCGACGTCTAATCGATGCTGTGTCTTTTGCCACCTTTCCATGTCTGACGGGGGGACCTGGGCCGCTGGCACATGCCAGTTTTGCTGCGGCGGGCAATGTTTTTCAGCGGTCGCTTGGTGATTTTCCGTCGCTTACTACGCCCGCGTTTTCCGCGGCCGTCACGAAGCACGGGGTGGAGCACTTCATTCCCACAGCGGGTCCGCCCGTTTTTGCATGCGCTCGGCGACTCGACGCTGTGAAGTTGGCGACGGCTAGGGAGGAATTCGCCACAATGGAGCGTTTAGGGATTGTGCGGCGCTCTAACAGCCCATGGGCCTCTCCGCTCCATATGGTTCCCAAGGCGGATGGCACTTGGCGGCCCTGTGGTGATTTTCGTCGACAGCCCATGATCGTTACCCTATTCCGCACATACAGGATTTTTCCGTTCGCTTGGCAGGCACTACCATTTTTCCAAGGTAGACTCGGTGCGGGGCTATCATCAGGTTCCGGTGCGTGCCGAGGATGTGCCCAAGACTGCCGTGATCACCCCGTTTGGGCTTTTCGAATTCCTGTGCATGCCCTTTGGCCTGAAGGGGGCAGCACAGACCTTTCAGCGGCTAATGGACTCGGTATTGCGTGACTTCACCTTGTGTTAGTTGGACGACATATTGGTAGCAAGTCCTTCGGCAGATGAGCACCTGACCCACCTTGGGCAGGTTTTTCGGCGACTGGCAGATCATGGCCTGATCGTAACCCAGCGAAATGCCAGTTTGGTCTGCCGGTGATTGATTTCTTGGGCCACCGCATTTCTTCCGAGGGTGCAGTTCCGTTGCCATCTAAGGTGCAAATGGTGGCGGAATTTCCTCGTCCGGTCTCCGTTAAGGCTCTGCAGGAATTCTTGGGGATGGTGAATTTTTATAACCGTTTTCTCCCCAGGGCAGCCCACCTCCACCGGTCGTCCCCGACCTGTGGTCCCGGTGGCCTGGCGCCGCAGGGTCTTTGATATGGTCCATTCCTTCTCACACCCGGGGGTCCGCGCATCGGTGAAACTGGTGAGGCCCTACGGATGAAGAGGGCTACTGATCAGGTCGACTGGACTACCGAGCGGGTCCTGGCGTTTGAGGGGGCCAAGTCTGCCTTAGCCAACGCCACACTGTTGGCCCATCCGGCACCTCGGGCGGACATCGCTTTGACGACTGACGCGTCAGATGTGGGTGGTGCATGGCAGCCCCTCGCATTTTTCAGTCGCAAGCTACGGGACAATGAGCGAAAGTACAGTGTTTTTTTGACCGGGAGTTACTTGCATTGTACCTGGCTACGCGTCATTTTCGTTTTCTCCTCGAGGGCCGGTCTTTCACGGCTTATGTCAACCACAAACCTCTGACATTCGCTATGTCAAAGGTGTCGGAGCCTTGGTCTGCGCGTCAGCAGCGTCACCTGGCGGCGGTGTCGGAGTTCACGACTAACGTTCAGCACGTGGCTGGAACAGCTAACCCGGTGGCCGATTGTCTGTCGCGGGTTTGTTTTTGTCCTGTGCCCTTAGGGCTGGATTTCTCTGCCATGGCGGCTGACCAGTCTGGGGACCCGGAGATACGGGCTCTTTAGTACACCGGTACAGGCTTGAAGCTGGAGAAAGCTGTAGTACAGGATGACGGTCCTACCCTCCTTTGTGACGTTTCCACCGGTCGTCCCCGACCTGTGGTCCCGTAGCCTGGCGCCGCAGGGTCTTTGATATGGTCCATTCCTTCTCACACCCGGGGGTCCGCGCATCGGTGAAACTGGTGAGTGCCAAGTTTGTCTGGCCTGGCCTTCGCAAAGAGGTCAGAGAATGGGCAGCAGCCTGTGTGGCATGTCAGCGTGCTAAGGTTCACCAGCACACCAAGGCACCTCACAATCAAAATTGTTTCAAGGCGCTTTCCAGAATCACAGGGCCTAACCCCAGACAAGCAACAGTGGCAAGGAAAAACTCCCCTTTAACAGGAAGAAACCTTGAGCAGGACCAGGCTCATGTAGGGGGACCCTCCTGCTGATGGCCGGCTGGGTAGAGAGAGAGGAGAGGGGGGTGGACAGGTAGATGATAGAATGGAGAGGAGAGGAGAGGAGAGGAGAGGAGATAAAACCATGACCCAGTGAGGTGACAGAGGCCTGTCAGGTGATCGTGGACCCCGGCAGCCTTGGCCTATAACAGCATAGCTAAGATGTTAACCTAATGATTAGACGACCCCCTAAGTATGATAGTTTGTCTGTCTATGATAATAACTGGAACTGCAGAATTAGTAACAATAAGCTTTTAAGAGGTAGGTTTTAAGTCTGATCTTAAAAGTAGTGATGGAGTCAGCCTCCCGTACCTGGACAGGGAGCTGGTTCCATAGCAGGGGGGCCTGGTAGCTAAATACTTGGCCCCCATTCTACTCCTAGTGTCTCTGGGAACCACAAGTAGACCAGCATTCTGAGAGCGGAGCGGTCTATTGGGCTGGTAAGGTGTCACTAGCTCCTCCAGTTAGGATGGAGTTAGGCCTCTAAGGACCTTGTAGGTCAAAAGAAGGGTTTTAAAAATTATTCTAAATTTAACAGGCAGCCATTGAAGAGATGCCAGTACAGGAGTTATGTGATCTCTTTTGTCAATACCTGTCAGAACTCTGGCTGCAGCATTTTGGATCAACTGGAGGCTTCTTAAAGAGTTGTTTGGACACCCTGATAATAAAGAATTACAATTGTCCAGCCTGGAAGTAACAAATTCATGGACTAACTTTTCAGCATCATGATGCATCAGTAGTTTCCTGATCTTTGTGATGTTCCTCAAATGAAAAAAGGCACTTCTAGAGACTGTTTTAATGTTTGAGTTGAAGGAGAGATTTTGGTCAAAAGTTACTCCTAGATTCCTCACAGAGAGACTAGATGTTAATGAGATACCATCTAGAGTGATCATGTGATCTAATCTATCCCTGAGAGGTTCAGGACCAAACACCATGACCTCAGTTTTTCCTGAGTTAAGGAGGAAATTTGAAGACATCCAGGACTTTATGTCTTTAAGACAGTTCTGAAGCTTCACTAACTGCTCTTTCTCCTCTGGTTTCATGGATAAATATAGCTGAGTGTCATCAGCATAACAATGAAAATTTATCCCATGCTGCCTGTCACGGAGTGAGCCGTGCCGCTTACGCACACCTACGCTATGGCTGTGTAAAAGCATCAAGGTTTATTTGTTTTTCATTTATCACTCACCAGCAGGACATACTTCCTAGTTCGTGGAAACCGATGGGCTGTTCAATGATTGTATATATGGAGGGGTTTGGCGGGGTGCTATGGCACAATCTAATTTAGCGGGGGTGTTTTATAAGAGTATGTTGAACATGTATTTTACTATGCACTGGGTGGTTTTTGGTGGTGGAAATTTCCTTTGGTCGTTTTATGCAAATCTTGTATGTTCTTCGCAGTTGTTATTTTGAGTTTCAAAATGTATTAGTTAGCCTAATAATGTTGATAATTGGTTTCACCCGTGGGAGGGGCTACAGCTATATAAGACCTGTAGTAGGCCCCAGATGGGGTTGGTTGTTGTTGAGTTGGTTGGTTGTTATTTTGGAAAAAAAAGAAATTGTTGGAGAAAGAGTCAAAGTTGTGGTGTGTAAAAGTGTGCAGGGTCTGTATGTTATCGTATGGATTTAGCCTGACATCTTTTGACGCCACTTTATTTTTGGTACTTTTGGTAAATAAAAATACATTCTTGGATGAAAGAAGCTCCCATCTCCCTCTGTCTCCTCCACCGCCGGTCATTCTCGCGACATGTGGTGTCAGAAGTGGGATCTGGAGTGAGACAGAAGAAGATTACAAAGATGGTGACGAGGAAGAAGGGCTGTGACGAGGCAGTAGCAGCAGCAGCAGTTGGGGACGTTGCAGTAGCGACAGCAGCCAACCCCACTGAGTCATCCCTGGACCAGCTGGCAAAAATGTTCGAGTCCTTTATGATGGTGCAGCGAGCCAGAGATGACAAGCTGGAGAGAGAGTCAGCCCGGCAAGCCCAGCAGTATGCAGACCTTGCCCATCAGGTGACCCAGCTACAGCTGAATGTGGAGACAGTGCGAGAGAGGAAGACCCCTCCAGTTCCCTCTCATGGGGCTACAACAGAACCGCCTGCCCCCACCACCAGAGGGGGTAAGATGCCATACAAGCTGAAGATGGCAAAGCTGGAAGATGCAGACAACATAGACCATTACCTCACAACCTTTGAGAAGCTGGCAGCAGCCTGTGAGTGGCCAAAGGCAGACTGGGCAATCCATCTTATACCACTCTTAACAGGCAAAGCCAGGAGTGCTTTCATTGCAATGGACCCTGAAAACAACACATACTTTGACAAACTGAAAGAAGCCATATTAAAGAAATATGACATTAATGCAGAAACGTACCGCTCACAATTCAGAGCTCTAGATACCAGCCAAGACGAAACACCACAAGAACTGTACATATGCCTGAAAGACCTGTTTTGTAAATGGGTGAAGTACGACAGCTGCAGCAAAGAGGCCCTCATGGTGCTGGAGCAATACCTGCACATTCTCTATCCGGAGGTGAGGACCTATTGACATGGCAAATTTTCCTTTTTATGGTGAGGATGTTCCAGTTGAGCCAGCATGTACCAGAGAAGAAAGATGTGCTAAGCGTAGACAGACGGTGGAGGAGATTATAGAGCATTCAGGCTTGCAGAGTGTGGCAGATGTTGATCCCCCTAGCTTGTCTGGTGATATTACAGATATACAACGTGCAGATCTGACACTAGCCCCACTGTTTAAGAAGGTAGAGGATGGTGTGTGTTTTCTCCCCGCTCTTGGAAAGGAAGTTTTCATCCTGCAAAATAACATCTTGTACAGGCAGAGCGAGGATGGCTTACAGCTTGTGGTGCCAGAGAAATATAGGACACAAGTGTTAGAGCTAGGCCACACAGTCCCTTGGGCAGGTCACCTAGCTCACATGAAGACACTACAGTGCATCAACAGATGTTTTTACTGGCCAGGAATGTTTGCACAAATCAAAGAGTACTGCAAGTCATGTCCACAATGTCAATTGGCAGGAGCCAAAGGTTTGGCACGTACCCCATTAGTGCCACTTCCTGTTGTTGACACCCCGTTTGAGCGGATAGGGGTAGATGTTGTTGGTCCCCTGGAGAAGAGTAGGTCAGGGAACTGCTTCATTTTAGTTATATGTGACTACGCCACCAGATACCCGGAAGCCTTCCCCCTAAAGGTTGTCACTGCCAAGCAGGTTGCCTCTTGCCTGCTACAGTTGTTCTCCAGAGTAGGGATTTCCCGTGAGGTTTTAACAGATCAGGGTCCCAACTTCATGAGCAAAACACTCCAACAAGTGTATGACTTGTTAGGGATAAGGCACATCAGAACCACTCCCTGCCACCCACAGACTGATGGACTGGTAGAGCAGTTCAACCAAACTCTGTTGAACATGCTCAGACGGTTTGTGGATGACAGTGGAAAGGAGTGGGACCAATGGCTACCCTACCTGTTGTTCGCGTACAGGGAGGTTTCCCAAGAATCAACTGGGTTCTCCCCTTTCGAGCTGCTGTATGGACATCAGGTGCGGGGCCCACTGGACGTGCTGAGGGAGACCTGGGAAGGAGAGACGCCGCAGCAGACGGACGTCATCTCCTACGTCCTGAAGATGAGGGAGAGGCTGACCGCAGTGACTGCAATGGCTCAAGACAACCTTCACCAAGCTCAACATTGACAGAAGTCATGGTATGACTGGTTTGCTCGCACGCACAGTTTCCAGCCTGGTGACCGGATCCTGCTACTGTTGCCCAGCTCAGACAACAAGCTGTTGGCGAAATGGCAGGGGCCCTACACCGTGACACGCAAATGGGAGCTGTGACCTACGGGATCGACATGCCAGACCGTTGAAAGAAACGGCAAGTCTTCCTTGTCAACATTCAGATTCAGATTCAGATCCTTTATTTTCCCACACGGGGGAATTTACAGTGCAACAACAGCAAGAGCACGCAGAGAAAAATAAGATAAAATCAAATAGAACAGGATTTGGAATATACAAAGAGGATGTATATTTACAATAATCCAGATAAATGGATACTCGGCCTCTGTGTACCTGTACATAGTACAGAGGGTGAATACAATATACATATCAGAATATATAATATTCAGATTGTGCTAGCGGGTGTTATGTTTATTGTGCAGTCGGACAGCAGCCGGCAGGAAAGATCTGCGATACCTCTCTTCACACAGCGAGGGTGGAGCAGCCGCTCACTGAAGGAGCTGCCCAGTGCTGTCAGGGTGTCCTGTAGGGGGTGGGACGTGTTGTTCAGCATGGATGACAGCTTAGCCATCACCCTCCCATTTCCCACCACCTCCATCGAGTCCAGGGGACATCCCAGGACAGAGCTGGCCCTTCTCACCAGTCTGTCCATCCTCTTCCTGTCCCTGATGCTACTGGACCAGCAGACTATCCCGTAGAAGATGGCTGATCCCACCACAGAGTCATAGAAAGTCCTCAGGAGGGGTCCCAGCACCCCAAAAGACCTCAGCCTCCTGAGCAAGAACAGTCTGCTATTGCCCTTCTTGACAAGGGCGTCTGTGTTGTGTGACTAGTCCAGGTTATTGTTTAAGTGAACACCCAGGTACTTGTAGGACTCCACCACATCAACATCCGTTCCCAGGATGTTCACTGGTGCAGGCGGGGGGTTGTTACGCCTGCGGAAATCCACCACCAGCTCCTTGGTTTTGCCAGCATTGATCTGGAGGTTGTTCCACAGGCTCCAGTCCACAAAGCCCTGAATAAGTTCCCTGTACTCTGTATCGTCCCCATCAGTGTTGAAGCAATGGAATGAGCAGGCGGAGCCAGAGTTGCAGTCGGAACCAAAGCAGGGGGCATCAGCGCTGATGATCCGAGCGGTCCAGGAGAGAGAGGAGTACAGCAAACAGTACCTGCCAGGCCGGGAGGAGGAGTGCCGGATGGATGTCAGTCATCTGTCGGAGGAGCGCCAGCGTGACCTCCAGTACATCCTGCCAGAATGTCTCTTCACTCAGCGACCTGCGCGAACAGAGAAATGAGGTGGCTAAAATGTATTAGTTAGCGTAATAATGTTGATAATTGGTTTCACCCGTGGGAGGGGCTGCAGCTATATAAGACCTGTAGTAGGCCCCAGACGAGGTTGGTTGTTGTTGAGTTGGTTGGTTGTTATTTTGGAAAAAAAGAAATTGTTGGAGAAAGAGTCAAAGTTGTGGTGTGTAAAAGTGTGTAGGGTCTGTATGTTATCGTATGGATTTAGCTTGACATCTTTTGACGCCACTTTATTTTTGGTACTTTTGGTAAATAAAAATACATTTCTAGAGGAAAGAATCTCCCTCTGTCTCCTCCAACGCCGGTTATTCTCGCGACACTGTCGAATATTGTCGAATATTTTCTAAGGGAAGCATGTACAAGGTGAAGAGGATTGGTCCAAGTATAGAACCTTCAGGAGCTCCATGGCTAACCCTACTGTATGAGGAGGGAATGCCATGGACATGAGCAAACTGGTATCTATCTGACAAATACGATCCCAATCCCAATCACATGTTCCAGTCTATGTAACAGGATGCTGTGATCAACTGTATCAAAAGCAGCACTGAGGTCCAGCAGAACCAGCATAGAGACCAGTCCATGATCTGAAGCTATGAGAAGATCATTAATAACTTTAAGAAGTGCTGTTTCTGTGCTGTGATGAGCTCTAAAGCCTGACTGAAACATCTCAAACAGGCTGTTCCTCTGCAGGTGCTCCAGTAACTGAGTCACCACCACCTTCTCAAGAACTTTAGAGATAAAAGGAAGGTTGGATATTGGCCTATAATTTGCTAATACATCAGGATCTGGTGATGTTTTTTTAAGCAACAGCATAATCACTGCCAAGCTAGGTGTCGTTGGCTCTGACGTGAATAATAACTTTACCAAATTTACGTTTACGTCTCGCCAGCAGCCGTAAATTTGCTTCTATGTCGCCCGCTCTGGCCCCTGGAATGCACTTGACTATGGTCGCTGGAGTCGGCTTCACGTAGCGCAAAACCAATTACAAGGGTCGGTTTCTCAGCGGGTGTGTCGCCGAGTGGGGAAAAACGGTTAGCCACGAGAAGCGGGTGGTGGTGCACCGTGGGTCTTTGTTTTGGGCTACGCTTCCTGCGAACCGTCACCCAGCCGCCCTGCCTAGCCGGCTGCTCGGCTGCTGCTGGGGGACCGCTAGCTGAAGCTACGCTAGGCGGCTCCGCAGCAGTTAGCTTCTCCTGGCTACCTGACACAACTCCAGCTAACTCCAAGCTGCGGAACCGCGTCTCAAGCTCGCTAAGTCTCGCCTCCATAGCCGTAAATAAACTACACTTTCTGCACCTATTCCCTTCACTAAGGGAGGCAGAGGAGTCAGATAAGAAATCAGAGAACTCAGACAGGAACTCTGAATGTGGCCCAGCAGGGGGCCGATATACAACTACAAACAGAAGTGGCTTTTCTGCCTTCCAGTTCAGATGTGTGATGCCAAGAGTAAGGCTTTCAAATGAACTGGAGCCATATTTTGGTCTAGGATTAATTAATAACTTGGAGTGATAGTGTAAGAGCCATAGAGCAGAATTGATGTGTGTAAAAATGATGTGCAATTTATGTTTGCAATTTGTATTTGTTTGATGCATGGTGCATGTTATTGTGTAACTCGTAATATAAAAATGATGTAAAGTTTTGGATGACGCTCCCTGAGATTGACTTAAGAGAGCATGCGCAGTGTCAGTCCAGGTGAGCTGCATTAGATACGGGAGCACAACATTTTCTTACCGTCACGTTATGTGAGCTGTAATCTTTTGGAATTCATATAAAGACTCTTAAAATGGAATTACATCTCATGTCATGCGAGTGAAGAATTACTGTGTCTGCAGCTTAAAAATGGTACGTTAAATGAGGATGGAGTGCCATTACACATAAGTAAGAAAACTCGGCTCAAGCATTGGATTAGAGCAACATTCTACGGAGGATTCTCTCAAAGCAAACGAGGTGGTAAGCTTTCGGAATTAACAATGAAGAACGGAAGTCACCTAAAGGATAAGGACAACGTAAAAACCCATTAAGGATTCGTTTTTCTAGATGGAAAGAGGCCCATGCTGTGCTAGTTTGAAATAAGAAGCTAACGCTAGTTAGCTACTCAGTGACTTGAGATTTATGCTAATGTGCTAATTGAAACCTGAGCCAGAAAGTTATTGGAAGCTCTGTGTGTTTTGGAAATCGTGAGACATTTTTTTGGATGAAGAAAAGTGTTAGTGGAATACTTTTTATTCATGTGCACACAGTTTATGCACAGCTTTATTAATAAGATAAATGGATGAAGGTGACGTTAAAACGGATAGCACTGAGGAAATCGAATCTAAACCAACAGTCAAGTTAACTGAGAAAGCAATTGAGGATAAACTGCACAGGCTACTTGGCACCAGAAGAGGAATGTTAGCTCGAATCACAACTTTAATGAGGGAAGTTCACAGTCTGATCACTGAAGCTGGTAATCTGCCAACAGTGCAAGAAATAATGCAGGATAAGTTCAACACCAGTGTGCTGGACTTTAAGGAGATAAATAGGCAAATAGGAGGTATTTTGTCTGAAGATGAGAAGGAGGCTGATATTAGGAACTGGTTTGAGCCTAAAATGATGGTCATCAGTGAGTTTACTGAAGAAACTGAAAAATGGATGGAGCAGGAGATTTCAAGCTTACGCCCCACAGACCAAGAAGACGAAGTAGAGGAAGAGACTGGGCCTGAAGATAGTGTATCACAAGTGGGGATAAATTCCAACCAGCCTATAAACAAGAATGGTTCTCGTGCTGTACGTTCAACTGTCATGTCTACTCATTCATCAGTTTGTGCTCTTGAAGAAGCCAAGCTCTGTGGTTTAGTGGAACGTGGTGTAGTTTTGCAAAAGAAACATGAGCTGGAAATGGAGGAAGCGCGTATTAAGGCTGCAAAAGAGAGACTGGAACTAGATGCAGCTATCGCGGAAAAAAGAGCACAAGTCAGAATACTAAAACAGTATGAGAAATCAGAGGATGGCATGAACAGCTATGTCTGCTCTCAGCCAGCAGGTGGCTCGCGAATAAAGAAAGAAGAAAGAACAAGCCAACTCTCCAAGAACATGCCTACTACTAGAAGAAAACCATCATACATGCCGATGCAAGATGCAGGACATCAGGATGCAACAGGAAACGTTGCCAGGCAACAGCATGATGGAAATATGGATGGCCTTCTGCAATTAATGGAAAACCAAAACAAGTTTACTGAGATGCTTGTTAAGCAGCAGCGTTATGCTCAGCTTCCGGAAAAAGAGGTTGTAATGTTTAAAGGCGATCCATTAACCTACAGATCTTTTGTAAGAGCTTTCGAACAAGCTATTGAACAAGACAAGTTGTACTACTTGCAACAATACACTGCAGGAGAACCACAAGAAATTGTACGAAGTTGCGAGCACATGCCATCGCACCGAGGATTCAAACAAGCAAAGCAACTGTTACAGGAATATTATGGAGATGAGTTGGTGATTGCAAACGCTTATATCAAAAAAGCTTTAAAATGGCCGCCAATCAAGGCTGAAGACGGAAAAACACTTAAAGCCTATGCTTTATTCCTGACTGCCTGTCGTAATACGATGCAAGATGTGGAACTGATGGAGGAAATGGATAATCCTACAAATGAGGATGGTGGTGTCCAAGCTTCCTTATAAGATGAGAGAAGGTTGGCGCAATGAAGCCTTTACAATTAAGGAAAGAAGAGGACTCAGAGCAAGGTTTGCTGATCTTGTTGTTTTCATTGACCGGCAGTCTAAAGTAATCACGGATCCACTTTTTGGTGACCTACAGGGCAAAAACCCATCTACAGCAGGAAAAGGTAAAGAAAATGAGAAAGTGGTCAAGAGTGTATCAAAAGGAAGTAGCTTCGCAACTAATATGACAACAGAAAAGAAGAGTGCAGCTACAACACCGAAACAAACAAACTCACCCAAAACAGGAAATGCTTTTGAAACACCATGTTTATTTTGTCAAGGGAATCACACATTGGAATCTTGTAGCAAGATCAAGGATGTACCAAACAAGGAACGTCTTGATGTATTGAAAACAAAGGGACTGTGTTTCGGGTGTTTAAGACAGGGGCATATTAGCCAGAACTGTAAGAAGAAAATAATATGTAAACAGTGTTCACGCAGACACCCAGACATTCTTCATCAGAATGAGGAGACTAGGAACACCACATCTGTGACCAATCAGGGTAATACTCAGAATAAAGAGATGTCTGTAGTTCCAGGTTCAGCCAAGCAAGAGGTGTGTGGATACACTGGGGCCGGAGAAACGGACTGCTTGTTACCCGTAGTTCCTGTAAAGGTGAAGTCCCGCAACAGTGGAAGGTCGATAGAGACATATGCCTTTATGGATCCCGGGAGTACAGCCCCGTTCTGTACGGAGGACCTCAGGAAGAAACTGAATGAGAAGGAAAAGCTGACTCGGATCTCATTGAGTACAATGGGAGAGAACAACGCAGGAGAACAAAAGTTGATCACCAGTTATCTGCTCACGGATTTGGAGGTGTGTAACCTTGAGGGAGAAGAGTATTTGCGACTACTCAAAGTTTTCACGCACAGTAACATCCCTGTCCAGAGAGAAAACATTCCCAGTCAGCAAAATCTACAGAAGTGGTCTTACCTGAGTGACGTGAATTTACCGCATATCAATACTAATGTAGGCCTTCTCATTGGAGCCAACAACTCTAAATTAATGGAGCCCTGTGTTATGATCAGCTCGTGAGGATCACAACAAGTAAATAGGAAAAGGGGAAATCCAAACAGCACCTTGCATTTTCAGAGAGGTTTTATTCTAGTTAACAAACAAAAAAGGAGAAGGCCATGTGGCAGGTCACGGCTGCAACCCGGGGAGAGAGCGAGCAGGATGTTCCAAGCCTCTTTTAAGCCCTTCCTTGAGGTGCAGGCCAATCAGGAGCCACACCATCTCCACGCCCAGCACCTTCAGGAGAGGGAGTCAAACCTGCTGAAACACAACCAGAACACCCAACCACACACAAGGAGAAACCACCGTGCCCAAATGTTGGCCAGGGCCATCACACCTGGCATGTAATTAATAGTCAGGAGGAAGGGCCCTACGCGGTAAAGACGGTTCTTGGCTGGATGGTGTGTGGACCAGTGACAAACGAAAAGACACTTTTCAGAGGTAAAACAGCTCATTACGGTGTTAACAGAGTTGCAGTGGAGGAAGTGGAACAGTCACTGATACAGCAGTATAACAAAGATTTTCCGGAGCGTCTATATGACGATAAAGAAGAAATGTCTCAGGAGGACAAATTGTTTATGCAGTCAGTGCAAAAGACAACCAAGTTTACAGATGGACATTACTGTGTGGGGCTCCCACTGAGAGACAAGAATGTGAAAATGGCCAACAACCGCTGTGTGGCCGAACAGCGAGCTGTTGGTCTGAAGAGAAAGCTGATGAAGAACAAAGAGTTTCTTGAGGACTACAGAAGATTTATGGACAGTATACTGGAAAAAGGTTACGCCATGGAAGTTCGTCAAGATCAGCTTTCCCGTGACGACAACAGGGTTTGGTATGTCCCACACCATGAGGTATACCACCCGAAGAAAAAGAAAATACGTGTGGTCTTTGATTGCAATGCCACCTTTCAGGATGTGTCGCTCAATGGTCAGTTGATGCAGGGACCTGACCTCACCAACACGCTCATTGGTGCCTTAATGAGGTTTCGGGAAGAACCGATAGCGATGATGGCGGACATTGAGTCCATGTTTTATCAGGTCAGAGTTCCGGGGACAGATGCAGACCTGTTGCGTTTTTTGTGGTGGCCGAATGGTGACCTTAGCGCACCTGTAAAGGAGTATAGGATGGTCGTACATCTTTTCGGAGCAACTTCATCCCCTAGTGTTGCTTCTTATGCGCTACGCAGAACGGCAGAAGATAGAAGAGGCACCGCAGCCCCAGAAGCCGTGGAAACGGTTCTACGTAATTTTTATGTAGATGACTGTTTGAAATCTGTGGCTACAGAGGAAGAAGCAGTTGCCCTGGTAAAGAGCCTTCGAGACCTGTGTGCTGAGGGAGGGTTTAGCCTCACAAAGTGGGTCAGTAACAGCAGGAGAGTCTTGTCATCCATTCCTGCAGAACTCTGAGCTACTGAGCTGAAAGACCTGGATCTCGCACAGGATGACTTGCCCACAGAGCGAGCTCTAGGAGTGCAATGGTGTACGGAAGATGATACGTTTACTTACCGAATCAAGTCACAGGACAAGCCCAAGACGAGAAGAGGAATTCTCTGTCGGAAATTCTATACTGCTCACAAAAATTAAAGGAGCACTTTAAAGAAACACATTAGATACATCAGATCTCAATATGAAGTTGGATATCTATACAAATAACGACAGGGCAGTGTCTTAGGAACAAAAGGATGCCAAGTCTTTTAATGGAAATAAAAGTTTTCAGCCTACAGAGGGCTCAATTGTGTAGACACCATAAAATCAGAGTGAAATGAAGATGTGGCAGGCTCGTCCATTTTTTCCAAAACTTAATTTCTGCAACTCAAAATGGTTTTCAGTATCTTGTGTGGCCCCCACGAGCTTGTATGCATGCTTGACAACGTCGCGGCATGCTCCTAATGAGACGACGGATGGTGTCTTGTGGCATTTCCTCCCAGATCTGTGTGAGGGCATCCCTGAGCTGTTGTACAGTCTGAGGAGCAACCTGGCGGCGCCTAATGGACCGAAACATAATGTCCCAGAGATGTTCTATTGGGTTTAAGTCAGGGGATCGTGAAGGCCATTCAATTGTTTCAATTCCTTCATCCTCCAGGTACTGCCTACATACTCTTGCCACGTGAGGCCGGGCATTGTCATGCATTAGGAGGAAACCAGGACCTACTGCACCAGCGTAGGGTCTGACAATGGGTTCAAGGATTTCATCTCGATACCTTATGGCAGTCAGAGCACCATTTCCTAGGCAATAGAGGTCTGTGCGTCCCTCCATGGATATGCCTCCCTAGACCATCACTGACCCATCACCAAACCTGTCATGTTGAACGACGTTGCAGGCAGCATAACGTTCTCCTTGTCTTCTCCAGACTCTTTCACGTCTATCACAGGTGCTCAGGGTGAACCTGCTCACGTCTGTGAAAAGTACAGGGCGCCAGTGGCGGACTTGCCAATTCTGGTGTTCTTGAGCAAATGCCAGTCGAGCTCCACGGTGCTGGGCAGTGAGCACAGGGCCCACTACAGGACATCGGGCCCTCAGGCCACCTTCATGAAGTCTGTTCCTGATTGTTTGGGTAGAGACATTCACACCAGTGGCCATCTGGAGGTCATTCTGTAGGGCACGAGCAGTGCTCAGCCTGTTCCGCCTTGCACAAAGGAGCAGGTATCGGTCCTGCTGAGGGGTTGAGGACCTTCTACGGCCCTGTCCAGTTCTCCGAGAATAACCACCAGTCTACTGAAATCTCTTCCATGTTCTGTAGATTGTGCTGGGAGACACATTAAACCTTCTTGCTGCAGCACGTGTGGATGTGCCATCCTGGAGAAGTTGGACAGCCTGTCCAACTTCTGTAGGGTTAAGGAATCGCCTCATACTGCCAGTAGAGATAATTATGCAAGCCAAAATCAGCACGAGTGGAAAACCAGCCAAAAAAGATCAAGAGGGAGAAACTTGAAATGACCTCCACATGTAAAACCAGTCCTGTTTTGAGGGTTTTCTAATTGTTGCCACTGAAGTGCACCAGTTGTTAATTCCATGAATACCAATACAGCTGAAATTGATTAACGAGGCCCTCAGCTGCTTAACCAACTAGAAAATTATCAGACAGGTTTAATTCAATTCATGCAAGGCCCAATAAAAAAAGTGTTCCTTTAATTTTTGTGAGCAGTGTACCAGTGTACCCTCTTGGCTTCCTAGTACCACTGATACTCCCCGCAAAGTTTCTTATGAGGGACTTGTGTAAAGAAAAGCTAGGATGGGATGAGGAATTCAGTGACTCACAGACAGAACGATGGTATAAGTGGCTGGAAGATCTTACTCTCGTCTCAGGCTTCAGCATCAGTAGATGTGTCAAACCCAAGAACTTTGGAACCACAAAGGTGGCCAGGTTGCACCATTTTTCTGATGCAAGCGAGGTTGCCTATGGCACAGCATCTTACCTTGTTCTGGAGAATGACAAAGGCAGGATCCACTGTTCACTTGTGATGGGGAAGTCTAGAGTTTCACCGCTAAAACAGATCACCGTTCCAAGGCTAGAGTTGACTGCAGCAGTAGTTGCAGTGAAGGTGGACAGAATGCTGCAGGAGGAAATGCAGATCCCACTCCAGCAGTCAATCTTCTGGACTGACAGCACAACGGTCCTGAAATACATAGACAGCGAGACTGCCTGCTACAAGAGAGATGTGCTCTGTTACAGATCTCCAACACGTTCTGCCGCACACCTCCCGCCATCCTTCTTTTATTGAAATGAGAAGGTCCCTAGCTACAGAAGTCCTTCACTGATTTGATTAGCTTATCTCGCAAACAGCACATTCTTCTATATCAGACAGATTAAGAGAACATCTCCTGGTTCGGCCCCGCAGCTCTGTCTCCAGTCAATGCCACTTCTCCAACAGCCGCCGCCGCATTTCTGTCGCCCTCGACCAGAGAAATTCGAGGTGACATACCAAGCATCACGAACCTTAAGCATTAGCAAATAATAGAAGCATTAAGTAATGAGAGACACTATGGCAAGAATAAGGAATATAACAAGGTAAAAGCAAATAAGAGATAACTTTAACATAATGGATCTAACAAAGACCTTCGTGGCAAACAGGATTACACTCATACGAGAGCCCACCAAACCATCGCAGTGGAGGCATGTCAGGACGTCGTGGAACCCGACTGAGAAGGCGGGACAAGGCGACCAGGGGTCTGAAAGCTAGAAGCTTGATGCAAGATAGAGACTGGATAAATGGCCCACAGTTCCTTTTACAGCCAGAAAGTGAATGGCCACAGAGACCAGAAAACATGAATCAGAACTTGCAGAATGATCCAGAGGTTAAAGGTTATCACAGTAAACACCATCACAATCGATGAAAAGTTTGACTGTATGTCCAAATTACTTCACTACTACGACAGTTGGAACCGGTTGAAGAGGGCGGTTGCATGGATTATGGAAGTTAGAAAGTTGTTGATCCACCGGAAAAACAAAAGGAAAGAGTTTCTAAGTGAGACCAGTCAATCCGAAAAGGATCCAGAGAAGCAGAAGGTGACCGTGCAACAGAACATGGAAAAGTAAAGAAGTACTATGGAAAAGAGATCTGTTACCTTTGAGCAGCTGATGACAGCAGAGGCAGAAATCATCCGGTACAGCCAAAGTCAATGCTTTCCTGAGGAAATTAGAGCTCTCTGCAGCAATAAGCCTGTCAAGAAAAGCAGCCAGCTATACAGGCTCCCATGTTGCAAGATGGCTTCCTGAGAGTAGGAGGACGGCTCAACAGAGCGGCCATGCCAGCTGAGACCAAACATCCTGTGATACTCTCCAAACACTCCAGAGTTGCAATTCTCATACTGAATCCATGCGACATTGAACCTCTGACTCCCAACCATCTGCTGTTGATGAAGACCCAGCCCAACATGCCACCAGGAATCTTCAACAAGGATGACCTATACGCAAGAAAGCGTTGGAGGCAGGTACAGTATCTTGCGGATCTATTCTGGCGTAGGTGGACTCTTGAATACTTACCCCTCCTACAGGAACGCCAGAAGTAGACGAGACAAAAAAGGAACTTTGAACCTGGAGATGTGGTGCTAGTAGTGGACAGTTCATCGCCACGAAGCACGTGGATCATGGGAAGAATAGTACAAACTTTCCCTGATTCCAGTGGAACTGTACGTCGTGTGAAGTTGCAGACAAAAAACAGCACCCTGGAGAGATCTGTGCATAAGTTATGCCTTTTGCAGGAAGCCATGTAAACACAATGGACACTATGTAAGAAAAGATTTATTTTAGTTAAGAAAGATTATTTCTATTCTGTTAATAGTTTTAATTTGATGGCTCTTAGTTTTGACTTAAATTGATAATTGTGTAATCTTACAGTTAACCCAATTAGGGGCCGGATATGTAAGAGCCATAGAGCAGAATTGATGTGTGTAAAAATGACGTGCAATTTATGTTTGCAATTTGTATTTGTTTGATGCATGGTGCATGTTATTGTGTAACTCGTAATATAAAAATGATTGTTGATGTAAAGTTTTGGATGACGCTCCCTGAGATTGACTTAAGAGAGCATGCGCAGCGTCAGTCCAGGTGAGCTGCATTAGATACGGGAGCACAAAGTTTTCTTACCGTCACGTTATGTGAGCTGTAATCTTTTGGAATTCATATAAAGACTCTTAAAATGGAATTACATCTCATGTCATGCGAGTGAAGAATTACTGTGTCTGCAGCTTAAAAATGGTACATTAAATGAGGATGGAGTGCCATTACAGATAGATTACTGCCACTCCCCCTCCTCGATCAGTAACACGAGGAATATGATGATTAAGATGGGTAGGAGGTGTTACGATGCGTGGTTGTCCAGGACCCGAACGCAGGCAAGACGCAGTGATGAAAGGTCCAAAAATAGGTTTTATAGGTAGGCCGGAGTCTTAGACCTTAAATAGGCGGCTGATCGCTGATGGCCTGCAGGTGCGCCAACAGGTGGCCGGAGCATGGCTCCACCATGGCCCCTGCAGGACAAACACAAATGGGAATCCTGGATCACAACATTACCTCCCCCGCAACGGGTGCCTCCTGGCGCCCTACCAGGCTTATCCGGGTGGGGGTGGTAGAAGTCACGGGAGAGGTCGTTGTCCAGGATGAAAAGGCGGGGGGCCCACGATCGCCTTGTCGGCCCGTACCCCTCCCATTCGATGAGGAACTGGAACTCTCGTCCCCGTCGACGGACGTCCAGGATGCGCCGGACTCTGTAGGCAGCCCCACCATCCATGACCTGGGGGGGAGGCAGGGGCTCGGATGGAGGGACCAGGTTCAACTCAGTGACCGCCCCCCCCTGGAACGGGAGGTCCATTGAAGGGAGGCAGACTTTCTGGTCAGGCTGATAGGACGGGGCCGGAGTCCGGTGACGATTGGCCTGCCATTGAGAGCGCTGGGAAGCCCGCAGGACTGCAGCGCAGCCCCGTCTCTGCTTCTTCCTCGACCGGCATACGTCGGGACCCCACCTTGATCCAGAACCGATTGCTGGGACGGCGGGACCATCTTCTCCACTTGCCAGGATGTGGCCCCCAGGAAAACTGCAGCGGCTCTCCTCCCGCGGCAGAGCGGATTACCGACTGTGGACGACTGGATTGCGCCCCCTGGACGCACCGCACGGGGACAACGCCCCACCTCCTTAGCTCTCCTGGCGGAGTCCGAACCACCGGGTGTGGCGGTGAGTACAGAGCCAAGGCAGTTGGCCCGACAGGCCACGCTCCAACTCACTCTCCTGGTTGACCAATCGATCTGGGGGTTATGTCGAGCCAGCCAGGGAGACCCGAGAACCCCTGGGGAAGAGAATGCTGAATTCTGTCAGTCAAACTTTTGTCAGTCAAAATATTATTACATTTAAGACAAATCACAAGACAAATACAGACCATTTATATAACATTTTTTATGGTCAACTGATAACTAGGATTTCCTTATCCTTTAAACCTGCATACAACAGGAGAGAATTATTAATTATTAACATGAGAAAACAAACTAGAACAATGTCTGACACCATCACACCTTTAGTGCACTTGAGATATGTCATCACACTTTACTGAAGATTCTGTTCAGAAAAAGTAGCATGTTCACATTTTCTGCTTTAAGAAGATTGCGCCTCTGGCTGATTATTTCTCCGGCCTTCGAGAAGAGTCTCTCTGCTGGAACAGATGTTGCAACTGTGCCAAGGTATTTTTTTGCAACTTTGTTCAGCAGTGGAAATGTGGTTTCATTTTTTTCCCACCAAATCAAAGGGTCCTCGCTTCTTGGGATGACCTTTTCCTCCATGTATCTTCTAATTTCAATATATGCATCTGTGTTTGCTGTGTGATTGCTCTGAAAAGCCACAACCCAGCTGTCAAACTCCCGCCATAATCCCTTGGATGATGAGCACTCAGCAGGTTACCCTTGTGTCACAGTTGATGTACTCGCAGCAGCCTCATGTCTGGTTGACGGTGTTTCAGCACAGGGCAGGGCTTGCATCTCTGTGATGAGCCGTGATTTAATCATTTCCACATTTGTAGAATCACAGAACACAATGTTTTTGAAGCGAATATCGAGAAAGGTGCTGGCTGCAAGTGTGTGGTAGTGTTCTATGTTTTGGAACCGTCACTTGCATTGTGCTTCAAGTTGTGAAGCCAGACTGTTACTTTGCGCAGCAGATGTGGTTGCTTGCTGGAGAAGAGACACTAGAGGTATGACTTTGGAAACTGTTACATACTGCTCTGCCGAAACCTCCTTGGTCGCCTCTTCAAAAGGCCTGAGGACGTCAATGGCCTGCTTGATGTGGGACCATTCTTCACCACTTAGGCACATGTTGTTTCTTCCCAGAAGACAAAGTGCTGTTCTGATGGCTTCTTGTTGTTCATACAGTCTGTCAATCATGTACAACACAGAGTTCCATCTGGTATCCACTGCTTGGATTAGTTTATGCTGAGGTAAATTCAACTGATTTTGTACTTCTTTCAGTTTATCAGTTGCTCTTGCAGTCCACATGTCAGTTGTTAAAACCAGACTGCTTGCTGATTGTATGGAGTCCTTTACTGTTTTTTGTGTTTGCTCGTACAGTTTGGGAATTTCACCTGCCATCATGGATTTCCGACTAGGGATCTGGTACCGGGGATCCACCACCTTCATAAAATGCCGGAAACCTTGATCCTCTACCATTGCGATGGGTTGCAAGTCCTTCACAATCATTTTTGCTAGGCTCAGTGTGATCTCACGTGCTCTTTGAGACTCAACTGAAAAGGATAAAGTTTTCACATCACACTAGAGAAGTTGAAATGTATTTGTTGCAAAAGATATTAAGGATTTTATTAGATATAAGGGTTTTGGGTAATTGTATCTCATATGTTCTTATCTTGTTTCCTACTCTGAGCCAGCAATTTCCAACTTCAGTAGGCTACTTAAAATATTCAGTTAAATATGACTAAAAACCGATGCCTGTCGGCTAAGCAACAATTGGACAATACTGGACATAATTCCCTTCACCTGAAGGTCTGTTAAAATTAGATTGTGATCGGAATATTTATAGACTTTTGCACTACACTGTCAAAGGTAACTACCTGGATACACTTGGCTTTTTTGCAGACTCTCGTGCAATGTCTTCTGCCGGACTGTGGGTGGCGCAGGAGACTGGGCTTTCGCTGCAGCCTGTCTTTTTTCAAGCTCACTGTGGCTCTCGGGATGCTTCGTCTTCAAATGTTTGAATAAATAGCTCGTGGTGCTACTGTGCAAAACATTTTTATCACAGACCTGGCACCTAGCAGTGTTTTTATCGATAGGTGAATAATAACACCACGCTTCGTTTTTTGTCTGCCATCTGAGATTTTCCTCCGGCTCTGCCTTTTGCTGACTATGTCGGCTCGGCGGGCTATGTTGCACGTTGATGCTCATTCGCTGTCTCCTGTCACGTGACATGGGCCACCTCAATACGCCGCCAGGTATAGTGGTGTCCCGGCACATATTAATTTAAGTAACTAATCTAAAACGGCGGAAAGTGATGCATACACCCCCAATTTTATTTTAGTTAGTATCGATATTTATAAAAGAAAATCGATACCACATGAGTAGCTTGTGAGTATCGATATATCGATACCACGGGATCGATCCGCCCATCCTTAAGATGTTCATTTGAAGTGTTTCAAAAAATCTTGATGAAACTTGACGCAACCAAGCTTATTTGCCTCTGGAACACACACAAACACACACACACACACACACACACACACACACACAACACACACACACACACACATATATAAAGAATGCACGTCAGGGATTTTTTTTTAAATGTTAGTGTAGCATAGGCTGATATACCCGTCTACCTCATGTTTTGCACAATTGTTCAGCAGTTATTGAGGAAGCTTCTTGTTGCTGCAGAAAGTTGAAACACAATGTATAGTCTGTGTCATGTAACATGCAGAAAAGTTCAGTGGGGCACAATTGTTCACCTGAGTGTTGTGATGTTTTAATAGAAGACATTATTATTCTTAAGGAGGCCTAATCAATTGTTGAAATGAAATGTTTTTTTGTGTTATTTATGCTTACATTTTATGTAGGTGAAATGCCTGGTGATAACTTTAAAATACATTGGGTTTAATCATAAAAAGTACATAAATTTGATGTGTTTTAAGTGAATTGGGTTTATTGCATTAATGTATTTATGAATTTCATACAAATACACTTTATCTTGAATACATTGAACTGGTTATGTGTGTTTAAAACACATTGGGTTTATTAATACTATTTACATAAATCTGCTTCATAATTGTTTCATTTATGTTTGACTGATGAATATACATCAAATTAAGTTCATTAGTTTACTTATGTTCAAACTATGTACAGTGATCCCTCGCTATATCGCGTTTCATCTTTCACGGCTTCGCTGCTTCACGGATTTTTTTTACAGTGCAGATATTTTTACAGTGCATTGTGCTCTGAATCCTGATTGGCTGAGGGGCTTTACTGTTGTAAAAGGCATGGCATATACAAAAAATCTTCTTGCTCAGAAAAAGAAAGAGCGCCAACAACTACCCATAACAATGTTCTTCTCTCGGAGAAAGACTCCTGCGCCTTCAGTAGAAACAGACGCTCCAGCGGAGCGGAGTCAGGACGAAGAGGCACAGCTGGGACTGTGAAATACGCGAGTGACAATGTTTCCAACCTTGTATTACTATATTAAAATTATTGTTTTAAACAAATTTTGGGCTTTAAAACAGGTTTTGATTTTTGGTTTCATTCTGTAGTTTAGAATTGCATTGTAAAATAATAAAAAAAAATAAAGCTGACTACTTCACGGATTTCACTTTTCGCGTGTTATTTTTGGAACGCAACTCCCGCGATAAACGAGGGATCACTGTAATCCAAATGAAATGTGGAAATATTGTGCTACGAAATGAGGTTTTAGACAGAACCAAAGAGCAGGCCAAAACATGGTAGTAAGAGGGTCCAAAGGAGTTTTATTGACGGGGGGGCAACACAAGGAAGACAGAGGTCCTCCAGTCCTCCTAGAGTGCAGGAAGCGTGGGAGTCACGTTCAGCACTTCGTGGGGTCCAGCGGTGAGTCCTCAAACCAGAAACAGTCCCCCTGGACTGCAGAGAACTCGGGAGTCGGGTGCGGCACACTCTCCCATCCAGCAGACGGCATGAAGACCTCAAACGTGCCATGAAACAACTAGAGAAACAAGCAAGACAGAACACAAAAGCAACACAAAATGCTGGTCCAGCTAGGCAGGCACGCTCTCCCTAAATAGGTGGCCAGATGACAATTGCCAACAGATGTGCCTGCCCACCGCACCAGCTGCTGCAATTTGAGCTCCACCACGCCCCCTGCAGGAAAAACCAGACACAACCCTGGACCCAAACATTTTGCATGCTATTAAAATACAGAAATCTTAAAAATTGGACCTAAATAATTTTTTGAGTGTGCTGTCAAGGCCAGTTTTATTTTGGCAGAAGAGATCGGTAAATCAGCCTGGCCATTTACGGGGGGGGATTTCATCAAAAACTGTATGTTTAAGGTTTGTGACGAAGTTTTCCCAGACAAAAGGTAACTGTTTTTAAATGTGAGCCTGAGCAGAAACACCATTGCTGAGTAGACCAGTTGTCCATCAATCTAAAAGAGCAGCTTGTGAAAAAGGGAAAATATTTCATTGCATATTCCATGGCTGTGGATGAGAGCACCAACATTTCTGACATTGCCCAGTTGTCAATTTTCATCCGCGGAGTGGACTCCAGCCTAAACGTGACAGAGGAGTGTGGTAAATTTCTTCTGGTGGTGCCTGAGATGTGCTGATGAGAAAGGTATCTTCATAGACACCAACTTGGTTATAAGAGATGTTTATTAGAGAGAACAGTCAGGTATCAGTCGGATGCTGCAGCTTGTCCAAGGGAGGTTTTGTGGTCCCGATTGTGAAGATCTCTGAAGTGGTTACTTCGGTAGCCCCTTTTATATGGTCAAGTAAACACATTCCTTTCTGATGATCTCATGACACAATATAACCAACCACATGGTATAGAGTCCAACTCATTAAGCGAGAACCCAAGAGCCTATGGGCCCTTGAATTCCTTCACAGCAATTCCCCGTTGGAGAATAACAAGGCGTTCCATCACAAGCACATGAGAGCACATGAGAACGCAGGAGAGCACTGGTGACAGGACACATGTGCAACATGATTGAGATGGTGCCAGGATGGCTGAAAAATAAGTTAAGATCTTGAGAAGTTAAGATCTTCAGAGGTCAGGAGTCAGGGCCTGCTGAGGATCGATACACATTCTTGAGATACCACTGATTTCCCACCTTCGAGACTACAAAGAGTCTCGAAAAATAAAAAGACAATCAAGTCTAATTGAAGGTGACGGTGACCAATAAAGTAGTACACTGTGATATACATAAGCAAAAGATTAATTAAATATTTAGCATTAGCAACTTAGGAAATTTATTGGAGTGAGAGAGCGAAAAACCCATCTGACAGACCTCTTTCAGTTAAAACCATCAAAACATTCTAGACAGGAAAATTCTCTCACGGTCCTTCTGTCTATGGTGACCACCTATGGTACTCCAAACCAATTTGCAAAAATGTTATATTAGGGGGAGTTTGGCAAACACCTACGAGACACTCAGAAACAAAATCAAAACATTGTCCATGGTCAGGCTGGTCGACCCATCAAACCTTACCCTGGACCTTTCCCTGCCTAAGAACCCCTTTCCCTGTTCACCAAAACAAGGAAAAACCTGAGTTCTCATAGCACCTGCCTACTGATGAAATACCCCAAATAACTTTATTATCACAAAATTTCAGTTATATATGTCACGCACATCAAACAGTGGTTTTCGAATTTGTAGTTCGTAGTCCCTGATGAAGGATCTTCAGATGATTCACATCTCTCACATCTCTGTTTCTTGTCTGGGGTTAGGCCCTGGGATTCTGGAAAGCGCCTTGAAACAATATTGATTGTAAAATAAGCTATATAAATCAAGACTGATTTGATTTGATCATCATTTAGGGTCCTCCAGTGTCTTTCAGAGTTCATTTTGAATTTCTGAGTCCATTCAAACATAGTTGTCACCCCATGGTAGATCCCCAACTACTGTCCTGGAAACAGAGAGAGAGAGAGAGGTTCCAGTATTCTTGCAACAAAACATTGATTTTTTTTTTAAAAGGAGTACAATACACATAACAGAACATGAGTATCACAATTAAGTAAATTATGTGATCATTTCCCCCTGGCCACCAGTACTACGACAGAAAAATGACAACATAAACGGCATTAAATACAAAAGATAACATAAGAATACATCTTGACTGATTATACTAGATATTTGTCAACCATGTTGTCGAAAATGTCTTCCTCATCTGAATGAACCAAAGCTTTATCGCTTAAGAGCGGCATCTGAGTCTGATCGACGGTCATCACCACACCATTCCAACGCAATATCATCGCCTTGGCACAGGTTAATGACAAAGTACAAAAACAAAACACACCCAGTGGCACAACGACTGCGCTGAGAACCTGAACCAACATAGCTCCCATTGGACCAAATTTGTCCTGGAGCCAGGACTGCATTTGAGTACGTTTTCTGAGGGCTTCTCGATCTTGGTTTTTCAGCTCCTGCTCCTTTCTACGTTATAGTTCTACCTGATGAGCAATGTGATCAATATAAACACTCTTAGTCATGTTCCCAAGACCAACCACCTCTGCCATTTTACTGCGCACTGGCAGTGGCAATCCCTTCTGAATTTTAGCTCTAATAATAGACTCCTCCATTGGGTTTACGTCGGGATCACTGCCTGTAACATTACCCCAAGTTTGTAAAGCTCTTGAGACGTAGGCTCTGGGGTTTTCTTGTTCACCCAACGGTTCAATCAGTATGTTATCGGGATGTATGTTGGTTGGAAATGCATCTTTCAATGCCCCCCAAGACTGGCTTCTGTGAGCAGAAAACAGTTCAGCATCATTTACTGCTGTTTCAATGAACTGAGGCATTCCAGCCTTCTGCAAAAGTTCTTCCATGACTAATACACCAATGAGATTAGTTAAGTCTTTTAATGTCTCCAACAGCACGTTATGTTCCAATCAAAAGTTTCTCCTGTTTTGAGACCCAGGGATGTGCCTCTTCCTGAAAGATAGGTAGCTTCTCCAAGATATCTGACATATCGGAGTTCTGCCAAGGTTTATACTTAAAATTTTGTCCACGAACAACAACAGGAAACATTTTGTTAGGAGAACTCTCCTATTTTGATGCAAGGCATAGTCAGAGGTCATCAGTTTTGAAAACTTTCCCTTCCTTAATGATCTGCACGTTTCTCACTGCCCTCTAATTGTTTTTCTAACATCTTCTGAGCTTCAGGCGTTCTAGACAAGCTAATGTATAAACGACACTGTTCCATACTCCTTTCAAGGTTTCTCAGGGAACATCGTTTTTCCTTGGAAGAAGAACAATTACTATCTCAGTCTTCATCAGTCTCTGACCCTGAACTGTCATCGGTCAGATCTTGAGCAAACTTAGCACTCTTTTTAGATTTATTGCCTTGCTTTTCTGCCTTAGCCAACACACGCTTGATGGCAGGATCATAACCACCTACGGCTTCATCCATACCACTTTCATCATCGTCCTCCAAGAGCAGTGTTTTTCTTGATTTGGATTTTGGAGTTGTTGGATAAATGTACATAACTATTTTTGCCTTTCCCTTTTCAACAGTTTGGTAGTCCTCATCCTTAATTTTATATTTACCTTTCTGGCTAAGAACAGCAAATTGCGGATAAATATCGGTGTAGTCAACTTCTAACTCATATGGTGGAGGGTTTTTCAGAGGAGCCGTGTGTGAAAAAGGAGTATTATTTTCTTTCCACTAGCGCCACTGTTTGTTTTGTGGTTCTTTCAATAACTTCTTTTGCTGTTCTGTTTTTCTCTTTTACAGCTGTTCTCAACTTGTGTCCCTCTTGATCAAAAAGTTGCAACATTGCGAGCTCAGTCTGTCTTTTTTCTGTACGAGCCTTCCCCTTTTTCCCTTCTTTCTCATTTGCCTTGTAGGCGGTAACAAGTGGACTGATTGTTTGAATCACATCAGGGTTGAGGGTACCTTCAACTGGCCAAGGTTGTTCAATATCTGGCCAATGCTTGTTCCATTTCTTTGAGGCTTTTGATAGGCCTTTAATATGAGGATTTTTTTTCTGTACCACCTCAATTGGGGTCATACGTTTAAGTGTTTTGCTTTCCACTTTTGACATTTTAATGTAATAGATATATTCTAAAAAGAATCGTATACAAATGTCGAATATTAAAATGTAAATGTGGTGTTTATTTTAATTATTGTTTAACCAAAATGCAAAAAAAAAATGTTGGTTGATAAATGCAAAACGTAAATTATTTAATGAATATAAAAATGCAAAAATATAAAAAATACAAAGGAAACAACAAAGCAGAATTATAATGAAGTACTAATAAAGAAAAGTATACAAATGAGGTTAGAAAAAAGTTACAAAATGTATAAATTCCTTATCGCTCTCAAACAAATTCGATCTGACTCTAAACTGTCCAAAAGGGGTGCAAAACAACTGTTGTAGGTATGTATCCAAAAAGAATATGAGTATGTGTACATATAAATTTCACTTGCCTTAGTGCAAGACCGTTATGTCGCCACCAGTAGGTCAGCTCCCTATGAGAAGATCACCCAAAGATCAATCTCACAAGGACGGAGAGAGAGAGAAGCAGGAAGGGGTTAAACAAAACACATAACAAAACCCAGATCCGATTATGCACTCATGCACACACACCATCTGCATATGCAGATTTAGCCTATTAAGACATGTCCGGCGCCGGTACCTTAAACCACAGTTTTTCGCAACGTCTTGCACTAAATTCACATCCCTGAAAAGTGGGTACCTGATCCAAAAAGTGTCTTCAAACGAACTCTTCAGCCACGCCAGAGAGGACACCCCCAACCAAGTATTACTCCCAGATTTCCAGTCACTCAATAGAGACCGGCCTTTTTGCTCCCAAGGGGCACACAGGACTTTGGGAGAACGGTCCTGAACCCGCGGCTATTAAAACTATAACAACATTACCTGGCCATAGCATGACACATTCCTACTGCCCGCACGCTCAGTCGCAAATCCTGTACATAACACAGTGTACAGACTGAAATAAGATAAATTCAGAATCAGCTGTCCTTTTTAGCTGAAATGAGCAGTGCAATTAAATCTCATGGCCTGTCTCTCCTCCAGAGCCACTACTTCAGTCTTTCACAAAATAAAAAGGTCAAATTAAAAATTTTGGAAGGAGTGTTCCCCAACATCAGCACAAAAATATACACACACATACACACAACAATCTTTACGGTGTGTCTAAATTACTCCCCCAAAAGCTTAATTGAACTAACCAGCCCCCCAATATGTGAAAAAATGTTCACTTTACTTGCCGGCTTGGAGCGGGAGTTGGTCCGAGGAAGCAGATGGGGAAGAAGACAGCCAACACCGATCCTGTCCATGACGCCAATTTTGTGGTAAATTTCTTCTGGTGGTGGCTGAGATGTGCTGATGAGAAAGGAATCTTCGTAGACACCAA
The DNA here is from genome assembly GCF_003711565.1 of Takifugu flavidus. NCBI lineage: Eukaryota > Metazoa > Chordata > Actinopteri > Tetraodontiformes > Tetraodontidae > Takifugu > Takifugu flavidus. The sequence goes on along the minus strand of NC_079531.1, from coordinate 13,108,105 downwards.
CTTGGTTATAAGAGATATTTATTGGAGAGAAAAGTCAGGTGTCAGTCGGACGCTGCAGCTTGTGTGAGGGAGGTTTCGTTCTCTCGATGGTGAAGATCTACTAAGTGGTTACTTCGGTTGCCACTTTTATATGGTCAAGTAAACACATTCCCTTCTGATGATCTCATGACACAATATAACCAACCAAATGGTAGAGAGTCCAGTCTGAGAACCCAGGAGCCTGTGGACCCCTGTACTCCTTCACAACAATTCCCCTTGGCGTATAACAAGACATTAAATCACGAGCACAGAAAAACATAGGCGACAGAACACAAATGGAACATGTTGAGATGGTGGAATGAATTGAATTCAACCCTGGAAAAATGGATTTGACCTCCTCTGATGGGCAATTTCAATCCATGAAAGCTGGAATCCAGCCAGGTTTTGCATCCTACCGGGGAGAAACTGCCAAGGTAAATGGAACCCCAGGTGAAAGTGTTTACCTGTAGGACAGAAAGTCTGGCTTGAATCCGGCCCTCGAGGACTGGATTTGCCCACCCCTGCATTAGAGGATGAAGTTTCTGTGCACACAGCAATAGTGTCTGCTGGATTAACAGCATCACATGTGTTCACTTACTTGAAACTGTTGGATTGCAATAACTCTCGTGTGTCACTGCCAATCCGCATGTTCTTTAAATGAAGACTTCAAGTAAACAAATGCCAATTTCAAAATGTATTTACAATAGAATGAATTCAAGATACAAATATTACAGAACCCTGGGCCAGTTCATAACCCTACAAACAACAGAGTCAATTGTCAGGGCATGAAGTCTGACCACCTAACTATCCCTTGGCCCAGTCTTTTATAGAAACACAGATGAAAATTATTGATGCTAATTCAGTCCAATCCAGTGCTTCTTCTTGGATGACCTCATCTTCTTCTTCCCGCCTCATTTGGTGTTGGTGCAGTCCTTCTTCTCCATTATCTTCCTAGATAGCCAGGTCAGAGTTCATTCCTGCCGAGGAACTTATCAATCACCAGTAAATTATGCTGTCACGTTTTACGATGGGGGTCTACCACTTTCTGTCTGACTGTCTCCTCCTGGCTCCAACTGTCTAAACAACATTCATGTCAAGGAAGGGTCAACTGACTTCTTATCTTTATTCAGCTTACTAAACATTCTACCATTCCTAACTTCTAAAGTGCTTATAACAGAAACATATGGTACAACACATGCTAACAAGATGAAATAATTCTCTTCAAAACCCTTCTCAGTTCAAACAGTTAGATGGTGATTAGGCTGCTGTGTTCTGCGTGAACAGGATTGGCAGCTTAAAGAGCCGAGGCCTGACCTCCTCTGATCTCCTCTGACCTGCTCGGACCTCCTCTGAGGTGCATCCTTCTCTTCATCTTTGTTAGTCGATCTGTTCAGTCACTGTTGGAAGCTGAGAGATGCTTTGATTGTTAGTGCTGTTGACTCTGTTGTTTGTAGGGTTATGAACTGGCCCAGGGTTCTGTAATATTTGTATCTTGAATTCATTCACCAGACTAAGAGCACATTAATATCAAATTAGGTGTCAAGGCCACATAGAGACAAAGCCAATGGGGAGATTGTTCTGGTTTAATAATGCCAGACAAATAAATCTCAAATAAATTACCTCCAAGAAACAAATTAAACTACACTTAGCTTAAATGCTTTCGTGTAAACAACCTATTTGATACTTTGAGAAATCCCTCAGAGTCTGAGTCTTCTTAACTAAAAGTTCACATGTTTTACTACAGTTGACGCTGCACAACGTGGGAAGCTCAAATGGAGACAAAGACACAGACATAGATGCAGAGACAGACAGATGTGGTAAAAACACACAGACATAGTAAGGATGACATCTATATGTGCATACACACACAACACAAACCACACACACACACACACACCACTACCATCACTGAGAGCAATCAGCTGATGTACTGTATGTACAGATGCTTGGCTATAAGATGAAGAGCATGAATAGCCATAAGGAGCAAATGGCCCCATGGAGGAGAAGGCTAGAGGAAAAAATCATGGTGACACGGAGTCAGCCTCCTAACAGAGCCGAGTAGAGGCGTGAACCCAAGGACAGAGCAGCCCAAGAAGTATAACAAAGTGTCCATACCTGAGGCACTGGAGACTGCTAAGCAAAGGCTCACAGCCCTGGCTACCCGACTAAAGAGGTACACAAGAGAAGTAGAGGAAAGGAGAATAAACAGGGTGTTCTCCATCAACCCGGCAAAGGTCTACTCTCAATGGCAGGGCAACAAGACAAGATGACATCAGACCCCCCCCCCCCCCCCCCCCCCCCCCCAGGGCTGAGACTGAACAATACTGGAAGAGTATCTGGGAGAAAGAGGCAACACACAACACTACTGCCCAATGGCTTCAAGACCTTCAGACTGAACACAGCCAACTCCCAGAACAAGAAAGAGTAGTCATCACCTTAGCAGACATCCAAACAAGAGTGTCCAAAATGAAGAGCTGGACAGCACCAGCAGGGGGTGCTGTTTTCAATTAATATTGAACACTTGGTGTGTTGCATTCACTTTACTTAAAATTTTGAACACTTGGGACATTCTAGTCACCTGATATCAACAGTGAGAAACAACCCATATTAAACAAATACAGGGCTTCGCCGATTACTAGCGTTAGCATGGCCTCACCGTCTGTTTCACCCGGTGTCTTTGTCTGTTCAGCGTGTGAAATGTTTAGTTACTCCTCTGCCTCCCTTAGTGAAGGGAATAGGTGCAGAAAGTGTAGTTTATTTATGGCTATGGAGGCTAGACTTAGCGAGCTTGAGACGCGGTTCTGCAGCTTGGAGTTAGCTGGAGTTGCGTCAAGTAGCCAGGATAAGCTAGCTGCTGTGGAGCCGCCTAGCGTAGCTACAGCTAGCGGTCCCCCGGCAGCAGCCGGCTAGCCAGGGCGGCTGGAGCACATTGACAGCACATGACGGTTCGCAGGAAGCGTAGCCCAAAACAAAGGCCCACGGTGCACCACCAACCGCTTCCCGTGGCTAACCGCTTTTCCCCACTCGGCGACACACCCGCTGAGAAACCGACCCTGGTAATTGGCGACTCTGTTTTGCGCAACGTGAAGCCGACTCCAGCGACCATAGTCAAGTGCATTCCAGAGGCCAGAGCGGGCGACATAGAAGCAAATTTATGGCTGCTGGTGAGACGTAATCATAAATTTGGTAAAGTTATTATTCACGTCGGAGCCAACGACACCCGGCTTCGTCAGTCGGAAGTCACCAAAATTAACTTGGAGTCGGTGTGTAACTACGCAAAAACGATGTCGGACTCCGTAGCATTCTCTGGTCCCCTCCCCAATCTGGCCAGCGATGAGATGTTTCGCCGCATGTCATCGCTTCGTCGCTGGCTGTCACGGTGGTGCCCCGATAACCAGGTAGCCTTTATAGAAAATTGGAGCACTTTTTGGTCTCCTGGTCTGATTAGGAGAGACGGTGTCCATCCCACACGAGATGGTGCTTCTCTCATTTCTAGTAATTTGGCTAATTTTATTAGATCCAAAGTGACCTGACAATCCAGGGTCCAGACCAGGATGCAGAGTTGTAGTCTTACACATATCTCTGCTGCTTCCTTTGAACCCTCATCTGCCAACAATAACATATTTAACACTATAGAGGTAGTCTCTGTTCCACGGTTAAACGTTCACCAAGCACAGAGCAGGGGAGCGGTCAATCACCATAATCTTATTAAAATTAATACTAAAGCACAAGTTGGAGAAACTAATATCACAATTAAGTGTGGACTGTTAAATATTAGATCTCTTTTGTGTAAATCCCTGTTAGTACACGACCTGATAGCGGATCATCACATTGATTTATTTTGTCTTACTGAGACCTGGCTTCAGGAGGAGGAGTATGTTAGCTTAAATGAATCTACTCCTCCTACCCATCTTAATTTTCATATTCCTCGTGTTTCTGGTCGAGGAGGGGGAGTGGCAGCAATCTATCACTCCAAGTTATTAATTAATCCCAGACCAAAACATGGCTTCAGTTCATTTGAAAGCCTGTCTCTTGGCATCACTCATCTGAACTGGAAGGCAGAAAAGCCACTTCTGTTTGTAGTTGTATATCGGCCCCCTCCTGGGCCACATTCAGAGTTCCTGTCTGAGTTCTCTGATTTCTTATCTGACTTGGTCCTTAGAACGGACAAAGTCATTATCATTGGAGACTTTAATATCCATATAGACGTTATAAATGACAGCTTTAGAAATGGCTTCATTTCATTACTTGAGTCAGTTGGTTTCCTCCAGCAGATAAACCAACCAACTCATAGCTTTAACCACACCCTAGATCTAGTTCTGACTTATGGTGTTGAGGTAGAATATGTGTCAGTGTTCCCTCAGAACCCAGTCCTCTATTGCTGAAGGTGCAGCAACCTCACTGAGAATCACGCTTGATTCTGTTGCCCCCCTGAAAAAGAAAATAGTAAATCAGAGGAGGTGTGCCCCCTGGTATAATTCACATATCAGGACCCTCAAGCAGAAAGTGCGAAGACTGGAAAGGAAGTGGCATTCTTTTAAAATAGACAGCTATCATGTAGCCTTGAAAGACTGTCTATTAGTTTACAAAAAGGCCCTTCACAAGGCTAGAACAGCTTATTTTTCTTCTTTAATTGAGGAAAATAAGAGCAACCCCAGGTTTCTTTTCAGCACTGTGGTCAAATTAACTAAGAGTCACAGTGTTTTAGATCCATGTATCCCTTCTTCCCTTAGTGGTGAAGACTTCATGAGCTTCTTCACTGATAAAGTTCTAGCTATCAGAGAGAAAGCCAACCAGGCCATCCCTACAACTGGATCATCACCAGATGTGCTGACTGTGGGAACATACAGGTTCTCCAACGAGCCCTTAAACTCCTTCAGCCCTATATATTTTTCTGAGGCGTCATCGCTAATTGAGAAATCCAAGACCACCACGTGTCTTTTAGATCCCATCCCAACACACCTGTGGAAGGATGTTTTACCATTGATAGGCAGTTCTATCCTGGACAAGATCAATGGTTCTTTAGTGTCAGGTTATGTACCCCGGTCCTACAAGGTGGCAGTGATTAAGCCGTTGCTTAAAAAAATCAGTGGATCCTGATGTGTTAGCAAACTATAGGCCTATATCCAACCTTCCTTTTATCTCTAAAATTCTAGAGAAGGTTGTGGTGACTCAGTTACTGGAGCACCTGTAGAAAAACAGCCTGTTTGAGATGTTTCAGTCAGGCTTAAAGCTCATCCCAGTACAGAAACAGCACTTCTTAAAGTTACTCATGATCTTCTCATAGCTTCCGATCATGGACTGGTCTCTCTGCTGGTTCTGCTGGACCTCAGTGCTGCTTTTGATACAGTTGATCACAGCATCCTGTTACAGATAGATACCAGTTATCTCATGTCCATGGTGTTCCCTCCTCATACAGTAGGGTTAGCCATGGAGTTCCTCAAGGTTCTGTACTTGGACCAATCCTCTTCACCTTGTACATGCTTTCCTTAGGGAACATTATTCGGCAGCATTGGATACATTTTCATTGTTATGCTGATGACACTATTTATCCATGAAACCAGAGGAGACAGAGAAGTTAGTGATGCTCCAGACCTGTCTTAAAGACATAAAGTCCTGGATGTCTTCAAATTTCCTCCTCCTTAACCCAGGAAAAACTGAGTTCATGGTGTTTGGTCCTGAACCCCTCAGGGATAGATTAGATCACATGATCACTCTAGATGGTATCTCATTAACATCTAGTCTCTCTGTGAGGAATCTAGGAGTAACTTTTGATCAAAATCTCTCCTTCAACTCACACATTAAATTAGTCTCTAGAAGTGCCTTTTTTCACCTGAGGAACATCACAAAGATCAGGAAGCTGCTGACGCGGCATGATGCTGAAAAGTTAGTCCATGCATTTGTTACGTCCAGGCTGGTCTACTGTAATTCTTTATTATCAGGTTGTCCAAACAACTCTTTAAGAAGCCTCCAGTTGATCCAAAATGCTGCAGCCAGAGTTCTGACAGGTATTGACAAAAGAGATCACATAACTCCTGTATGGCGTCGCTTCATTGGCTGCCCGTTAAATTTAGAATAATTTTTAAAACCCTTCTTTTGACCTACAAGGTCTTCAGAGGCCTAGCTCCATCCTACCTGGAGGAGCTAGTGATACCTTATTAGCCCAATAGACCGCTCCGCTCTCAGAATGCTGGTCTACTTGTGGTTCCCAGAGTTTCTAGGAGTAGAATGGGGGGCCGAGCATTTAGCTACCAGACCCCCCTGCTATGGAACCACTTCCCTGTCCAGGTAAGGGAGGCTGACTCCATTGCCACTTTTAAGATCAGACTTAAAACCTACCTCTTTGAAAAAGCTTTTGTTACTAATTCTGTAGTTCCAGTTACTATCATAGACAGATAGATTATCATACTTAGGGGGTTGTCTAATCGTTAGGTCACATCTTAGTTATGCTGTTATAGGCCAAGGCTGCCGGGGTCCGGAAACATGATAACCTGACAGGCCTCTGTCACCCCACTGGGTCATGGTTTCCTCTCCTCTCCTCTCCTTTCCTCTCCTCATCAAGCAGACTAGTTATGCTGATTCTTGTGTAGTTTTTCTGCCCCCCCCCCTCTCTATTTCTTTACAGGTATCGCCGCCTTCGGAGCTGCATAATGACCTCCGGCCCCGCTGAAGTGATTGTATATTGTATTTTTGTGTGTGTTTCTGAGCTCTGTGCCTCTCCTCTCCTCTCCTCTCCTCTCCTCTCCTCTCCCCCTCCCTCTCCTTCTCCTCTCCCTCTCCTCTCCCTTCCTCTCCTCTTTCCCCTTGTCCTCCTTCTCCTTCTCCTCTCCTCTACCTCCCCTTCACTCTACTTCTCCTCTCCTTTACCCCTCTCCTCTCCTCTCCCCCCTCCTCTCCTCTCCTACCTATTCTATCCTCTACCTTTCCTCCCCCTTCTCCTCTCTCTCTACCCAGCCGGCCATCAGCAGGAGGGTCCCCCTACATGAGCCTGGTCCTGCTCAAGGTTTCTTCCTGTTAAAGGGGAGTTTTTCCTTGCCACTGTTGCTTGTCTGGGGTCAGGCCCTGGGGTTCTGGAAAGCGCCTTGAAACAATTTTGATTGTATAAGACGCAATATAAATAAAGATCGATTTGATTTGATTTGATTTACCTCTCTCTCCATCCATCTGTCATGTTCTTTTCTCTGCACCAGGCCATGACTTCTCCCCAAGTGCTGTGGTTTCCACCTTTCTGACAGCTTCACATTAATCATTCTCACATCCCCAGGAAGATTGTTTCCCCAAACTCCCTGTACACCTCCTTTCTTTTATTCTATCTTTCTGGTTCTTTCTTTCCTGCTGCTCTTTTCTTACCCCTCATTAAAATGGTATTTATGCAACAAAATGCTGTTCTCCTTTCACATCATCTCTAATGGATGAAACCTTCTGCTGTGACTGGGATGCTAAAGCTCATAAATCTGCTATAAAATTCAATGTTTTCCAGCAAGCAGGTGAGAGATGATTTAAAGAGTCAGATAGGAGCAAATGGCTGTTTTGAGACTGCAAATGAATAGCAAACCACAATGCTAACTTTAACAAAATGGATGAATATTAACAGAAATTTACAATTTTGATATTTCTTGTGGAAAATTTTAACGACAGTGGCTGTTTGCATCCTATCCATCCTGCCTGCAGCTAAGGATCCCAACATGTCCTCACAGTCTGGTATTGGTTGTCTCTCTGCATAGATCTGTGCTGCTAACTCTCCTACTCACTACGAGTCATGGTTTCCCGAATCAATCAATCTTGATTTATATAGCATCTGTTACAATTAAAATTGTTTCTAGGCGCTTTATAGAATCCCAGGGCCTGATCCCCAACAATTAACAGTGGCAAGGAAAAACTCCACTTTAAAAGGAACAAACCTTGAGCAGGACCTGGGTCATGTAGGGGGACCCTCCTGCTGATGGCTGGCTGGGTAGAGAGAGGAGAAGGGGAGGACAGGTAGAAGAGAGACTAGGCAAAGATAATAGAAATACATTAATTATATTAATTCTAATAAACTGCCGGTAGAGTTGAGTGGGTCAGCGGGGTCGGCGGTCAGTATACAACTATGAAGGTGGCGAAACCTGTAGATGAATACAGGGGTAGAGAAGCAGAGAAACTACACAAGAAATAACATCACTGATCTACGAGGAGAGGAGAGGACTCCTTGGTTCCAGTCACTAAGCCGGGCCCAGGTACGGAAGTCGATAGCGTAGTCAGCAACGGGCCGACTTCCTTGCTTCACATTCAGGAGTTCCCCGGTGGCCTCCGGACCCAGAGAAACAGGCCCAAAAACCTTACGAAGTTCAGCAGAGAAGGTCTGGAACGAGGAACAGGCAGGCGTGCCCCTCTCCCACAGGCATGCTCTGCCAGTCAGGTAATTAATGGTAAAGGCGACCTTCGCCGCCTCTGAGGCAAAGGTGTAGGGCTGCAGAGCAAACAGGATAGAACAGTTCGTGAGAAATGGATTGCAGCCCTCTGGGTCCCCGGAATAACGCTCTGGGGCTCCCACCCGGGGCTCTGGAGCAGTGCCTGGTGGGGGAACAGGAACTGGAGGAGGAGGAGCTGGAGCAGGAACAGGAGCGGCCGGTTGGGTCACTTAGACCGCCAGCTGTTGGACCTGGGTGGCTACCGAAGTTAATGCCCGCTCCAGGGCCGACGCCGTCTGCCGAGCCTCAGCAGCATTGGAGGCTAGCTGGGCCTCGAATTGTTGGAGCCTCCCCTCCAGTTGGTCCAAGCGAGACTGAGGTGGTGACGAGTGTGCTGGGTCCATGTTTGGCCAGATTGTACTGTGACGGGTGTGATTAGGACCCAAAAGCAGCACTCTGGAAAACTGGACCGTGGTAATGACTTTTATTAGCACACGGGCAAACAGGAACTCAGGCAGACAAGGAAAAACAGGAAATAGTCCGTTCTTCAGGCTCAGGGCCTGCACAAAGTCTATGGGTTGCAGGCTCGGTGAGAGGGTCGAGCAGAGCCGGAATGCGGAACCAAGGGGGAAGGACGTAAATCCTCGGAACTGTGCAGTTCCGCTGACAGTGGGCAGGAGTGACAGAAAGGGTCTTACAGGAGAGGAGGCTGACGATGTAGCGGAGCAGACTGGGGACGAGCAGCAGTGAAGTCGGGGCCAAGCGGAGAAGTCAAAACCAGGTGAGCAGACAGTGTGAGGGTGATGTTTCACCCGCGCTGTTCGTTCACTAGACTCAGATCAACCACGCAAACAACAGGAGGCCTTGCAAGGGAGAGCTGACGAGCAGTTCAAGCTTCCTCTCTCAACTCCGTCCGTCTGCTGCTCGCTCTCCTCTTTTATTTGGTGCACACAAGATTTGTGTCAATCTGACCTCATGATTCCTTCTCCTCCTATCTCTACGACTTCCTCGTGTCCTTGAACATGGTACCTCCCAGTGCTGGGTACATAACAGCTTCAATACTTGATTCAAACACTCATACATTCCTTTTGATTAAACATTCTAAATCTACTTACTATACTTACTATAGCATTGAAACGATAATAGTAATAACAATAATTCTTCTCACATTTCCCTCCTGTTTATCGTTAAATGCATCTAGATTCTCATTGTCAGTATTACATCATTTCATTTCATGAAATTTAAATGCATTACGTCATTTTCCTAGAAACACATTTCTTACACTCAGAGTTCAACATGGGTACAGCTTAAGACATCTTAAACATTTCATTTACATCTTGCATCACATTTGTCCATTCTTCTTCTGATTCCTCTTCATCGTTGTCCAGTAGAGATCGTTCTTCCACCTGCAGCAAAGTACTAGTAACAGCTGATCCCACGAGCCGGCCAATGCAACCCCGAACAAGAGGTACTACACAGCAAGCTAGTATGGCTAATACTAGCAGCACTATCCCTATCATCATTCCTATCTTGAACAACAGTTCCCTCCACCTTGACAACATTCCTGTAAGCCAATCTGGTGGGGGACTACCATCATCAATCATAGCTCTCTGTAGTTTAGTTAAATTTTTCAATGCGCTATCTATCAGGTGACCGTCCGCATCATTCTCTGGGATGAACGTACAACAGTAATCTCCTACCATTGCACACACGCCGTTATGAGATCTAAGGCCATCCTATTCTGCATGGTCATCAGTCTTAGCGCTGTCATTTCTTCCTTGACTCCTGTGAGAGCAACTTTTGTCAAATTAGTAAATACTTTCAACCTGTAATCAACTGTTTCCAATCTCAATATGTTCTTTCCTACTCCTATCCACGGAAAGAGAGTCAAGGTCACTTTATCTCCGGTTGACCAATGCTTAAACTCTTGTGGTACATCTGTGCCCCACACTGAGTCGTGTGGTTTGAACTCGTCATTCAAATCTCTCCTGGAACGCAACTGTGGTGCAGATCTAGCATTAGCAGCATAAATTATGACTGTGTGATCCTTGAGGTGTACTGGAGCACACACCTCCTGGACACCTCTGTGTTGCTTCATCTAAGGTAAATAAACCACATAAGTGCCGGGGGTCATCAATACACTCCTATTCACACTGTTCGGAACTTTTATTTTGCTGTAGACACGTTTTCCGATAATACCGACCAGTTGAAGTGTTAAACTTCACATCACGACTGACTCCCAGTGTGCATGACGTATAAACAACTTTACAGACATCCTTGTGTAACGACCCCAAATCTCTACCACCACTCCGTGCATAACAGTATGTGTGATTTATTGCACCTAGCACAGGGAATCTGAATCTATTGGCTTTCCCTGCCATTGTCCGTAGTGGCTCTTGGGTGCAGTTGCTGCGAGCGAACCACGTTCCATCCAACAACTTGAGTGTGAAGTTCGTGTCACGGCTTAGCCCTATATGGACAAAGCACTGTCCTACACTCCCTGTCATTGGTTCAGCAGTTACTCGCGGTGTATGCACAGAAACTGGTAGCATAGAACAAACATAACAACGAGAATGATTCTGTGTCCGAGCTGTGAAATTAGCATAGCGCCACCATGTATTCAAACTGTAAGTGTGTGAGGACTCTGGATTTTGTTCTAACCACGAATGTTCTAAGTGGCTAACTACGGTGCGTTTAGCGCGCGCGTAGCTCTCATCCTGTCTCAGAGCATCTTTCTGTCCCTGATTACCTCCCTCCTGTCGGAAGTTCCAAAGACCAAAACTCACGAGTCCTGCCGTCACAGCACTCACCACAATTAGGAAGAACAACTTCATTTCCTTTTAGATCCTCTTCACAGGTTCCGACGGGGTTCAGCCGTTGCTGGACCTATACAGGCCGTCAGCCGTTTACGGAGAGTCCGCCACTGCTCCCTCGCCTTCACCTGGAAGAATTTTCTGTTTCTTACAATGGGAAAGGTGTATCCACGACAGTTTCCCATCCACTCGAACTGCAGTCTTTGTGGTCAGCTGTACTTGATAAGGACCTTCCCATCTAGGCGTGTTCCACCTCTTCCGCACAAACTTCTTCACCCACACGTAGTCGCCCGGTCGAATGGGTTCCTGGGAGGTGGAATCTGTGGAAGACACAGGACTAGGCAGAACATTTACAGTATTCACACATCGGTTAAGTAACACTTTTTTCAGATAATCTGCTATTGTTTCCTCAACATGTTCTAGCTCATTTGTTGTTGCAAAGTATGGTAGGCAATAAGGCCGCCCATATAATGCTTCAAAAGGTGTGATGCCTGTTTTCTTGTGTGGTGTTATGTGCATCCATAATTTCACCAGGTCGAGACAAAACATCCAGTTCTTTCCTGTCTCGTCCATACATTTCTTCAGTCTGTTCTTAATAGTACCGTTGACTTTTTCAACCAATCCTGCACTCTGAGGGTGGTATGCGCAGTGATTCTTCAAATCAATGTCCAAAGTTACTCCTACAGTTTTCACTATCTCATTTACAAAATGGCTTCCATTGTCGCTCCAGATGACCTTCGGGATGCCAAACCTGGGAATGATCTTTCTACATAGGACTTTTGCTACTGTCAGTGCATCTGCTTTTGCTGTGGGGAAAATTTCTACCCACCTAGTAAATCCATCTAACACTACTAGACAATATTGTTTACCTTCACATGGTGTTAGCTGAATAAAATCTAGAAAAACTGTGTGAAATGGATGATTTGGTAATGGTGTAGTGCCTGCAGGGGCCTTAAGGGCTCCCTGTGGGCTGTGTTTTACACAAATAGCACATTGTGAACAAAACTTTTTTGAGTAGGTATGAAATCCTATAGTATAATAATGTTCATTAACCATCTGTACCATCCCTCCTGTTGAGACATGGCATGGCCCATGGCTCACTAATGCTGCCCATTTATGCATATTCCGGGGAAGGATTGGCTTGTTTCCTATGGTTAATAGTCCTTTGTCATCCAGTTTGGCTCCTCGCTTCTTCCACATGGCCTTTTCTTTTTCTGGAGCACTTTGTTGCATTTCTTTTAGAATATCATTATCTGCAGGTTCTAAGGTAAATGATTCCTCATTATCAAGAAGTGTGTTGTTATTTGGTGCAGCCTTTGCGGCTCTGTCAGCAAAGGCATTGCCTTGTGAGACTGCGTCTGTGTTGTTAGTGTGTGCAGTGCATTTACATACAGCTATTTTGCGTGGCTGCTGTACTGCTGCCAATAACTTTTTTAACAGTTCTGCATGCATGACCGGTTTGCCGGTCGACGTTTTCATCCCTCTTAAATTCCATTGTTGAGCAAACACAAACAGCGTGGAAAAAGCATATTGACTATCCGTATAAATGGTAACATCTTGTCCTTTGCTTAGTTCACAGGCACGTGTGAGTGCGAGTTCTGCAGCTTGAGCAGAATAGGAAGAGGGAAGTGGTTTCGCCTCCACCACCTCAGTTGCTGTAACTACTGCATAGGCAGTTCTAGTGCGTCCACAGTCATCCTTTCTCGATGATCCATCCACAAAGAGTGTCTGTCCTGTAGTCAACGCGACATCACTAAGATCTGGTCGCGGCAGGACCTTGGTGGAGACCTCATCCAGGCAGTTGTGCTGGTGTCCCTCTTCTGCGGTGGGTAGCAGCGTTGCTGGGTTTAAGGTCGTGCAGCGACGAATCGTCAGATTCGGCTGAGACAGCAACACTGCCATGCAGGAAAGATGACGTGCTGGCGACAGGAATGCTATCTTACTTTGTAGCAGCAGTATTGACACTGCATGTGGAACTAGCAAAGTTAGCTCATGATATAGCACCACTCCTGCGGAGGCTTTTACTGCCTCAGATGCTGCCACCACTGCTTTAACGCATGGTGGGAGTACACAAACTACGGGATCTAGCTTGTGGGAGTAGTAGGCCACTGGCTGCCTCTTATCTCCGCGCTTTGCAACAAAACTGAAGTCATAAAGTCACCCTTGCAATCTACGACCTGCTCAAAAGGCTTCTGATAGACTGGCAGCTTTAACACTCCAGCACTTACAAGGGCCTGCTTTGTGTGTGTAAATGCTTCTTCAGCTTCAGGGGTCCAAGTTAACACATCAGTCATTGCTAAGGGATTATCATACATCAATGCTTGTAAAGGGGCAGTTATTTTCGCATAATCTAAGATCCATGATCTGCAAAAATTCACAAGTCCTAAGAATGACATCATCTGCTTCTTTGTTTTTGGTTTTGGGGCTTCAAGCACTGCTGTTTTCCTCGACTCGAGAATAGCTTTACCATTATGTGTCAAAACATGGCCCAGATAAATCACTTCCTGCTTCACCAGTTGCAGTTTGCTTTTGCTTAATTTATGGCCTTGAGCGGCTAGCCAGTGTGTAGCAATGCTAGCGTGTCTGACCAACAATCTGCCTCTGTTTTTGACGCCATGAGGATGTCATCCACGTAGATGAGGATTTGACTTCCACACGGAGGTTTAAACTTAGCTAACGATGACATCATTACCTGAGAAAAGATTGTGGGACTCTCACAGTAGCCCTGAGGTAACCTTGTCCAGGTGTACCTTCGTCCTTGAAACGTAAATGCAAACCAAAACTGGCTGTCTGGATGTACTGGTACAGAGAAAAATGCATTGGATACATCGATCACCGTGTACCACTGATGTTCAGGGTTTAAGTCATTCAGCAGAGTGTATGGATCTGCGACTAAGGGAGACCTAGGGACCACTGCAGCGTTTACAGCTTGCAGGTCCTGCACCATCCGCCAGCCGGTAGATGGTGGTGACTTCCTTACTGGAAATAGGGGTGTATTTACAGGAGACTCAGGACACTCTCTGATGACTCCTGCTTTAAGCAGTGAGTTAAATATCGGAACAATACCCTCCTGTGCATCAGTCTTAAGGGGATATTGTCTCTGAAATGGTCTATAATCTGATTTAGGGATTATTTTTACAGGTTCTGCTCCTTTTATAAGACCTACATCTGCAGGTCCTTCCGACCATAATTCAGGGGGAAGCTCTTTCAGCTTCTCCTCTTCCTCCTGCGTGAGGAAGATGTTTTCTTCTCATGAACTCTGGTCTGTGAGGTGCATTGCTGGATGAGTCAGCAACCATGTTTTAAGGGGAATGCGCCACACCTGGAACTGATCATTAAAATCAACCTCACCCTTAGGCCTATAGGGCAGGCTGCTCCAGTGTTTTACGTCACATCCCAAGTCTTGCCATCTTTTCTTAAGCGGTTTAGCAATAGAAACATGTGTGGTACAGAACCTGACACTTTGAATAGCGCTGCTGCTTCGGCGGAAAGGCTTCCTGCCGTGCAGACAGCTGTTTGACCACACACATATAGATGCATAATTACAACCATTTGTGGATCTTTGAGTTTAGCAAACTTCTCTGCATAGCTTGATGTGCCGTGTGGGTCTGATTTACAGAATCCACCAGTGCGCTCCATGTGCATGGTTACATGCAGGTCAGTTTGATTGTGGAGCTGGGCTTCAGGCTGTAAGTATGAGCTTTACCGTATATCATAGTGATTGGGTCAGAAAATGGAGGGGGCTGCTTTTCAGGAATGTCAAGTGACCAAAATTTACTGCACATCTCTCCTTCTCTTACCCACAGATTAACCATTCTATCTACAGACCACATTCCTTCGGCTGTGGTACGAATCATCAACTGAAGCTGAGAGATAAGATCTCTTCCTAACAGATTACGGGACATGTGGTGGAGATCACGAAAGGGGCTTTAAGTGTGATTCCACTTACAGGGTCACAAACATCTACAGGAACTGACATTCTTTCTTTAGTTACGAGACCATTTGCTGATCTCACAAAAATCTGTGTAGAAGTTGGTGTCAGGGCTATTGGATCTGTAATTACTGATTTACCTGCACCCGTGTCTACTAAGAATGTTAAAGAATTGCCTAACACGGTCAGTTGTATTTCTGGTTTGCCTTCAGCAAACAGGAAGATGGTTTCTAAGTCTAAAACATCTTCTAAGTCTTTTTCAAATTGATCAAATTTTGTGCCCTGATTTGTTTTAATTTTTGTGACATCTTTTTCCGGTTCTAGTCATGTTGAGGTGGATTAGAACCTTGCTGCTGTCCTCTATTGTATCTCTGGTCACGTTGTTTCTTTTTGCAATCACGTTCCCAGTGTCCATAATTTTTACAATAATGACACTGATCTTTTTCACGGAAATTGCCTCCTCCTCCCTTCCGCCTCGGCCTCGCCCACGCCCTCGGCCTCGGCTTGGGAAAGGATTCTTCTATTCTGGTTCTTACTCTTTTGGCATTGTCTTTCAGCATGCATAGCATGTTGTTCATAGCGGTTTAGGGGACAAGTTCCGAAATCAACTAACTGTCTCTCTACCCAGGCTTTTATTTTTGGTTTTGATCCCCCATGTATAGCTTGCTTAACTGCTGTTGGTAGGGACCTTCTGGTTCTTCCGCATACGGAATTCCACTATTTTTCGGAACACATCTTTCATTCTCATGCTATAGTCTTCAAAACTTTCGTCAGTCTTTTGTCTCGTGGCCGTAATGGCGCTGTAGTCAGCTCGTCTGGTAAAAATAGTTCGCATGCGCTCGTACAGTCTGTCGAGTCTGTCATTTAGTTCTTGGCTACCAGGCTGCCATGGTTGTTGAGTGGCTGGATCCACTGGGACCCAATCTCCTCTAACAGTGCCCCATTTTTTGCCATTAACGCACATGAGGACTTGCTGTGTTTCAGTACCGTTAGTATAGTAACTTCTTTTAATTTTGTAATATTGCCTGGCCTGTCTAAGTTACCAGCCCAATCGAACTTAGTCATCCACAGCTGAACATATGAGCATGAACCTGGATATTTGTCTTCCATGTGTTTACATGATGCTGGGATTTCGAATTCAGCACCTTTTGTGGAATGTTGGTTGCCCATGTTTGCACTTTATTTATCAGTTTTTATGTACTTGAGTGGAGACGCCTGATCTCCCGACTGAACAACCCTCAATCCATACAGGATATCTAGTTCAGTCCCTCTGCCGTGGCCTTATAACCCCTCTTTTTTAATCAGGAGAGTATACACCAGGCTTCTTGTTACGATCCCAGTTATGTGGTTTAGTTTGCTTTTACTATGCGCTCTGCGCACCTTTGCGCGTTTGGTTCTGTTTTGTCCCGCCCCGTGTTTTGTGTTTCTCTGTTTCAATAGGTGCTGCGCCATGGTCTGTGATTGGCTGGTTCGTGATTGGCGTCCTTTTAAAAACCCTGGGGTGCCACCCAACGAGTTCCTTCTTGCTCCGTTTTCGTCCTGTTCCGTGACTCGCCACGTCAGCGCTACCAGTTCCCACTTCGTTTTGTGACACACAGCCCGTCGGTTGCAGTTCGCCTGCTTCTGTGGAGAAGCCACTTTCGTCTATTTTTGGAATGTTTGCCATGCAACGTGCCTTTAACCATTGAATTAGACCTATATACTTTAGGTGCTCACTTATTTTTGTATTACTCCCCACCTTTTGCCATTAAATCTATATTTCACTTATTGTACTGGCGTTATTCCTCGTGCCACCTTCACTTTTCCCTGGTTCACAATTCCATACCCTAGACTGGAACGTGACAAATGGGGGCTCGTCCGGGATATTTGATCCCATAGCTTTTTGTAATTTTGTTTAGCGCCCTTAGTCTTTTGTGATTTTGATTTCTTTGATTTTTCCGAAGGTGTGCGTCTGCAATCCAGAGGTCTGGTGAGTCAGCGTGTTCCCAGCTGGGTTGTTTTCAACCCTTCCTTCGGGGCACTATTTTTTTTTTTGTATGTTTTAATTTGCCTTTTTGGGAGTAACTCCAGGGGGAGGTACGCTAGTCAAAGAGTGGACTTAAGATAAAGTCCTCTCTTATGACGTTAAGCGTTTAAAGGCGCCTTCCATTGGTACGCTCTGAAGAGTTAGATAGGTGAGTTAGTTTCCTGGTTAGGCAGTCAGGACCAGACTCTCTGACACCCTGCGTCTTGGGGTGGTTGCAGTGCAGTCTCTCGGATTTTGTTTGATTTTGTTAATGCTAATTTTGGAGGCATTTGGCACGCCGCACGCGTTTTTACGCACCAGATTTTGCATGGTTTTTGGCTTCTTTCTGATCTACATTGTACATTTCTGCTTGAATTCTCCATTAACCGAAGTTTTTTGGTGTTACAGGATGGCGTCTGTTGAAGATTTTTGTAAGAATCCTACGAAGGATAGTTTGTTACGCTGCACTAAAGAGCAGCTAATTAGTATTGCGGAACATTATTCTGTAACTATTACTAGTGACGATAAAAAGCTTAAGGCAGTATTGTTGGAGAAAGTAGAAAAGGGCTTGATCGATAAAAATATTATTGCTAAAGCTGAAAGTGTCGGCTCCCCGTCAAATTTGCCCCAATCGCCAACTGCAGAGCTTTCGTTTAAAATGCAGGAGTATAATTTGGAAGGTCGCAAATTGCAGCTCCATACAGCACAACTTAGAGCAGACCGTGAGGCTATGGCTCTTAGAGAGAAAGAACTCGAAAAAGAGGTTCGTTTACGACAGTTAGAGGTGGATAAAGAAATCGAATTAAGGAAATTGGAACAACAAGAAAGAGAGAGTCAGAAAAAGATGGAGTTCCAACGCGAGCGTGAGGAGCGAGAATTTAATTTGAAAAAACTTGAGTTGGAATATTCGGCTAAATACTCTGCCGTTAATGTCTCTCCAATTCGTCCTCCAAGCTCTCCTGCCTCTGTCTACGGCGTGGCAGGAACGACAGCGTGTCCCTTTCGTTGCCACTGCGTTACCAGAGTTGCCTCAAGACGCACCACATAACCTCCCGTCATCTGATTCACCTGCTCCACCTTTTGACGTGAGCCGAAATATTCGCATGGTTCCACCATTCAGCGAGCGCGAGGTTGAGAAGTATTTCGCCCACTTTGAACGCGTCGCTATAACTTTAAAATGGCCAGTCGGCGTTTGGACCTTGCTATTGCAATGCGTGTTAACGGGAAAGGCACAGGCTGTTTATTCAGCTCTTACTGTTGACCAGAGTGCAGACTATAGTATTGTTAAAACTGCTATTATAAACGCATACGAACTTGTACCAGAAGCCTACAGACAAAGATTTCGAGGTCTTAAGAAAAATGACAAGTTGACTTATATGGAGTTTGCGAGAGAGAAAGAAAATGCCTTCGATAGGTGGCTCACTTCTTTACGAGTACAGTCAATGGCTCAACTTCGAGAAGTTGTTCTGCTGGAGGAGTTTAAAAATTGTGTGCCAGAGTCGGTCGCGACTTATATTCATGACCAGAAAGTTACCACGTTGGCACAGGCCGCTGTTTGTGCTGACGAATTCACGCTCACTCATAAAACAGTCTTCACTCGTCGGGCACCATTTCAGTTTTCTAGTCCTAAACGCAGCTGGCGAAATTCTAAGCCGAACAGACCCTCGTCTCCCACCAATGAGAAAAGAGAATGCTTTTACTGTCATGAGTCGGGTCATTTAATCGCTGTTTGTCCTGTGCTGCAAAGAAAAAATCAGTCTCCTAAACGCCAACCTAAGAGTGTTGGATTTGTGCGGACTGCCAGCGCTGATGAGTTAAATCATGATATTGACCCCGTGTATGTTCCGTTTATTTTGAAGGGAAAAGTCTCTTTAACTGCTAGCGGTGGAGATGGGAAGTCCGTCTCTATTCTTCGGGACACTGGGGCCGCAATTAGCTGTATTCTCGAGTCTGCCCTTCCGTTTTCTGATCGAACATATTGTGGCTCCGATGTTTTACTTACAGGGATCGAATTGGGGATAACACAAGTTCCCTTGCACAAGATTTATCTGGACACCGATTTAGTGAGCGGTCTTGTGAAGGTTGCTGTTCGGGCACAGCTTCCTGTGAAAGGGGTTGAATTCTTATTGGGGAACGATTTGGCTGGCGGAAAAGTGATTCCTATACCTGAAGTGATCTCTACTCCGTTACAAAATACTGACGAGGACCCTGAGTTTAAAAATGTGT
The DNA here is from genome assembly GCF_003711565.1 of Takifugu flavidus. Taxonomy (NCBI): domain Eukaryota; kingdom Metazoa; phylum Chordata; class Actinopteri; order Tetraodontiformes; family Tetraodontidae; genus Takifugu; species Takifugu flavidus. Next base: position 13,088,722 of record NC_079531.1, on the reverse strand, counting down.
TCCCCGCGTGCGTTGTGACAAGAGCTCAGGCTCGTAAGTTTAAGGATGTGATTGATTTGTCCGACAGTTGTTTGATTTCCGACGATCCATTCCAGTCCCCCTCCAGCCCGCGGTCACAGGCAGCAGACGCTCCGTTGCTGTCCACACTTGATGGTGCTGAAAACGCGCACCTCGACCTGTCGCTGCCCGTTGACAAAGCGCTGATTAGAAGGGAGCAAGAAAGCGACCCTTCTCTCGCTAAATGCCGCGTTGCTGCTACTAAAAATATGGCAACTGAGATTAAGTTGACTGACTATTTTTGGGAGGATGGTTTATTAAAGCGGAAATGGATTCCACCCGTTTTTGCAGATTTGGGCTGGAATACTGTAAATCAATTAGTTGTTCCCGCTAAATACCGCTTACATGTTCTTTCATTGGGGCACGATCATGACTTTGCTGGACACATGGGCATTACTAAAACATATCACCGGATATTAAAGTATTTCTTTTGGCCTGGCTTGAAGTCAGATGTGGTCAGATACTGCAGGTCGTGTCATAAGTGCCAAATAGCGGGAAAGCCCAACCAAAAGATTCCACCTGCACCGCTTAAACCGATTCCGGTATTTGGAGAACCATTCGAGCGCATAATATTGGATTGTGTAGGCCCGCTGCCTAAAACGAAAGCCGGACATCGTTATATGTTAACTTTAATGTGTGCAGCATCACGATATCCGGAGGCAGTTCCTTTAAGGTCTCTTAAGGCAAAGCCTATAGTAAAAGCGCTACTTTCTTTCTTTTGCACGTTTGGCTTGCCAAAAGTGGTCCAAACGGACCAGGGGTCTAATTTTTTATCAAGGTTGTTTCGCCAAGTGTTGAAAGTGCTCAAGGTTAAACATGAGGTGTCGAGTGCTTATCATCCTGAGTCTCAGGGAGCTTTGGAAAGAGCGCATCAGTGTCTGAAGTCTCTCCTTCGTATTTACTGTCTCGATTCTGAGAAAGACTGGGATGATGGCCTCCCTCTACTTTTGTTTGCTATTAGAGAGACAGTTCAAGAGTCTCTAGGTTTTAGCCCGGCTGACCTAGTTTTTGGACACACTGTACGCGGTCCATTGAGATTGCTTCGTGAACAATGTGAGGCTGATATGGCCGATCGGAATATTCATGTTTTGGATTATGTGAGTTCTTTTCGAGAGCGTTTACATAAGGCCTGTGAGATCGCTAGAGTAAACCTAGCCACCGCTCAAGACAAAATGAAAACTCGCTTTGACCGGCATTGCAAGGCACGTTCGTTCAGTGCTGGTGACAAAGTTTTAGTGCTTTTGCCAGTATTGGGGTCTGCGTTACAGGCAAAGTTTTCGGGTCCCTACGAAGTTTTGTCTAAACTGAGCGAGACTAACTACGTTATTAGGACACCTGACCGAAAACGAAAAACCCGGTTGTGCCACATTAACATGCTTAAGGCCTATGTGCCTCGAGAGGTTGCCTCTGCAGAGATCACCCCTGTGGCCGTCACCAGTGTTGTAACAGCGCCACCTGTCTATTCTCCCGAGGAGGATGACCTAAACCTGCGTGATGTCCCAGTCTCCTCTGCTAGGCTTCCAAATTCAGAAATGCTTCGGGAACTGAGAAATAATTTGTCGCACTTAAGGGAGGAACAATCTAATGATATATGTGCCTTGATTAATGAGTTTCCAGGTTTGTTTTCCGACATTCCGACATTAACCAGTGTACTTCACCACGACATTGATGTAGGTGACCAGGCACCAATAAAACAGCACCCATATCGTGTCAATCCGACTAAAAGAGCAATTATGCAATCGGAGGTAGCCTATCTCCTCAATCATGGACTGGCCGAGCCCAGTGCTAGCGCGTGGAGTTCGCCGTGTCTCCTGGTTCCCAAACCAGATGGCACGTTTAGATTCTGTACAGACTACAGAAAAGTAAACGCTGTAACGAAAACCGACTCTTTCCCCTTACCTCGTATGGAGGATTGTGTCGACCGTGTTGGCTCCGCCCACTTCGTTACGAAGTTAGATCTTCTCTAGGGCTATTGGCAAGTGGGATTAACGCCCAGAGCCTCCGAAATTTCTGCCTTCGTTACACCTGACAACTTTGCACAATACAAGGTTATGGCGTTTGGTCTTAAAAATGCCCCGTCAAGCTTCCAACGGCTTATGAATAAAGTTCTCGCTGGTGTCCCAAACTGCGAGTCGTACTTGGATGATGTGGTCATTTACTCATCCTCCTGGTCTGAGCATATTGATAACATTCACTTGGTTTTCACGCGCTTGAGAGATGCGTCTCTGACCCTCAACCTAGCTAAATGTGAATTTGCCAAAGCAACCGTAACCTATTTGGGGAAACAGGTTGGCCAAGGCCAAGTGCGCCCAGTGGAAGCTAAAGTATCCGCTATCGTGGACTTCCCCATTCCGTCTGGTAGACGAGAGCTTCGTAGATTCCTAGGAATGATTGGCTATTATCGTAGCTTCTGCCGCAACTTTTCCGATGTAATACTACCGCTAACGAATCTGCTTAAGAAATCTTGCTCGTTCGTTTGGTCAGTCGATTGCGACTCTGCTTTCCAGAACGCTAAAGCGCTGCTTTGTAGTGCACCCGTACTGGCGTCTCCAAATTTTGATGTGCCTTTCAAATTAGAGGTTGATGCCAGCGGCACTGGTGCAGGTGCTGTCCTTATGCAGGAAGATACTAGTGGGACTGATCACCCCGTTTGTTATTTTTCGAAGAAGTTTTTGAAGCACCAGCTTAACTACAGCACAATTGAGAAGGAGGCTTTAGCTTTACTGTTTGCACTCCAACATTTTGAGGTGTATGTGGGTTCCACATCTAAGCCTGTCGTTGTTTTCACTGACCATAACCCCCTTTGCCTATATCCAGGATGAAAAATTCAAATCAGCGTCTCATGCGTTTATGTCTGGTCCTATATCTGCAAGGATTCAACCTGGAGATAAGGTATAAGAAAGGAAAAGAAAACGTTCTAGCTGATGCTTTGTCACGCTAAGAGATACTGATGAGAGAGCACTTGTTGATCAACATTATATGTTGATTTTTGGTGGTGGGGGTGTTACGATCCCAGTTATGTGGTTTAGTTTGCTTTTACTATGCGCTCTGCGCACCTTTGCGCGTTTGGTTCTGTTTTGTCCCGCCCCGTGTTTTGTGTTTCTCTGTTTCAATAGGTGCTGCGCCATGGTCTGTGATTGGCTGGTTCGTGATTGGCGTCCTTTTAAAAACCCTGGGGTGCCACCCAACGAGTTCCTTCTTGCTCCGTTTTCGTCCTGTTCCGTGACTCGCCACGTCAGCGCTACCAGTTCCCACTTCGTTTTGTGACACACAGCCCGTCGGTTGCAGTTCGCCTGCTTCTGTGGAGAAGCCACTTTCGTCTATTTTTGGAATGTTTGCCATGCAACGTGCCTTTAACCATTGATTAGACCTATATACTTTAGGTGCTCACTTATTTTTGTATTACTCCCCACCTTTTGCCATTAAATCTATATTTCACTTATTGTACTGGCGTTATTCCTCGTGCCACCTTCACTTTTCCCTGGTTCACAATTCCATACCCTAGACTGGAACGTGACCAGGAGGAGGCGGGTGTATCTTGCCTCTGCTTCTCTCCTGATGACCAGGCAGGCAATACCGCGGTATTTTCTGTGTAGCGCTTTTTGTGTCTTATACTCACTCCGTTGTTGCTATGGTTTCTCTCTGAGTTGTTTTAGTGCCTTCTTCCCGTCACTGGAGATGGTCGCCCTGGGAGGGACGAAGACCGGCCTTCCGTCAACTCGTGATGAAAGGTCTTTCACTTCGGACGTCTTTTTGACTCCGGCTGCGCAGACTTCGGCGTTCGGTCGTCCCACGGCGCTCCTCTCCAGGTCTTGGGATCGGGCTCGAAGGACCAATTTTTGTGAGGGTGATGTTTGGTCACCCGCGCTGTTCGTTCACTAGACTCAGATCAACCACGCAAACAACAGGAGGCCTTGCAAGGGAGAGCTGACGAGCAGTTCAAGCTTCCTCTCTCAACTCCGTCCGTCTGCTGCTCGCTCTCCTCTTTTATTTGGTGCACACAAGATTTGTGTCAATCTGACCTCATGATTCCTTCTCCTCCTATCTCTACGACTTCCTTGTGTCCTTGAACATGGTACCTCCCAGTGCTGGGTACATAACAGCTTCAATACTTGATTCAAACACTCATACATTCCTTTTGATTAAACATTCTAAATCTACTTACTATACTTACTATAGCATTGAAACGATAATAGTAATAACAACAATAATTCTTCTCACAACAGGAACCAGAAACGCTGAGGCAGAAGTCGTAGTGAGGGGCAGAAAGCAGATAGGTTGTCCGGGGAATAGGCGAGGCAGGCAGAACGAAGACAGGCAGGTAGTGATGTTCCGGATTTCAGTTGTGTTTAAAAATGGATGAAACAGCGCAATACGTTGCCTATCTGGTCGATACCTTTTTGGACTGATTTGATTAGCGTTTGTATTGCTTTCGGTTTGCTTTCTTATTGCTTTGCAATGGAACCAACCAGGAAGAGATCTCAAGTCTGGGATCACTTTGAAATGGTGCCGCCAAACAAGGTAAGTGTTACAAACGTATTTTTCAACTCTTATTCATACAGTAACAAATAACAAACCACACACATCTCATTTTTAATTTGCAGGTGAAGTGTTTGCTTTGTTCCCAACATCTGGCGTATAATAATAACACGTCATCAATGATGAGGCATTACTGAGCCAAACATGAGAATGAAGCTGGTGGTGCTGCTGTGATGACGTTTCCACCAGGTGAGTGGGTGCTGTTCCAGGCAATATTAAAGAGTAACTTTTAAACTTTACTGCTGTTGAGAATTGTCTTTATTTTGTTGTTATGTGTTTCACCATATGTTCCTGTCTTCTCTTAGAAGTTAGGCAAGGTAGACTCATTAGCAAATGTAATAAAGAACAGAGACATTCCATTCACAGGATTGTTGTTTGTTCCACTGTAATCTCAGGAACCAGTCAGGCAGGGGGTGTTAAACAATCATTGTAAATGGGATATCAGGCTGGGGTTGATCGTATTTGCATGAAGAACGGGAACTTTGATCTGGCCACCTGGGAAAATAATGGAAAAGAAGGACTGTACCAACACCAAATGGAAGAAGAGGACGAGGTCATCCCAGCAGGGGATCTGGATTGGATTGCATGAACATTGTGAATTTGCATGTGTGTTACTATAAAAGACTGGGCCAAGGGATAGTTAGGTGTCAGACTTCGTGCCCTGACAATTAACTCTGTTGTTGCTAGGGTTATGAACTGGCCCGGAGCTCTGTAATATTTGTATCTCGAATTGGTTCTATTGTTAAATACATTTTGAAATTGGTACTTTTCTTCTCGAAGTCTTCATTCAAAGAACACACGGATTAGCAGCTACACTTGAAAGGTATTGCGATCCAACACTGCGCAGGTTTGGGTGTATAAAATTAGTTCATTAACTAAATTAATCTTGTTCTGCTAACTTCCATATTTTATGTAGCAGGAAGCAGGAGCTTGATGAAGCTCTAGTGGATTTCATAGTGAAAGATTCCCAGCCTTTCACTGTGGTGTCTGATCCTGGCTTCCGTGCTTTGGTGGCTAAACTGGATCCCACATACACCCTTCCATCAAGGCAGACAGTTAAAGCCATGGTGGAGAGGAGGTATGTGGAAGGAAAGGAGAAGGCCAAGGCAGCCCTGCAGAATGTTGACATTCTGCTTGACCGCAGATATGTGGACTTCCATCAACATGGATGCGTATCTCGCTGTCACCCGTGATGAGAATTGTCTTTATCTTGTATTATGTGTTTTGCCATATGTTCCTGTCTTCTCTTAGAAGTTAGGCATGGTAGACTGATTACCAAATGTAACAAAGATTAGAGACATTCCTTTCACAGGATTGTTGTTGTTGTTCCATTGTAATCTCAGGAGTCAGTCAGGCAGGGGGTGTTAAACACCCATCATAAACGGGGCATCAGGGTGGGGTTGATGATCTTATTTGCATAAAGAATGGGAACTTTGATCTGGCCACCTGGGAAGATAATGGAGAAGAAGGACTGTATCAACACCAAAGGAGACTGGAAGAAGAGGACGAGGTCATCCCAGCAGAGGAACTGGATTGGATTGTATGAACATTGAGAATTTGCATGTGTGTTACTATAAAAGACTGGGCCAAGGGATAGTTAGGTTGTCAGACTTCATGCCCTGGCAATGGACTCTGTTATTGTAGGGTTATGAACTGGCCCGGAGCTCTGTAATATTTGTATCTCGAATTGGTTCTATTGTTAAATACATTTTGAAATTGGCATTTTTCTTCTTGAAGTCGTCATTCAAAGAGCACGCGGATTAACAGCTATATACGAGAGGTATTGCAATCCAACACCCGTCATGCTCTTCATGCAGGTGAACTCTCCACCACCCTGTTGGGAGTTCGGCCTTTTCCTATCAGTCACACAGCAGAGAACATCGCTGGAACTGCTCGAGAGCTTTTAAGGGAATGGGCTCTTGAAGAGAAGGTGAAGTGCTTGGTGACTGATGCAGCAGCAAATATGATTGCTGCAGCAAATATTCTGCGGGTGCGGCATGCCGTCTGCCTGGCTCACGCACTAAACTTAATTGTCAAAAAGGCCATGGATGCTACTCCTGGGCTAGATAATATGTTAAGTTAAAAAACGGATGATCACCTATTTTAAATCAAGCACCACCGCTAAAAAGAAGCTGCAGCAGATCCAGGTGCAAATGGGCTGTCCTGTCACAAAACTAATAATTGAAGTAGACACAAGATGGAATAGCACCTATGATATGTTGTAGCGTTTTTAGCGACGTTTTTAGCGACTTTGAGTGTGCATCTGAGTGTATGAAGATATTGTCACCTTTTCTCGCTGCCACCGTAGAGCTCTCACATGAAAAGAGGGTGTCGGGATCAAAAATAATACCCCTGATAAAAATGCTAAAGCATGCTTTGAGTGAGCTGATGGCACAGAACTCAAACAAAATGGCAAAAGACGTTGGCATAAACCTCAATAGAATTATGAATGATAAACTCAGTGGAATAGAAACCACAAGCATCTTCTCTTTATCGTCATTACTTGACCCAAGATTTAAAACACTCGGATTCCAAAGCCCTTCAAATGCCGAGTCAGCTGTGCACCAGTTAAAATCGGAGTGTGCGGCATTGTTGCAGAATGCACCCAATGAAGAGGACCCGCCATCCACTTCAACAGCACAGCCAGAACCAGCTGCTTCTTCCCAAGGTACAAAAATTATAGAATTTGGATCAATAGATTTATTTGCATTGATTCATGTATGGACTAAACTTTATGTAATGTTTTATTTTAAGTCATTGATCTGTGGAAGGTGTTGGACAGGGATGCTGAAGAAGCAAGAGCATCCAGGAATGCCACCGCTGATGCCATAGTGGAGGTGCAGCGTTATCTGTCAGCCCCTCCACTTGAACGATCACAGGACCCTCTGGTGTACTGGACGACAAACAAAGCCCTATACCCAAACCTGTACCTGTAGTGGAAAATTACCTGGGCAGAGGGACAGGAGGGACTGGGGAAATGGGGCTGTGACAGTAATTGAATGGGTTTGGAGGGCACCTAAGTTGATGCATAAATCCAGTCAAGAGAGCACAGCTCTGACAGAGAAGAATGAATTATGGAGTCAAATGGCAGACAGTAGGAACAAATTCCTGTACCATTCCGTAAAGCAGCGAGGCTGCAGGAGTCTGTTGCTGAAGCTGCTTCTCAGTTTGTCCAATGTGTTATGGAGTGGTTGGGAGGGATTGTCCATGATTGTCCGCACTTTCAACACCATCCTGTCCCTCACTACCTCATCCAAGTTTGCAAGTTTACAGCCAGCAACAGACCCGGCCTTTTTAATGAGTTTGAGTCTGTTGGCATCCTTTGCTTTAATGCCTGCTCCCCAGCACACTACAGCAAAGAAGATGGTACTAGCCATGACAGACTGATAAAACATGTTGAGCATCCTGCTGCAAACACTGAAGGACCTGAGTCTCCTGAGGAAGTAGAGTCTGCTCATGGGCTTCTTGTAAACAACACCGGTGTTTGTGGACCACTCTAATGTATTGTCCCGCTGAACACCCAGCAACTTGTAAGATGGGACTATTTCCACATCCAAGGTAGTTTTCTATGTCAACTGGACTGGGTTTCTTCTCTTGAAGACGTTTTGCCTTCTATCCAGAAGGCTTCTTATGCATTTGAAGAAGCCTAATGAGTACCATTATCACAGTAAATTTTTTCTTCACTTTTATTTAATTCTATGAAGTCCATATTTATAGTTTGGAATGGATATTGGGGAGCAGGAAATTTTCCTCTCCTTGGTCTCAGATTTCCCTGTGAATTATGTCTTGCACACGTCAGACATGTTCAACAAAAAAAATTTGAATAAGAATTAAATCAATAGGTTGTATAATGCTGCTGTATCTGTCCTACCATCCCTCCTGTTGAGACATGTGTTACACCATGACTCAATATAGCAGCCCATTTATACAGATAGGTAGGATAGGTTTTCCTGCTGGTCATACATAGATGTCTTTTTTTAAGGTTGCTCATTTTTCTTTGAGCCGTCTACAAACAAAAATGCTCCAGTTTTTAAAGGTTGATCTAAATCACTTCTACTTTTTGCAGTTTGTTCAGCTAATTCTTGGCAATCATGTGGTTCTCCGTCATCCGTTTTGTGCCTTTCCTATGTCTTTCCTATGGCTATGTCTCTCAACTTACTTTGTTCCATCTATATGTCTCTCAACTTACTTTGTTCCATCTATATGTCTCTCAACTTACTTTGTTCCATCTATGTCTCTCAACTTACTTTGTTCCATCTATGTCTCTCAACTTACTTCCTCAATTTCCAGGTTTGTCTGCAACCCCAGAATATCTGTAGTGCAGAGTTTGCCTAAAAAATTCAACTTTCACAGAGGCCTGTCAGGTGATCATGTTTCTGGACCCCAGCAGCCTCGGCCTTTAGCAGCATAACTAAGATGTTAACCTAATGATTAGACGACCCTCCAAGTATGATAATTTGTCTGTCTAGGATAGTAACTGGAACTACAGAATCAGTGACGATAAGCTTTTTCAAAGAGGAAGGTTTTAAGCCTAATCTTAAAAGTAGAGATGGAGTCAGTCTCCCGTACCTGGACAGGAAGCTGGTTCCACAGCAGGGGGGCCAGGTAGCTAAATGCTCGGCCCCCCATTCTACCTCTAGAGACTCTGGGGACCACAAGTAGACCAGAATTCTGAGAGCGGAGTGGTCTATTGGGCTGGTAAGGTGTCACTAGCTCCTCCAGGTAGGATGGACCTAGGTCTCTGAGGACCTTGTAGGTCAAAAGAAGGGTTTTAAAAATTATTCTAAATATAACAGGCAGCCAATGAAGAGACGCCATTACAGGAGTTATGTGATCTCTTTTGTCAATACCTGTCAGAACTCTGGCTGCAGCATTTTAGAACACCTGGAGGCTTCTTAAAGAGTTGTTTGGACACCCTGATAGTAAAGAATTACAATAGTCCAGCCTTGAAGTCACAAATGCATGAACTAACTTTTCAGCATCATGATGCGTCAGTAGCTTCCTGATCCTTGTGATGTTCCTCAGGTGAAAAAAGACAATTCTAGAGACTACTTTAATGTGTGAGTTGAAGTAGAGATTTTGATCAAAATTATTCCTAGATCCCTCACAGAGAGACTAGATGTTAATGAGATACCATCTGGAGTGATCATGTGATCTAATCTATCCCTGAGTGGTTCTGGACCAAACACCATGACCTCAGTTGTTCCTGAGTTAAGGAGGAGGAAATTTGAAGACATCCAAGACTTTATGTCTTTAAGACAGGTCTGGAGCTTCGCTAACTGTTCTGTCTCCTCTGGTTTCATGGATAAATAGAGCTGAGTGGTGTCAGCACAACAATGAAAATTTTTCCCATGCTGCCCAATAATGTTTCCTAAGGGAAGCATGTACAAAGTGAAAAGAATTGGTCCAAGTACGGAACCTTGTGGAACTCCATGGCTAACCCTACTGAGGGGACGCCATGGACATGAGCAAACTGGTATCTATCAGATAAATATGATCTAAACCAGTCTAGTGCTGTCCCTTTAATCCCAATCACATGTTCCAGACTATGTAACAGGATGCTGTGATCAATTGTATCAAAAGCAGCACTGAGGTCCAGCAGAACCAGCAAAGAGACCAGTCCATGATCGGAAGCTATGAGAAGGTCATTAGTGACTTTAAGAAGTGCTGTTTCTGTGCTGTGGTGAGCTCTAAAGCCTGACTGAAACATCTCAAACAGGCTCTTCCTCTGCAGGTGCTCCAGTAACTGAGTCACCAGCACCTTCTCAAGAACTTTAGAGATAAAAAGGAGGTTGGATATTGGCCTATAATTTGCTAATACATCAGGATCTAGTGATGTTTTTTTAAGCAACAGCTTAATCACTGCGACCTTGTAGGACCGGGTACATAACCTGTCAGTAAAGAACTGTTGATCTGGTCCAGGATAGATCTGCTTATCATTGGTAAAACATCCTTCAACAGGTGTGTTGGAATAAGATCTAAAAGACAAGTGGTGGTCTTGGATTTCTAAATTCGTGACGACGCCTCAGAAAAATATATAGGACTGAAGGAGTTTAAGGGCTCGTTGGAGATCCTGTATGTTTCCACAGTCTGCACATCTGGTGATGGTCCAGTTGTTGGGATGGCCTGGTTAGCTTTTTCTCTGACAGCTAGAACTTTATCAGTGAAGAAGCTCATGAAGTCTTCATCACTAAGGGATGAAGGGATACGTGGATCTAAAACACTGTGACTCTTGGTTAATTTGGCCACAGTGCTAAAAAGAAACCTGGGGTTGTTCTTATTTTCTTCAATTAGAGAAGAAAAGCTGTTCTGACCTCACGAAGGGCCTTTTTGTAAACTACTAAACAGTCTTTCCAGGCTACATGATAGCTACATGATAGATTTTACAGGAATACCACTTTCTTTCTAGTCTAGGGACTTTCTGCTTGAGGGTCCTAATATGTGAATTATACCAGGGGGCACACCTCCTCTGATTTAGTATCTTCTTTTTCCAGGGGGCAACAGACTCAAGTGTGATTCTCAGTGAGGCTGCTGCACTTTCAACAATAGAGTCGACCTCGGCAGTACCAAGATTATAATGATTGATTCCTGGGGAAACACACAGTGGTCCTGGGATCAATGCAGGGATCATAAATGTAAAAGTGATCCAAGAATGGTCTTAACAGGAGTGGGTTCTGAGGAAACATTGACACATGTTCTACCTCAACACCATAAGTCAGAACTAGATCAAGGCTTCTTATTGTTGGCGGATGAGGGTTCTATGGAAGCAGCAGAGAGGTGTGTAAGACTACAACTTTGCATCCTGGTCTGGACCGTGGTTTGTCAGGTCACTTTGGGTCTAATAAAATTAGCCAAGTTACTAGAAATGAGAGAGGCACCATCCCATGTGGGATGGACATGTCTCTCCTAATCAGACCAGGTTTTCCCCAAAAACTGCTCCAATTGTCTACAAAGGCCACGTGGTTTTCGGGGCACCACCGTGACAACCAGCAACGAAGCGATGACATGCGACTAAACATTTCATCACTGGCCAGATTGGGGAGGGGACAAGAGAATGCTACGGAGTCCGACATCGTTTTTTCCGTAATTGCGCACCAACTCTATGTTAATTTTGGTGATTTCCGACTGGCGAAGCAGGATGTCGTTTGCTCCGACGTGAATAATAACTTTACTAAATTTGCGTTTACTTCTCACCAGCAGCTTTAGATTGGCTTCTATGTGTCCCGCTCTGGCCCTCTGAATGCACTTAACTATGGTCGCTGGAGTTGGCTGCACGTAGCGCAAAACAGAGTTGCCAATTACCAGGGTTGGTTTCTCAGCGGGTGTGTCGCCGAGTGGGGAAATACGATTAGCCACGGGAAGTGGTTGGTGGTGCACCATGGGCCTTTCGTTTGGGCTACGCTTCCTGCGAACCGTCACCCGGCTGCCCTGGCTAGCCAGCTGCTCGGCTGCTGCCGGGGGACCGCTAGCTGCTCCGCAGCAGGTACCTTCTCCTGGCTACCTGATGCAACTTCAGACAACTCCAAGCTGTGGAACCGCGTCTCAAGCTCACTAAGTCTTGCCTACAGAGAGATTAATAAACTACACTTTTTGCACCTATTCCCTTCACTAAAGGAGGCAGAGTAGTAACTAAACATTTCACACACTGAACACACACAGGGTGGGACATGTGAGGGTGAAGTTTGTCACCCACGCTGTTCTTTACTCAAACAACTGGAGTCCTTGCAAGGGAGAGCTGAGCAGCAGTTCAAGCTTGCTCTGTCAAATCTGCTTGGACCTCATGACTCCTTGTCTCCTAACTACTTTTCCCATCTTTACGACTTCCTTATCTTAACGAACAGGATACCTCTAAGTGCTGGTTTTGTAAACAGCTCCAGCACTTAGTTTAAACATTCACACATTCCTTTTTCTGAACAGCATTCCTCAAACACTTAAAATCTACACATCATAGCATTTGGACGATAATAGTAATGACAATAATTGTTCTCACATTTCTCTCCTGTTTATCGTTAAATGCGTCTAGATTCTCATCATCAATATTACATGTTCACATTTTCATGAAATTTTAATGCATTACTTCATTTTCCTAGAAACACATTTCTTTCAGTTCAACATGGGTACAGCTTAAGGCATCTTAAACAGTTATTTTACATCTTGCATCACATTTATCCATTCTTCTTCTGATTCCTCTTCATCGTCGTCCAGTAAAGATCGTTCTTCCACCTGCAGCAAAGTACTTGTAACAGCTGATCCCACGAGCCGTCACTCACGAGTCCCACCGCCACAGCACTCACCACAATCAGGAAGAGCGACTTCATTTCCTTTTAGCTCTCCTTCACAGGTTCCGACGGGGTTCAGCCGTTGCTGAAAATTATACCCATCTAGTAAATCCATCTACCACTACTAGACAATATTGTTTACCTTCACATGGTGTTAGCTGAATAAAATCTAGAAAAACTGTGTGAAATGGATGATTTGGTAATGGTGTAGTGCCTGCAGGGGCCTTAAGGGCTCCCTGTGGGCTGTGTTTTACACAAATAGCACATTGTAAACAACATTTTTTTGAATATGTGTGAAATCCTATAGTGTAATAATGTTCATTAACCATCTGTACCATCCCTCCTGTTGAGACATGGCATGGCCCATGGCTCACTAATGCTGCCCATTTATGCATATTCTGGGGGAGGATTTGTTTATTGCCTATGGTTAACAGTCCTTAATCATCCAGTTTGGATCCTCGCTTCTTCCACATGGTCTTTTCTGGAGCACTTTGTTGCATTTCTTTTAGAATGTCGTTTTCCGCAGATTCTAAGGTAAATGATTCCTCATCATTATCAAGAAGTGTGTTGTTATTTGCTGCAGCTTTGTCAGCAAAGGCATTGTGTTGTGAGACTGTGTCTGTGTTGTTAGTGTGTGCAGTGCATTTACATACAGCTATTTTGCGTGGCTGCTGTACTGCAGCCAATAATTTTTTTTAACAGTTCTGCATGCATGACCGGTTTGCCCGTCAACGTTTTCATCCGTCTCAAATTCCATTGTTGAGCAAACACAAACAGCGTGGAAAATGCATATTGACTATCTGTGTAGATGGTAACATCCTGTCCTTTACTTAGTTCACAGGCACGTGTGAACGCGACAAGTTCTGCCGCTTGAGCAGAATAGGAGGAGGGAAGTGATTTCGCCTCCACCACCTCAGTTGCTGTGACTACTGCATAGGCAGTTCTAGTACGTCCACAGTAATCCTTTCTTGATGATCCATCCACAAAGAGTGTCTGTCCTGTAGTCAACGCGACATCACTGAGATCTGGTCGCGGCAGGACTGTGGTGGAGACCTCATCCAGACAGTTGTGCTGGTGTCCCTCTTCTGCGGTGGGTAGCAGCGTTGCTGGGTTTAGGTTCGTGCAGCGACAAATTGTCAGATTCGGCTGAGACAGCAACACTGCCATGCAGGAAAGATGACGTGCAGGCGACAGGAACGCTATCTTACTTTGTAGTGTAGTATCTGACCTGTTCTATGCAGGCTTTACGTCTGTAAGGCCTTAATGTGTTTAACTGCCAACCTAAGCACAATATCAGGACATCCTCCACATGTGTGTCCGGTGCCCTTCTTCCTTCTACAGGAACCTGTGGGCCCCTGGTACCTCTCACTAGGAGGATGTATAGCATGAAGCATCTACACTATTCCCTTTTTTGGTCATAACTGAACAACACACCATTGAGTTGACCATACGGTATAGCGTGAGGTCATCAGAAAAGAATGTGTTTACTGGACTCTATAAGAAGGAGGTATCGAGGTAGACTCCTCGGAGTTCTTCACCATCGGGACCTCGAGACCTCCCTCGGGCATGCTGCAGCGTCCGATTGATGGCTGACTGTTCTCTCCAATAAACATCTTTGATAACCAAGTCGGTGTCTGCGAAGTTTCCTTCCTCATCAACACATCTCGGCAACCACCAGGAGAAGATTCACAACAGTAGTAGCAGTATTGACACTGCATGTGGAACTAGCAAAGTTAGCTCCTGATATAGCACCACTTTACTGCCTCAGACGCTGCCACAACTGCTTTAACACATGGCGGGAGTGCACAAGGTACGGGATCTAGCTTGTGGGAGTAATAGGCTACTGGCTGCCTCTTATCTCCGTGCTTTTGCAATAAAACTAAAGTCATAAAATCACCCTTGCAGTCAACGACCTGCTCAAAAGGCTTCTGATAGTCGGGCAGCTTTAACACTCCAGCACCTACAAGGGCCTGTTTTGTATGTGTAAGTGCTTCTTCAGCTTCAGGGGTCCATGTTAATGCATCGGTCATTGCGAAGGGGTTATCATACATCAATGCTTGTAAAGGGGCAGTTATTTTCGCATAGTCTAAGATCCATGATCTGCAAAAGTTTACTAATCCTAAGAACGACATCATCTGCTTCTTTGTTTTTGGTTTCGGGGCATCAAGCACTGCTGTTTTCCTCGACTCGAGAATAGCTCTACCATTGTGTCAGAACATGGCCCAGATAAACCACTTCCTGCTTCACCAGTTGCAGTTTGCTTTTGGTTAATTTATGGCCTTGAGCGGCTAGCCAGTGTAGCAATGCTAGCGTGTCTGACCAACAATCTCCCTCTGTTTTTGACACCATGAGGATGTCATCCACGTAGACGAAGATTTGACTTCAACATGGCGGTTTAAACTTAGCTAATGATGACATCATTACCTGAGAAAAGATTGTGGGACTCTCACAGTAGCCCTGAGGTAACCTTGTCCAGGTGTACCTTCGTCCTTGAAACATAAATGCAAACCAAAACTGGCTGTCAGGATGTACTGGTACAGAGAAAAATGCATTGGATACATCTATCACAGTGTACCACTGACGTTCAGGGTTTAAGTGGTTCAGCAGAGTGTGTGGGTCTGCGACTAAGGGAGACCTAGGGACCACTGCAGCGTTTACAGCTTGCAGGTCTTGCACCATCCGCCAGCCGGTAGATGGTGGTGCCTTCCTTACTGGAAATAGGGGTGTATTTACAGGAGATTCAGGACACTCTCTGATGACACCTGCTTTAAGCAGTGAGTTAAATATCGGAACAATACTCTTCTGTGCGTCGGTCTTAAGGGGATATTGTCTCTGGAATGGTCTATAATATGATTTAGTGATTATTTTTACAGGTTCTGCTCCTTGTATAGGACCTACATCCGCAGGTCCTTCTGACCATAGTTCAGGGGGAAGCTCTTTCAGCTTCTCCTCTTCCTCCTGCGTGAGGAAGATGTTTTTGTTTCATTAACTCTGGTCTATGAGGTGCATTGCTGGATGAGTCAGCAACAACGTCTTAAGGGGAATACGCCACACCTGGAACTGATCATTAAAATCAACCTCACCCTTAGGCTTATAGGGCAGGCTGCTCCAGTGTTTTGCGTCACATCCCAAGTCTTGCCATCTTTTCTTAAGCGGTTTAGCAATAGAAACATGTGGTACAGAGCCTGACACTTTGAATAGCGCTGCTGCTTCGGCGGAAAGGCTTCCTGCTGTACAGACAGCCGTCTGACCACACACATATAGATGCATAATTACAACCATTTGTGGATCTTTAAGTTTAGCAAACTGCTCTGCATAGCTTAGTGTGCCTTGTGAGTCTGATTTACAGAATTCACCTGTGCGCTCCATGTGCATGGTTACATGCAAGTCAGCTTGATTGTGGAGCTGGGCTTCAGGTTGTAAGTAGTCAGAGAATGGAGGGGGCTGCTTTTCAGGAATATCGAGTGACCAGTATTTACTGCACGTCTCTCCTTCTCTTACCCACAGATTAACCATTCTATCTACAGAGCACATCCCTTCGGCTGTGGTGCGAATCATTAACTGGAGCCGAGAGATAAGATCTCTTCCTAATAGATTTATGGGACGTGTGGTGGAGATCACAAAAGGGGCTTTAAGTGTGATTCCACTTACAGGGTCACAAACATCTACAGGGGCTGACATTTTTTCTTTCGTTACGAGACCATTTGCTGATCTCACAAAAATCTGTGTAGAGGTTGGCTTCAGGGCGATTGGATCTCTAATTACTGATTTACCTGCACCCGTGTCTACTAGGAATGTTAAAGAATTGCCTAACACGGTCAGTTGTATTTCTGGCTTGCCTTCAGCAAACAGGAAGATGGTTTCTAAATCTGAAACATCTAAGTCATCTTTTTCAATTTGGGCTGTGTCCGAAACCACCCCCTATACCCTACATAGTGCACTCAATCGCGTGGACGCCATTTTGAAATAGTGTCCGAATTCTTAGTGAGCATCGCGAGTGCACTCAATGTATCCCACAATGCACTGCAAAAAGTAGTGTACAACCGATGCACCTGGACTCGGTAATATATCCCATCAGGCTTTACGGTATCACGTGGTAATCTGTCGATGGCGGGTAAACGAGCAGACATGACGTACAAATGTATGTAATTTTATGTTATTATTATTATATGGTATTTGTTTCACATATCTTACTAGAGCGTAAAATTCTTTCACTTTAGTTGAACATTGCTGCCTCCATTTTAAATGTTTTTTGCCTTTATTTATTTATACGCGACTATAAGCATCTTATTAGATTACGTACCGCTTTAATTCTGCCGTACTAGAGTCGGTGCATTTCAAATGCAAATTTAAGGTACTGTAGGAGTGGTATTAATATAACGCAGACTGATGGCTTGAATTGATTTCTTAAAGGAGTGACGATGATATAAATATGATGATCCGATGCCGGATGGAGAAGGACCATCTCTTCTCCGGGAAGAGGTTTTCTGCTGCAGCAGGATGGGAGTGGGTGGTGGCAAAATGTTATTAAATACTGTATTGTATTGCTGTAACTTGGAATCTGGTGTGATCACAATCCAGAAACTAAACTGATGGACTTCTGCAATTTGTTTATGTCCTTGTTCCAATTTGTAGAGCTGTGCTGAGGGAAATTGGCCTCACTGGAAAGCTGACTCCAGCACGAGCAGCCAAAAAGTGGGAGAACCTTAAAAAAACCTACAAGGTTTGTAATAATTGCTTTAAATTTGGTCTAAATGTAACAGACTAATAATTATAGGAAATGTTGCATTACTGTTTGAATTATTCACTTATTCCCTATTTGTAGGAGCTTTGGAGACCACCATCAGGGTCTGGGACTGAGTCTGGGGAGGTCACAGCTGACAAATGGAAATAGTTCCCGCTCATGGATGAGGCAATAGGTGGCAGGCCCTCCATTCGGCCCCCATGCCTCGTTGCCTCAGCCTGGGGGGAGGGCCATTCTACGTCAGGCTCCTCACATTCAGTCCCGGAGAGACCTGATGGTGAGTCAGGGACAGAGGAGGAGCAACCAGGGCCAGCAACACGCAAGCGCCAGCGGCGTGATAGGATCCTGGAGCTGCTGGAGAGGGCCGAGGAAAGGGCAACACAAGAGGAAGCCAGGGATGAGAGACTTTTAGATCTCTTAGAGAAAATCAAAGAAAAAATGTAAAAAAGTATATACACTGTTAGAAAAAGACCGTCGTTTTTACAGGAAAACGCTGGCAGCTGGGGTTACCAGAGAATTCCTGTAAAAAAACCAACAGGACAGTAAATAAATTTACAAAGAAAATATGTAAATGGTTTTACAGTGAATGCCAAGGCTGAACTGTTAATTCTACAAAAAAATCTATCAATTTCATGGATCATTGTTGTATATAAATAGATCATTTCCTGTACTTTTTACATGTAACTACTTATTATGCGTCAATAAATTGTAAAATTAACGTGGAACTACCAGGCAAAAAACGATTTAAACTGGTAGAACAGTAAAACTTTGCATGTTAAATGGAGCTGTTCTGTATATTATACATACAAGCTACTCATTATATGCAGTAGCTGTATGTTTTAATAATCAGTTTAAAATGATTAGAACTACACCAAAAAATGCAAAAATACATCATGATAAAAGACAAGAGAATATCACTTTTAGGAAATTTATTGAACAGCCATTGTGATTAGTTGCAAACAATTAGATTCATTTTTTCAAAATATAGAGCATGCAAAGAAGTTGGGGTCCAGGGTTGTGTTGCTGGTTTCTTCCTGCAGTTGCTTGGAGGAGCCACTCATCAGCCACGGCTGGCGCCGCAGGCAGACGCACCTGCGGGCTCTCTTCAATCTACATGCTATCTTCCCTGCTTGTTCGAGGTCTCCATGTCGTCTGCTGGATCTGTGAATGTGCAGAATCGGACTCCTGAGATTCCTGCAGTCCAGGAGGACTGCCTTTGTGTCCTTGGTGTCTCCCCGCACGGTCGAGGTCCCTGTGCCGTTCCGCAGGACCGGTGAACGTTCGCAGGTCCAGCAGACGACATGGAGACCTCGAACAAGCAGGGAAGACGCAAGGGAACAGGCAGAACAAAGCATCAAAGCCACAACACACAGGAGTTCTGTCCTTAAATGGTACGGTAGATTGAAGAGAGCCCGCAGGTGCGTCTGCATGCGGCGCCAGCCGTGGCTGATGAGTGGCTCCTCCACGCCACTGCAGGAAGAAACCAGCAACACAACCCTGGACCCCAACACAAAGAACTTTCAAGCATTGGCTCTTTTTAACTGCTGAACAGACAGAGTTACAGGTCATACTTTATCTGTGTTATTTTTTGCTAAAACATATTCTATTTGAGTAATTGAAGATAGACAAGATTTTTACAATACTGTGGAACATTGTTGGATAACAAGGACAACAAGCAGGTGGCAGAACCTCTTCATAGAAAATTACAAAATGCACCTTTAAAAACTTGCATGTTGTACATTTAACAAAGTGAAAATTAACAGCACCTCTTCTCTAGGAGTCATCAGAGTCCTTGTTTAGCCTTCACGCCACTCATGATAAGCGAGATCCTGTATTAGGGTCAGAACTCGAGGGTTCACGTTGAGACAACGCTTTGAGTTTTTATTCTCTACTTTGGTTCCTTTTTCTGGGTTTATCAAGAAAAAACACCTGTAGAATAAAAGCATATAAAACATATTAAGCATTTTAATGAGTTAAAAGAAGACTACAGGAATGAATGAATACACACACCATATAAACAAACATCTGAGTCTGAGTCTGAGCCGAGCCACTCAAAGTCATATCAAAACCAATGCTGCACCCAGAGCCAAGGCCGAGAATCAGACCCACACCAAGACCAGGTGTGATTACGGCTCTTAGTCTGGGTCTGACTCTTGGCCTTGGCTCTGGGTGCAGTCTGGACTCCAGGTCCCAGGAAATGTTTACTCACCTTTGAAGAAACTCCAGTGTAGAAGCAGCAGCTCAGATGGATAATGGATGTTGAAACAGTAGTAGCTCCCAAACATTAGCCACAATGCAGAAATGAAGGAAGAGATGTTTGTGTTGACAAGGTTCCGATCCAGACTCAGCATGTACCTTGTTGAGGAATAGCAGGACTGGCCTATAATTTAACAGGTTATATTAATAAGTGTGTGGTGGTCATAGCTCAGTCACTCACATAACAAATTCAGACACATATGCAAGAGACTTACCACAGACAATAATAGTGGGTGTCAGAGGCACCTGCCCTAGCTCAACCTCTTCTGCCAGACATGTATCATCTACATGGAAGAACATGGACTCCTCCTTCTCATCAAAGTAGCTGAGCAGAAGCAGCAGCATCTCCTTCACATCTTCTGAGCAGCCACTCTGCTGTCCCCGCATCCTCTGAAGCCTTGCATAAGTCTGATGGAATCTCTTGCGGACACAAACTGTGGTCAAGTAGTTGAGAAGCCTTTTCCCCTTCAAATCCATTCTTTATGATTCCTACACATGTGAGAAGTAAATGTGGATTTTTTTGTAAAAACGTGCTTACAACCACTTACTGGACATGACACAGACCTGCCTTCTCCAATGTGATCCTTTAAGTGTGACACTAGCTCTTTCACTGTTTGAAAATGGCGGACACACAATGAAACCGCACATTTTAAATCCGCAACAACAGAAACAGCTTGTGGCTCAAGTATATTGTGCACACGGTAAAAATGGCCCTTGAAAGCCGAGTAAGTAATAAAGGTTTTATTACAGTTGGCGCCAACACATTTGAAAAGACAGCGTGACTCATTCCGATGCACTCTGCAATGTTGCACATAGCAACTTAACGTAACCAATTTCTTTTTACAAAAGACACAGGTGATCATTTTTAAAATTTCAAGTGTTTGTCTGTCTCTTTCTGCTTAATAATTACGAACTGATGTACTGAAATATGGAGAATTGCTAACTTAAGCCATTTGCTATTAGCACACATTTTTGCTAGGTCTCCCAAAGAAAGTAAGAAAACTTACCGTGCAAACTTTAGACTTTCCAATTGCGCAGTCACTATAGACCCTGCAAAATCTTGTATGTAGTGTGTCGATTTTTAGTAAAATCTTTTGAAATGAGAAATTTCTGCGATTTCTGCTCTGTTCCGACCCGTTCGCGAGTGGTGTCAGTTGTGTCCGTCAACGAGGAGCTCGCGCCTTTCACGTCTTTCCATTATTATCCAATCAGAGACGAGCTTAACCCGCGCAATTTTAAACTCAAAAATATAAGTATCGGAAGGAGGCGGCTTTATTGCACAGGTATCAGCCTCGAGAGAGGCGCTGTTAGGTCGATTAGCCAGTGATGACGATGCACTGCCCATACGAGTACAGTATTATGAATATTGTACCGGTATTGGCTTTCTATTTGAATTATTATATAAATAAATATTATTATATAAATATAATAAAATAATTGTTGTTGTTATTGTTGCTGTTATTATTATTACATCAATAATAATAATGGGCTGTAATGCATTCAAATTTAAAGACAAAAAAATATATAAAGCAAGGATTAAGATTGAACAGTACAATAGGCTACTAAAAACAATGTCATTATAAGTTTTATATTTTTTTAAAATATAAATAGATGGGCAGTAAACGGTTTCATGTTACAATGAAATTTTGTGTGAAATCACATTTGGTTGACCTCAATTAACATAATTTCATCAATGTTAAAAGGAATAATTTTGGTAAAAGAACAAACTTGTGAAGGGAATAACATATAGTTTTTGTATTTAAAAAAAGACTAAAACAATAGTTTTTGCAATATTTGCACGTCAATTTATCAAAGTTGCTTTGTTATGAGTATTGCAGTATTTCCCGGTTTCTTTTACCAATATTTGTCATTTTAACAAATAAATTCCATTTAAATCACATATTGTTGTAGTAAATCTAACAAAAAATTCTGTTTAATAGTTTACAAAATTTCACAGTGATTTAAACAAAAAATATATGTATTTGGGTTTACAGATTTTTTTGTAGGGATTTTACAGTGTTTTTATGTACATTTCACGGTCTTTTTTTAGAGTGTATTAAATTGTATAATTGTACTGTTCTGTTGGTAATATTAAATTGTTTAAATCAAGTTAACTTCCATCAAAGATTGCTTTCTTCGCATCATATGGTTGATAACAAATGCTTTATTCAAAGTGTAAATTTAATTGATACAGTTTTTGATTTTGAAATGAAAACTATTTACATAAACACACACATAAAGAAATTGCATTTATCCAATTTGGATTATTTAATAACTATTTACAAAAATGGAACACAAAAGTCTTTCAAATTAAGAGGAACCAGCTAGGTTCAACAGACATCATGCTCCAAAACGCTGGATTATAAAGACCAGTCCTAAATGTAATCATGCTCTTGGAGAGCTGGTGGGAGGTGGGTTGGTGCTGACAGGGCAGCAGCGAGTCTGTTCCGAATTTGCTCTCCACATTGTAGGTCTGGCTGCATTTGACCAGTGTCATCTGACCCAAGTGCATCTTTTGAGGGGTCCATGCTGTCACCATTCTGCAAGCACACATTGTGCAGAATGGTGCAGCATGCAATGACCTTGGTGGCAAATGCAGGCTTCACCTCCAGAGCTTTAAAAAATATTGCCCGCCATCTGGTCTTCATAATGCCAAATGCCCGTTCTATCACAGAACGGGCTTTTGCATGATGTCTGTTGAACCTGGCCACCATCATATTCGCCACTGGCTCCCTGTACGGTGTAACCAGGGCTATAGGCCTGGACATACAGGGATAGCCACCATCCCCAACTATACAATATCCCTCAGGTGGGTACAGTCCCTGAACATACAGAGGGCTGTTTCTCATGGACTGAGCCTGGGTAGCCAGTAAAAATGTCTATAAAAAGGCCCTGGTGGTCACACACTGCTTGCAGCTGGATGGAATAGAAAAGCTTCCTGTTGAAATAACACTGAGCATGTGCACCTGGGGGCTTAATTCTAATGTGGCACCCGTCAATGCTGCCCACCACATTTTGAAGAGCCGGTGATCCCGACAGGCGCTGAAATCCAGCAGCAATATTCGGAATGTCTACCAGACTTGGAAATTTGATGGTCCGATTCTTCAGGGACAGAACTTTGTCTGACATCCTGTGAACAATGTCAAAGACTGTGGACCGTGGAATTGAAAATCCCCTTGACACCACACGGTAAGAGGTTGCGCTTGCCAGCCAGAAAAGGTACACTAAAACCTCCACTTCCAGACCCCAGCCATGGTCAAACGGTGAGCGCAGGACATCGATGAGTTTGGCCACCGTTGACCGAGAGAGACGGAAGTCTGGGCGGAGGTCAGTTTGGCCATCAATGTACATCGCCAGCAATGGAACATGCCTGTTCTGCACACAATACTGTGATGGTTGCTCGTTCTGTTGGTAAAACAAAGTTGTTGTTGTTTTTTTTAAAGGCAATTTTCCACTGTGCTGTTTGATACAATATGATCATCTTAAAATAACACATAAATGTGGAAATCAATCTACCATCAAATGTTTCCCCCCCCCTCCCTCACTTACAGTTTGATATCTGGATCTTAGAGCCAAAATTGCCCTTCGGACGCGTCTGTTCCTCACCAGACGGCGGGATCACAGCAAAAGAATACTAAAGACAATGAAAAGCAGTTCTGGAGCCATTTTGTGATGTAAAATTCCTGTATGTAAAATTCCTGTATTACTTATATAGATATTTGAGAATGTACCATCATGTCATGGCGCGAAAATGTCACCGGACACTAATTATTTGAGGTAATAAGGAAGTGTTATGTTATTGTTATTGACATTAATATTTTAATCTATTATTATTATATAAAGATAATAATAGGGTAAAATATTGCACTTTCAAAGAAACAAGCGCTGAATGTGTTTGGGTATGTTTCGGATGGGTTAAAATAATTAAATGGACCTGGCCACTTTTCCCGGGGAACGGTTCATTATTATTATGCGACAACATTACGTCATTTTACGTGCGCCGTAGTGTCCGTAGTGTCCGTGGTGTCCGAAAGCTAATTTTGAATTGAGTGCGCTACGTAGTTCACTCAATCCATGTCCCCCATGTAGTGAGTAGTGAATAGGGAACGAGTGTGTGGTTTCGGAAACAGCCTTGGTCAATTTTTGTGCCCTGATTTGTTTTAATTTTTGTGATATCTTTTTCCGGTTCTAGTCATTGCTGGGGTAGATTAGAACCTTGCTGCTGTCCTCTATTGTTTCTCTGGTCACGTTGTTTCTTTCTGCAGTCACGTTCCCACTATCCATAATTTTTACAATAACGACACTGATCATTTTCACGGGAATTGCCTCCTCCTCCCCTTCCTCCTCGGCCTCGCCCAGGCCCCCGGCCTCGGCTTGGGACAGGGTTGGCATTGAAAAACATACCTGTCAATTGATTCTTACTCTTTTGACATTGCCTTTCAGCATGCATGACATGTTGTTCATAGCGGTTTAGGGGACAGATTCCGAAATCAACTAACTGTCTCTCTACCCAGGCTTTTATTTTTGGTTTTGATCCCCCATGTATAGCTTGCTTTAACTGCTGTTGGTAGGGACCTTCTGGTTCTTCTGCATACGGAATTCCAGTATTCTTCCGGAACACATCTTTCATTCTGATACTATAGTCTTCAAAACTTTCGTCAGTCTTTTGTCTCGTGGCCGTAATGGTGCTGTAGTCAGCTCATCTGTTAAAAGTAGTTTGCATGCGCTCGTACAGTCTATCAAGTCTCTCATTTAGTTCTTGGCTGCCAGGCTGCCATGGTTGTTGAGTAGCTGGATCAACTGGGATCCAATCTCCTCTAACAGTGCCCCATTTCTTGCCATTAATGCACATGAGGACTTGCTGTGTTTCAGTACCGTTAGTATGGTAACTTCCTAGTAACTGTCTTATGTCTTGGATGCACAACTCTACATCCATTTGGGGCGAGGTTATGCCATCACAAGCTTTTTTACAGTCTTCTGGAGTCCAGGTTCTATACACCAAGAGAGTAGGTTCTTGACCCTGCACACCAGCTTGTGGGTTTGCACCCTGGACCATTGGGTACATCTGCACAGTGTTGTCCTGCATATGGTAATTTCTGCACTGGGCTCCCGATGGCGAGGGGCCCAAAAAGGGATTAGTGTTCGGAGCCAGGGGGGCTAAGGTTCCGGGCGGGTCCAATGGGACCGCCTGAGGGGGAGCTGGTGGAACAAGAGGTGGAGGAACATACGGGGGAGGCACGTTTATCAATTGACTTCTGCCTCCTGTTTCGTTGTCCTCCTCTCTCACGTATGCACTCAGTGATGGGTAAAAGGGGTTCTTGTTTTTCTCTTTTTCTTTTTTGTTTCTCCTTTTCTTGATTTTGTTTTTCTCTTCTATATTTTGAGTCAGTGAGCCAGAGGTGACATTGTGTCAACCCTATATTTACTTTTGGATGTTTCTTTCCATATTCTATTAAATCTTCTTTTAATTTTGTAATATTGCCTGGCCTGTCTAAGTTACCATCCCAATCGAACATAGTCATCCACAGTTGAACATGTGAGCATGAACCTGGATATTTGTCTTCCATATGTTTACATGATGCTGGAATTTCAAATTCAGCACCTTTTGTGGAATGTTGGTTGCCCATGTTTGCACTTTATTTATCAGTTTTTATGTATTTGGGTGGAGATTTCTTGACTGAACGACCCTCAATCCCTACTGGATATCTAGTTCAGTCCCTCTGCCGTCGCCTTATAGTTGTTCTCAATAAACCTGTTTCATTTATCCCCTAGTATATTTCTCTTCTTAAAATCCCAACATGCATTCAACAATTCAACGCTGTTTTAGGAAGAAGAGAGCAAATGTGTGTTCCGTTTCTTCTTCTGATAAAAGCTGTCACTTTAGAAAGTGAGAAGGAGTTGAGTGAGGAGGGACTCTCCGCCTCACTCCTTGAGGGAGCCAACTAGCTCCACCTCTTGAAGTCAAGAACCACTTCCTGTTCACTTCTGATAGTCAGAGAGTGAGCATCTGTTCTCACTACCCCGAAGCTAGCAGCTGATTGCAGGCCCAATATATAGCTGTATAGTGTGAGCCACACCCTAAGACCCAAAGGTCTAAAATTAACCAACAACGGATGAAATTAATTTTTCTAAATCAATTTAAATAAAGTTCTCTAAAGATATTACATAGACATGTAAACCTGCAAGGAGAAACTTTAATATTTCTAGGCCTTTCTTTGTTCACCACCACTCCAGCATACATGCACATGTGCGTGTGTGTGTATGTATATGCTTGAGAACCATGCAGTCCTGCTGGACCAGACCTAGTTTTCTTTGTCTCAACACAAACATATATGATGTTTTTTTCATGACGAGGACCACTCTTAGGTCCTCTTTAGCTTCAGATAAAATCTCAAACGTTCTATCTGAGGTACAAAAGCGATTTTCTTCTTTTTCTTTCTCTCTCTTTTATTAAACAAACTATGAGAAGGTCCCCCAAAAATCAATCTCACGAGGACAGAGGGAGAGAGAGGGAGAGAGAAAGACGGGAAGGGGAGTTAAACAAAACACAGTGACAGGATCCGGTTACGCACTTACGCACACGCACACACAATCTGCATAGGCAGATTTAAACCTATTAAAGCATGCCCAGCACTGCTACCATAAACCACAGTTCTTATGACTGCCCAAACTAAATTTACATCCCTGAAAAGTGGGTACCTGATTAAAAAATGTCTTGAAACATACTCGTCAGCCACGCCAGAGAGGACATCCATACCAAGTATTAATCCCATATTTCCAGCCACTCAATAGAGGCTGGCCTGAGTACTCCCAAGGGGCACACAGGACTTTGGGACAGTTGTCCTGCTCCACTGCTAGTAAAACTATAACAACATTACCCGGCCAAAACACCGACACATTCATAGTGTCCACACGTTTAAATGCCACTTCCTGTACATAACACAGTGTACAGACTGAATAAGATAAATTCAGAATCAGCTGTTCCTTTTAGCTGAAGTGAGCAGTGCAATTAAATCTTATGGCCTGTCTCTCCTCCAGAGCCAATACTTCAGTCTTGAACAAAACAAAAAAAGGTCAAATTGAAAAAATTTAGAAGAAGTGTTCCCCAACATCAGCACAAAAATGTACACCCACACTAATGATTTTTAAGTTGTGTCTAAATTACTCCCCCAAAAGCTTAATTGAACTAACCAGCAGCCCAATATGTGAAAAAATATTCACTTTACTTGCCGGCTTGGAGCAGGAGTTGATCAGAGGAAGCAGATGGAGAAGAAGAGAGCCACAACCGATCCTGTTCGTGATGCCAATTTTGTGGTAAATTTCTTTTTATGGTAGTTGAGAGATGCTGATGAGGAAGGCTTCTTTGCAGACACCAATTTGGTTATAAGAGATATTTATTGGAGAGAAGACTCAAGTGTCTCTCGGACACTGCAGTTTGCCCGAGGGAGATTTCGTGGTCTGAATGGTGAAGATCTCCGAAGTGCTTAGTTCGATAGCCCCTTCTTATACAGTCAAGTAAACACATTCTTCTCTGATGACATCACAACACAGTATATCAAACCCAATGGCACAGAGCTCAGTTAGTTCCAAAAATGGAAGTAGGTGGGAGGCCTCATGGTACTCCTCCTCATAAGAAGAACTATCAAGAGCCGGAGCACATCCTCATTAGCAGCTGCTCATACAGGAAAAAACAGGACATCCATCAGACATAGGTGATAATACACATCTGGCGCATATGTGACATGGGGCCAGGTTGGCTGAAAAACAAGTTGGGGTCCTACAGAAGTCAAGGCCTGCAGAAATAGATACACAGGCTTCAGATACTACACTATCATTGTTAAAACATCCTTCAACAGGTGTGTTGGGATGGGATCTAAAAGACACAGGGTGGACTTGGATTTCTGAATTAGCGAAGAGGCCTCAGAAAAATATGTAGGGGTGAAGGAGTTTAAGTGCTCAATGGAGAACCTGTATGTTCCCACAGTCAGCACATCTGGTGATGGTCCAGTTGTTGGGATGGCCTGGTTAGCTTTTTCTCTGTTAACTAGAACTTTATCAGTGAAGAAGCTCATGAAGTCTTCACCACAAAGGGAAAAAGGGATACGTGGATCCAAAACACTGCGGTTTTTTGTTAATTTGGCCACAGTGCTGAAAAGAAACCTGGGGTTGTTTTCTTCAATTAAAGAAGAAAAAAGCTGTCCTATCCTAATGGAGGGCCTTTTTGAAATCTAACAGACAGTCTTTCTAGGCTATATGATAGCTATATATTTCACAACAATACCACTTCCTTTCTAGTCTTTGCACTTTCTGCTTGAGGGTCCTAATGTGTGAATTATACCAGGGGGCACACCTACTCTGAATTACTATTTTCTTTTTCAGGGGGGCAACAGAATCAAGCTTGATTCTCAGTGAGGTTGCTGCACCTTCAGCAATAGAGTCAACCTCTGCAGGGCTAAGATTATAATGATTGATCCCTGGAGAAGTGGTCCTGGGTTCAACGCAGGGATCATAAATGTAAAAGTGATCCAAGAATGGTCTGACAGGAGTGGGTTCCGAGGGAACATTGACACATGTTCTACCTCAACACCATAAGTCAGAACTAGATCAAGGCTGTGGTTGAAGCTATGAGTTGGTTGATCTATCTGCTCGAGGAAACCAACTGACTTAAGTAATGAAAGGAAGCCATTTCTGAAGCTGTCATTTATAACGTCTATATAAATCTTAAAATCTCCAATAATAAGGACTTTGTCCATTCTAAGGACCTGGGATCAGCACAGGGAACACTTCCTTAAACTTAGATATAGCAGTATCTGAAATACATCTGCTATAGTAAGACTGTATTCTGAACATAGAAGAATTCTTAATCAGAAATGTAAATGTGATCAAAGAATGATCTGACAGGAGTGGCTTCTGGAGGAATAGGATAATTAAGATGGGTAGGAGGAGTAGATTCATTTAAGTTACCGTACTCCTCGTCCTGAAGCCAGGTCTCAGTAAGACAGAAATCAATGTGATGATCCGCTATCAGGTCATGCACTAACAGGGATTTACACAAAAGAGATCTAATATGTAATAGTCCACATTTAATTGTGCTGTTAGTTTCTCCTATTTATGCTTTGGTACAGAATTATCTGAAAGGCATCTACTATAGTAAGACTGAGTTCTGAGCATAGAAGAATCCTTAATTATAAATGTAAAAGTGATCAATGAATGATCTGACAGGAGTAGGTTCTGAGGGAACACTGACACATGTTCTACCTCAACACCATAAGTCAGAACTAGATCTAGGGTGTGGTTGAAGCTATGAGTTGGTTGGTTTATCTGCTGGAGGAAACCAACTGACTCAAGTAATGCAATGAAGCCATTTCTAAAGCTGCCATTTATAACGTCTATATGTATGTTAAAGTCACCAATAATGACTTTGTCCGTTCTAAGGACCAAGTCAGATAAGAAATCAGAGAACTCAGATAGGAACTCTGAATGTGGCCCAGCAGGGGGCCGATATACAATTACAAACAAAAGTGGGTTTTCTGCCTTCCAGTTCAGATGGGTGATGCCAAGAGTCATGAACTGGAACCATATTTTGGTCTAGGATTAATTAATAACTTGGAGTGATAGATTGCTGCCACTCCCCCCCCCCCCCCCCCCCCTCGACCAGTAACACGAGGAATATGATAATTAAGATGGGTCGGTGGAGTACATTCATTTAACCTAACATACTCCTCCTCCTGAAGCCAGGTCTCAGTTAGACAAATAGACAAATAAATCAATGTGATGATCCACTATCGTGGACTAACAGGGATTTACACAAAAGAGATCTAATATTTAATAGTCCACACTTAATTGTGATGTTAGTTTCTCCAATTTGTGCTTTGGTATTAATTTTAATAAGATTATGGCGATTGACCTCTCCCTTTCTCTTTGCTTGGTGAACTTTTAATCGTGTAACACAGACTACCTCTATGGTGTTAAATATGTTGGTGGAGGAGGGTTCTACGGAAACAGCAGAGAGGTGTGTAAGACTACAACTCTGCATCCTGGTCTGGACCCTGGTTTGTAAGGTCACTTTGGGCCTAATATAATTGGCCAAGTTACTAGAAATGAGGGAGGCACCATCCCGGGTCGGATGGACACCGTCTCTCCGACCAGGTTTTCCCCAAAACCTGTTCCGATTGTCTACAAAGGACACCTGGTTTTCGGGGCACCACTGTGACAGCCAGTGGCAAGACACCATCCTCCCCACATCTCATATTGTCTCTCCTCTCATGTGGGAGATTGAAAAGAGAGTCAAGGCCGCACAGGAGGGTCAGCTGGGGCCCAGCACATGTCTGGAGAACCGGCTCTTCGTTCCCCCCTCCCTGTGGTCTAATGATCTCCAGTGGGCCCACAATTCCTGCCTCACCTGCCATCCTGGTGTGCAGAGGACCATTGACATACGGCCGCAGAGATATTGGTGGGGTTCCTTGGACAAAGATCCGCCGGTGTCGTCAGACATGGACTCAGGCCAGAGCTGCCCTGCTCTGGTCCTCTGATCGATACTCGGAGGCGGCAAATCGCCATCGCTCATGTTAGAGTTGAAACAGAGCAACCCAGTAAAACCCTGTGTTAATCAACAAAAGATAAAAACACAGGTATTTTGCAAGGGAGAGCAAGCAGTAGTTCACTCTGGAACACCCTCCGTCGCTCTGCAAACTTCCTTCCTTTATTCACATCAGCTCATTATCCATATGGAATTTTCACCTCCTCCCAAGATGCTTTTAGGTTTTCAGATAACAATCTCACAGTAAAGCTGGTGCTCTGGAGTATACTAAATCAAGAGAGGTGAAAAACACTCTGTTTCTTCTTCATGCACTTAGGTGCTAAACTTACAAATGCATTTCAATGATAACAATATAATAATTATTTTCACATTTCCCTCCTATTTATCATTAAATCATGACGATCAATGCAACCCCGAACAAGAGGTACTATACAACAATCTAATATGACTAATACTATCAGTACTATCCCTATTACTGCCCCTATCTTGAACAACGTAACGTAACGTATTGTGTCACTTCTTGTCTTCTCAATCGTTCGTTCGTTGCATTGTGCACGGGGTGTTGTATTCACTTAATATTGAACACTTGGTGTGTTGTATTCACTTTACTTAAAATTTTGAACACTTGGGACATTCTAGGCACCTGATATCAACAGTGAGAAACAACCCATATTAAACAAATACAGGGCTTCGTCGATTATTAGCGTTAGCATGGCCTCACCGTCTGTTTCACCCGGTGTCTTTGTCTGTTCAGCATGTGAAATGTTTAGTTACTCCTCTGCCTCCCTTAGTGATGGGAATAGGTGCAGAAAGTGTAGTTTATTTATGGCTAAGGAGGCGAGACTTAGCGAGCTTGAGACGCGGTTCCGCAGCTTGGAGTTAGCTGGAGTTGCGTCAGGTAGCCAGGAGAAGCTAGCTGCTGCGGAGCCACCTAGCGTAGCTTCAGCTAGCGGTCCCCCGGCAGCAGCCGAGCAGCCGGCTAGCCAGGGTGGCTGGGTGACGGTTCGCAGGAAGCGTAGTCCAAACCAAAAGCCCACGGTGCACCACCACCCGCTTCCCGTGGCTAACCGTTTTTCCCCACTCAGCGACACACCTGCTGAGAAACCGACCCTGGTAATTGGCGACTCTGTTTTGCGCTACGTGAAGCCGACTCCAGTGACAATAGTCAAGTGCATTCCGGAGGCCAGAGCGGGCGACATAGAAGCAAATTTACGGCTGCTGGCGAGACGTAAACGTAAATTTGGTAAAGTTATTATTCACGTCGGAGCCAACGACACCTGGCTTCGTCAGTCGGAGGTCACCAAAATTAACTTGGAGTCGGTGTGTAACTACGCAAAAACTATGTCGGACTCTGTAGCATTCTCTGGTCCCCGCCCCAATCTGGCCAGCGATGAGATGTTTAGCCGCATGTCGTCGCTTCGTCGCTGGTTGTCACGGTGGTGCCCCGAAAACCAGGTGGCCTTTATAGATAATTGGAGCACTTTTTGGGGACAACCTGGTCTGATTAGGAGAGATGTGTCCATCCCACACAGGATGGTGCTTCTCTGATTTCTAGTAATTTGGCTAATTTTATTAGACCCAAAGTGACCTGACAATCCAGGGTCCAGACCAAGATGCAGAGCTGTAGTCTTACACACCTCTCTGCTGCTTCCATAGAACCCTCATCCGCCAACAATAATATATTTAACACTATAGAGGTAGTCTCTGTTCCACGGTTAAAAGTACACCAAGCACAGAGCAGGGGAGCGGTCAATCACCATAAACTTATTAAAATTAATCCCAAAGCACAAGTTGGAGAAACTAATATCACTATTAAGTGTGGACTGTTAAATATTAGATTTATTTTGTGTAAATCGCTGTTAGTACAAGACCTGATAGCTGATCATCACTTTGATTTATTTTGTCTTACTGAGACCTGGCTTCAGGAGGAGGACAATGTTAGGTTAAATGAATCTACTCCTCCTACCCATCTTAATGATCATATCCCATGTGTTACTGGTCGAGGAGGGGGAGTGGCAGCAATCTATCACTCCAAGTTATTCAAGATTCAAGATTCAAGAGTACTTTATTGATCCCTTTAGGGGGTGTCCACCAGGGAAATTAGCATCTCCAAAGATCTACAGCATCTACAAAATTTCCCACCACCATTTCACCCCATCAAACCTATTAAAGATAATAAAAATATAATAAAATAAGAAATAAATAAATAAATAATATTTATTTAATTATATTAATTAATCCCAGACCAAAACATGGCTTCAGTTCATTTGAAAGCCTGACTCTTGGCATCACCCATCTGAACTGGAAGACAGAAAAGCCATTTCTGTTTGTAGTTGTATATCGCCCCCCTGCTGGGCCACATTCAGAGTTCCTGTCTGAGTTCTCTGATTTCTTATCTGACTTGGTCCTTAGAACGGACAAAGTCATTATCATTGGATACTTTAATATTCATGCAGACGTTGTAAATGACAGCTTTAGAAATGGCTTCATTACATTACTTGAGTCAGTTGGTTTCCTCCAGCAGATAAACCAACCAACTCATAGCTTCAACCACACCCTAGATCTAGTTCTGACTTATGGTGTTGAGGTAGAACATGTGTCAGTGTTTCTTAACAACCCACTCCTGTCAGACCATTCTTTGATCACTTTCACATTTATGATTAAGGATTCTTCTATGCTCAGAACAAAGTCTTACTATAGCAGATGTCTTTCAGATAATGCTGTAGCTAAGTTTAAGGAAGCAATCCCTGTGCTAATCCCAGGACCACTGTGTGTTTCCCCAGGGATAAATCATTATAATCTTAGCCCTGCTGAGGATGACTCTATTGTGGAAGGTGCAGCAACCTCACTGAGAATCACGCTTGATTCTGTTGCCCCCCTGAAAAAGAAAATAGTAAATCAGAGGAGGTGTGCCCCCTGGTATAATTCACATATCAGGACCCTCAAGCAGAAAGTGCTAAGACTGGAAAGGAAGTGGCATTCTCGTAAAATAGACAGCTATCATGTAGCCTGGAAAGACTGTCTATTAGTTTAAAAAAAGGCCCTTCGCAAGGCTAGAACAGCTTATTTCTCTTCTTTAATTGAGGAAAATTAGAGCAACCCCAGGTTTCTTTTCAGCACTGTGGCCAAATTAACTAAGAGTCACAGTGTTTTAGATCCACGTATCCCTTGTTCCCTTAGTGGTGAAGACTTCATGAGCTTCTTCACTGATAAAGTTCTAGCTATCAGAGAGAAAGCCAACCAGGCCATCCCAACAACTGGACCATCACCAGATGTGCTGACTGTGGGAACATACAGGTTCTCCAAGCACTAGACTGGTTTAGATCATACTTATCTGATAGATACCAGTTTGCCCATGTCCACGGCGTTCCCTCCTCATACAGTAGGGTTAGCCATGGAGTTCCTCAAGGTTCTGTACTTGGACCAATCCTCTTCACCTTGTACATGCTTCTCTTAGGGAACATTATTCGGCAGCATGGGATAAATTTTCATTGTTATGCTGATGACACTCAGCTTTATTTGTCCATGAAACCAGAGGAGACAGAGAAGTTAGTGAAGCTCCAGACCTGTCTTAAAGACATAAAGTCCTGAATGTCTTCAAATTTCCTCCTCCTTAACCCAGGAAAAACTGAGGTCATGGTGGTTGGTCCTGAACCTCTCAGGGATAGATTAGATCACATTATCACTCTAGATGGTATATCCTTAGCATCTAGTCTCTCTGTGAGGAATCTAGGAGTAACTTTTGATCAAAATCTCTCCTTCAACTCACACATTAAATTAGTCTCTAGAAGTGCCTTTTTTCACCTGAGGAACATCACAAAGATCAGGAAGCTACTGACGCGGCATGATGCTGAAAAGTTAGTCCATGCATTTGTTACTTCCATGCTGGACTATTGTAGTTCTTTATTATTAGGGTGTCCAAACAACTCTTTAAGAAGCCTCCAGTTGATCCAAAATGCTGCAGCCAGAGTTCTGACAGGTATTGACAAAAGAGATCACATAACTCCTGTTATGGCATCGCTTCATTGGCTGCCCGTTAAATTTAGAATAATTTTTAAAACCCTTCTTTTGACCTGCAAGGTCCTCAGAGGCCTAGCTCCATCCTACCTGGAGGACCTAGTGATACCTTATCAGCCCAATAGACCGCTCCGCTCTCAGAATGCTGGTCTACTTGTGGTTCCCAGAGTTTCTAGGAGTAGAATGGGGGGCCGAGCATTTAGCTACCAGGCCCCCCTGCTATGGAACCAGCTCCCTGTCCAGGTACGGGAGGCTGACTCCATCGCTACTTTTAAGATCAAACTTAAAACCTACCTCTTCGAAAAAGCTTATTGTTGTTAATTCTGTAGTTCCAGTTATTATCATAGACAGACAAATTATCATACTTAGGGGGGTGTCTAATCATTACGTTAACATCTTAGCTATGTTGTTATAGGCCAAGGCTGCCGGGGTCCGGAAACATGATCACCTGACAGGTCTCTGTCACCCCACTGGGTCATGGTTTCCTCTCCTTTCCTCCTCCTCATCAAGCAGACTAGTTATGCTGATTCTTATGTAGTTTTTCTGCTTCTCCTCCCCCCCCCTCTATTTATTTACAGGTATCGCCGCCTTCGGAGCTGCATGATGACCTCCGGTCCCGCTGACCCGTTGCATAGTGTATTTTTGTGTGTGTTTCTGTGCCTCTCCTCTCCCTCTCATCTCCTATCCTCTCCCCCTCCCTCTCCTTCCCCTTCTCCTCTCCCCTCCTCTCCTCTCCTCTCCTCTCCTCTTCCCCCTCCCTCTCCTCTCCTCTCCTCTCCTCTCCTCTCCTCTCCTCTCCTCTCCTCTCCTCTCCTCTCTACCCAGCCGGCCATCAGCAGGAGAGTCCCCCTACATGAGCCTGGTCCTGCTCAAGGTTTCTTCCTGTTAAAGGGGAGTTTTTCCTTGCCACTGTTGCTTGTCTGGGGTTAGGCCCTGGGATTCTGGAATGCGCCTTGAAACAATTTTGATTGTATAAGATGCTATATAAATAAAGATTGATTTGATTTGATTTGAACAACAGTTCCCTTCATCTTAAAATCTTGTTCGTAAACCATTCTAATGGGGGACTGCCGTCGTCAATCATTGCCTTCTGTAATTTGGTCAAATTCTTCAATGTGCTATCTATCAACTGGCCATCAGCATCATTTTCTGGGATAAATGTGCAACAGTAATTAACAGTAAGACAGTAAGTGGACAAATGACGAGATACACTGGAACAGAGAGGATACATGGAGACTGGGAAAGAAAAGGTAAATGACTGATTAAACGGCAACAGAGAGGGTAACTGACTGGTTAGATTGGGAGAGAGAGCGTGAATGACGAATTAAAATAGCATAGAGAGGAAAAATAACTAGTTAGACTGGGACAGAGAGGAAAAATGACTGGTTATACTGGGAGAGAGAAGATAGTGACTGCTTATCCTGGGACAAGGAGGGTAACTGACTGGTTATACTGGCAGAGAGAACAATTGACTAGATACACTGGAACAGAGAGGATACATGGGGACTGGGACAGACTGGTAAATGACTGGTTAGACTGGGACAAAGAGGATAAATGACTTGTTATACTTGAACTGAGAGGACAAAAGACTGGTTATACTGGGACAGAGAGGATATATGGTCTGGTTATACTAGGACAGAGGATAAACGACAGATTATACTGGGACAGAGAGGATATAACGTATGGTCATACTGGGACAGCAAGGATAAATGACTGGTTATACTGGGACACAACAGTAATCTCCTACCATCATGCAAACTCCTCCTCCAGATGCTGTCAATAGATCTAAGGCCATCCATTCCGCAGAGTCATTAATCTCAGCACAGTCAGTTCTTCTTGAACTCCTGTAAGAGCAACCTTTGTCAAATTAGTGAACACTTTCAGTCTGTAATCACTTGTTTCTAATCTCAATATGTTCTTTGCCACACCTACCCAAGGGAACAGACTTATAGCAACCTTTTGTCCCTCTGTCCAGTGTTTAAACTCTTGCAGTACATCTGTTCCCCACACTGAGTCATGTGGTTTGAAATCTATATTTAAATCTCTCCTGCGATGCAACTGTGGAATGGTTCTAGCATTAGCAGCATAAATTATGACTGTGTGATCACTGAGGTGGACCGGAGGGCACACTCCTGACCAGTTTGCGGGTAGGTGAGCATACGTGTTGTGTCCACAAAGCCACAAATTCTGTCCTGGTGCACCTTGTGAATAACTACAATTGCAATTATAGCAACTTGGGCACGATTGTGTTGTCTTGTTAAACATATCGGAACCACAATGCCAATCTTGGACACGTTCTTCATTACAGGCTGTGTAACTGTAGTCGGTTCGCCTTAGACAGGATGGTCGGTAAATCAGTGTCGCACTTTGTTTCCAGTATGGATCTTTTGTTACCTTGCAGGGTGTATCAATGATCCTGCAAGTGCCAGCATGTTGCGATCCTAGTTGTGTCTGACCTTCTCACGGATAACAGTGTGTGTGATTACCCATAATCTGCACGGGGATTTTGTATTGCTCAATCTTTCCCACCATTTCTCTCAGGGTTCTTGAGTGCAATTTTTATGCATGTACTGTGTTCCATTTATTAATCGAATCCCATACACTCCCCTTTTGCCCACTCCTACGTGGACAAAACAAAGCCCTTCCGGGTCCTTCATTGGTTTGGCGGTTTCCCGTGGGGTGTGTACGGAGACCGGTAGCATTGATCATACATAGCAATTTGAATGGTTTTGGGTGCGCGCCGTGAAGTTAGCATAGCGCCACCATGTGTTTCAGCTGTAGGTATGTGACGATTCTCTACTTGGATGTAACCATGAATGTTCTAAGTGATTGACTACAGTACGTTTTGTACGTGCATGTCGGCTGTTTCGCTCTAAAGTACCGTATTTTCACGACTATAAGACGCACCTAAAACACTGAGATTTTCTCAAAAATCGACGGTGCGCCTTATAATACGGTGCGCCTTGTGTGTGCCTTTGGTGGGTGCACTACGGTAAACGCTCTGCAATCAATTAGCGGCACACCTACGTGTAAGGATCCCCTAAAATGGCGCTGGTCAAGTGAGACGCGTATGAATGAGGCTTACTTTAAACTGCAGGCCATCAAATATGCGGCTGAAAATGGCAATCGAGCAATCTTAGTGTTTTCGATTTATGAGGAGGCAGCATCTCTCCATACGCGCAAGGACAAATGTTGTGCAGCAGCTGCCAGCGGAATACCAGGAGAAGTTGGCCATCTTCCGCACCTACTGCCGCGACAAGATAGCCGCGCCCAGCCACATTTATCAACATGGATGAGATCCCTCTGACTTTTAACATCAAAGTGGAGAAAAAGTGGAGAAAAAAATGACACGAGAAGTCGTCGTTCACCGTGGTTCTCGGCTGCCATGGAAACGGACAGAGCGCTGGATGATGGAAGGGGAACACTCCTTCACAAAGACTATGAGGCAGCGGCGGGCAAGTTATGCCACCATATGCGGGTGGATTGTAGACGCATGGGCTATGATACCGTCTTCATGTATTGTAAGAGCTTTCACAAAATTAACGCTGAACCGGAAACGGTCGGTGAGTCTGATTCAGGTGATTAAGAAGAGGAATTTGGGATGTTGGACACTGAAATAGTGCAGCTGTTTAATTCAGATACAGAAGATGAAAACTTTGATGGTTTTGTGGTGGAAGAATAAATATTTTGTTCAATAAATGTGTCGAAACTCACTGTTTTACTTCCGTTGTCATTTTTTACTGTATGTTTCAGCATGCGCCTAATAATACGGAGCGCCTTATGTATGTTTTAAATACAGAAATAGCACCCATAACTGAGACTGCGCCTTTTAATACAGTGCGCCTTATGGTCGTGAAAAATGGTAATATTGTGTCCCTGATTACCTCCCTCCTGTTGGAAATTCCAAAGGCCGAAACTCACAAGTCCTGCCGCAACAGCTCTCACCACAACCAGGAAGAACAACTTCATTTCTTTTTCTCCTCTTCTCAGGTTCTGACGGGGTTCAGGCGTTGCTGGACCTATAAAGGCCGTCAGCCGTTTACGGACAAACCGCCACTACTCCCTCGTTTTCACCTGGAAGTGTCCGTTGTTTCTTACAGTGGGAAAGATGTACCCACGAGAGCCGTTCCACTATCCGCACCGCTGTGGGTGTCTTCAACAGGATCTGGAACGGACCTTCCGAGCGTGGTTCACTCAACTTGGCTTTTCGAATGTGCTTTACCCCCACATAATCTTCCACGTCAACGCTGTTATCTTCTTCCTGGGGAGGCAAAGGCATATCTGGCAGATTATTCATTCTTTGAACATCTTTTGATTGCAGCATTTTTCTAATGTAATCTGCAACTGTCATTTCTACTTCATCCTCTCCCATCTTTTGTTGGAATGGAGATAAGACGTAAGGTCTGCCATACATCATTTCAAATGGTGACAGTCCTGTGGTTGTTTGGGGTGTGATATGCATCCACAATTCCACTAAATCTGGACAATAAATCCATGATTTTCCTGTTCATCCATGCATCTTCTTAGCCTGACTTAATGTGCCATTTGCTCTCTCTATGAAGCCTGCATTCTGTGGATGATATGAGCAATGATTCTTTAAACTAATGTTAAATATTTGTCCCACCCTGTCAATTATTTCATAAACAAAATGTGATCCATTGTCACTCCAAATGACTTTTGGAACCCCAAATCTAGGTATTATTTCTCTACATAGCGCTTTTGGCCACTGTCACTGCATCTAATTTTGCTGTAGGAAAAACTTCAATCCATCTAGTAAAATGATCAATTCACACTAAGCAATATTTCTTTCCTTCACAGGGACTAAGTTCAATGCAATCCATACAAATTTTGTGAAAAGGATAGGACGGTATAGATGTTTTACCTTTCAGTGGCTTAATACCTCTCTGAGGACTATGCTTTAAACATTTTTTTTAAAAAGATTGAAATCCTATTGCATAGAACTGTGATTGTACTACCGTCACCATCCCTCCTGTTGAGACATGGCAAGGCCCATGGCTCACAATAGCCTCCCATCTATACATCTATCCGACTGAGCCTGGAACGTGATACAAAGCCGTTGCCGATGATGGCAGGCAGCTTACCGTTATCACTGCAGTTTCTTCATGAACATAGACATCATGTGCTATGCCTGTAACTGTCTTTCGCAGCTGAGCAAACTTCTTGTCATACTTTGGATCTGGTGGTCCACCATAACGCATGGTTAAATGCAGTGTATGTGGATTGTGCCATTCAGCTGTATCTAAAAGAAGCTCACATATTTTATATTTTACAAATCTGATGAAATTTGCTGGACCGGCATTTTCTACGACATCTAAGGTCCAATAGGGTACTGGCTCATCCAGGCCTTCCAACACGTTTACTTCTGTAGTCATGCGCTGGATTTTAATTTGTCCTTTCTTCCCTGGTTCCCTCAACTGAGAGATTAAGTCACATCCTAATCGATTGACTGAACATTGTGGTAACAGAATCACTTGAGTCTTAGCTCGTAAACCCGACACCGGGTCTATAATATTTACATCTTCTGACAATCTTGCTTTATTTACAACTCCATTTGCTGATCTCACTCCCATTGTGTTTGTTGATTTCCTAATGTACAGAACAGCACCGTTGACAACTATCTTTCCTGCCCCAGTATCCACAAGAAACCATAACAAAACTCCTTCAACTTCCAACTGAATTTCTGGTCTTTTAATATTTACACTAAAAATCTCCTCAAGATTCACTTCTACCTCCTCTTCATCTAGTCATGTGTCCCATGGATGAGACTTATCCTCCCCCTTATTCTCTCTTCTCTGTCTTTCCTCATCTGCCTTCTTTTTCCTGCAATCTCTTGCCCAGTGGCCTGGTTTGTGACAATAATGACAACTATCATCTCTACTCTGTCCAGTTTGACCTCTTCCTCTGCCTCTGCCTCTTCCTCTTTTTTCATAGTAACATGCTTCGACTTCATCTTCCAGAAATGTTTCACTACTTTTCTTTCCCTTTTTCTTCTTATTTATGTGCCTTTCTGCGTGCATAGCATGGTTTTCATATTCATTTACAGATGCTGTAGGGAATCCTATGATGTGCTTTTCTACAAAGTCTTTTATTTCTGTACGTGTACCATTATGGAGTGCTATTTTTAATTGTTGTTGATATGGCCCGTTGTCTTTATCAGAGAACGGAATGCCACTTCTCTGACGGAACACATCTCTCATTCTATGAGAATATTCTTCATATGATTCATTTTCTCTCTGCTTGCACCTTCCTATGGCACTATAATCAGCACGGTGTGTGAATTTACCTTTCATTCTCCCAAATACACCATCATTTTGAGTTCTGAGATCATTTGTGTCATGGGCCCAGGGCCGTCCTGTTGCCTGCTCTATGGGAGTCCAATTTCCTCTGACTGTTGACCATTTAGGGCCTAAGACAGTCATCAGGACTTGTTGTGTTTCTGCCCCATTTGTGTGGTAACTTCTCATTAGCTCATTTATTCCCTCTATACAAGCTTTGATGTCTGCATCGGGCTTAGGAATTTCAGCACAAGCTTTTTTACAATCTTCTGGTGTCCAGGTCCTGTAGACCAACATTGTAAGGGGTTGAAGTCCTACACCACTATTTGGATTGGCAACTTCTATCATCGGAAAAACATCTTCGACACCAGGTTTTGGTTCTGCTACTGCGACGAATAAATCGCCATAGCCTATTGGGGGTCCTGGACTGAACGCCCCAGGAATATGTCTACTCCAATTCATATTACTCATGTCATATTGTGAATGTGTATTGGGTCTTAATTGAGGTGTGTTATGTCCTTCTTGGAGGAAAGGATTATGACTGATTCCTCCTTCTGCCCCTTGAGGGTGTTAGTCATAGAACTAGATGGTGAAGTTGCAGGTGGTTCCTGCACAGGTACATCTACCATTTTGTGTATTATCCCGGAGACGCCCATCTCATCATCTTCGGGAATAAAATAAATATTTATTTATTTTTAATTTTTTGCCTTACATAAGCGGTTTATGACAGGTGTATAGATTGAGGAGGACTAAAATAAGGTGGTGGTCCTTCCTCCAATTTTTCTTTTAATTTTTTGCCTTTATTGCGACCTTCTCATCTTTTAACAGTCATGGTACCAGACTGGCACAATGGAGGCCCTATTTATCCTCATCTTTGGGATCAGATTCTGCCGTTTCTTATATTTCTTTCATCGGGGCCCTTAATTTCTCTGGTTTATCCAATTGCACATCAAATCCAAATTTATCATGCCATATTGTGACAAAATTTGTTGAACCTGGATACCTTTGTTCCATGTATCTACAACATGGAGGGATTGTGAACTGGTCTCTTGCCTGTCCTTGTCCCATTCTGAGTTATGTGAGTCCCTACAGGACGATCCTTTTACTAGATGGATTGAAGTTTTTCCTACAGCAAAAACAGATGCAGTAACAGTAGCAAAAGCGCTATGTAGAGAAATAATACCTAGATTTGGAGTTCCAAAAGTCATTTGGAGTGACACTGGATCACATTTTGTGAATGACGTAATTGACAGGGTAGGACAAATATTTAACATTAGTTTAAAGAATCATTGCTCATATCATCCACAGAGTAGGCCTCATAGAGAGAGCAAATGGCACAATTAAGTCAAGGTTAAGAAGATGCATGGATGAAACAGGAAAATCATGGATTTATTGTCTAGATTTAGTGAAATTGTGGATGCATATCACACCACATACAACTACAGGACTGTCACCATTTGAAATGATGTATGGAAGACCTTACGTCTTACCTCCATTCCAACAAAAGACAGGCGATGATGAAGTAGAAATGACAGTTGCAGATTACATGAGAAAAACGCTGCAAGCAAAAGATGTTCAAAGAATGAATAATCTGCCAGATATGCCTTTGCCTCCCCAGGAAGAAGATAACAGCGTTGATGTGGGAGATTGTGTGTGGGTGAAGCGCGTTCGAAGAGCTAAGTGGAGTGACCCACGCTGGGAAGGTCTGTTCCAGATCCTGCTGAAGACACCTACAGCGGTGCGGATAGCGGAATGGCCCTCGTGGGTACATCTTTCCCACTGTAAGAAACAATGGACACTTCCAGGTGACGGCTTGTCCGTAAACTGCTGACGGCCTGTATCGGTCCAGCAATGGCTGAACCCCGTCAGAACCTGAGAAGAGGAGAAAAATAAAATAAGTTGTTCTTCCTGGTTGTGGTGACTGCTGTGGCGCCGGGACTTGTGAGTTTCGGCCTTTGGAACTTCCAACAGGGGGGAGGTAATCAGGGACAGAATATTACTTTATAGCGAAACAGCCAACATGCACGTACAAAATGTACTGTAGTCAATCACTTAGAACATTCATCGTTACATCTAAGTAGAGAATTGTCGTATACTTACAGTTTACACACCCCACGGGTAACCGCCAAACTAATAAAGTACCGGGAGGGCGTTGTTTTGTTCAAATAGGAGTTGGCAAAAGGGGAGTGCGTGGGATTCGATTAATCAATGGAACACTGTACATGTGTAAAAATTGCACTCAAGAACCCCTGAGAGAAATGGCAGGAAAGATTGAGAAATACAAAATCCCCCGTGCAGATTATGGGTAATCACACATACTGTTAGGCGCGAGAAGGTCAGACACAACTAGGATCGCTACATGCTGACACTTGCAGGATCATCAAATGTATACACCCTGCAAGGTAACAAAAGATCCAGATTGAAAACAAAGTGTGACGCTGATTTACCGACCATCCTGTCTAAGGCGAACCAACTACAATTATACAGCCTGTAATGAAGAATGTGTCCAAGATCTACTCCAATTCTACTCCTAGAAACTCTGGGAACCACAAGTAGACCAGCATTCTGAGAGCGGAGCGGTCTATTGGGCTGATAAGGTATCACTAGCTCCTCCAGGTAGGATGGAGCGAGGCCTCTGAGGACCTTGTAGGTCAAAAGAAGGGTTTTAAAAATTATTCTAAATTTAACAGGCAGCCAATGAAGAGACGCCATTACAGGAGTTATGTGATCTCTTTTCTCAATACCTGTCAGAACTCTGGCTGCAGCATTTTGGATCAGCTGGAGGCTTCTTAAACAGGTGTTTGGACACCCTGATAATAAAGAATTACAATAATCCAGCCTGGAAGTAACAATAGCATGAATTTACTTTTCAGCATCATGCCACGTCAGTAGCTTCCTAGTCTTTGTGATGTTCCTCAAGTGAAAAAAGGCACTTCTAGAGACTAATTTAATGTGTGTGTTGAAGGACAGATTTGGATCAAAAGTTACTCCTAGATTCCTCACAGAGAGACTAGATGTTAATGAGATATTATCTAGAGTGATCATGTGATCGAATCTATCCCTGAGAGGTTCAGGACCAAACACCATGACCTCAGTTTTTCCTGAGTTAAGGAGGAGGAAATTTGAAGAAATCCAGGACTTTATGTCTTTAAGACAGGTCTGAAGCTTCACTAACTTCTCTGTCTCCTCTGGTTTCATGGATAAATAAAGCTGAGTGTCATCAGCATAACAATGAAAATTGTGATCACACAGTCATAATTGATGCTGCTTATGCTAGAACCGCACCACACTTGCGTTCCAGGAGAGATTTGAATATAGATTTAAAACCACGTGACTCAGTGTGGGCAACAGATGTACCGCAATAATTTAAACACTGGAGAGAGGGAGATAAGGTTGCTCTCTCTCTGTTTCTTTGGGTAGGTGTGGCAAAGAACATATTAAGATTAGAAATGGTTGATTATAGACTGAAAGTGTTTACTAATTTGACAAAGGTTGCCCTTACAGGAGTTAAAGAAGAACTGACTGCGCTGAGATTAATGACTATGCAGAATAGGATGGCCTTAGATCTATTGACAGCATCTGGAGGAGGAGTTTGCACGATGGTAGGACATTACTGTTGCACATTTGTCCCACCAAATGATGCAGATGGCCACTTAATAGATAGTGCACTGAAGAATTTGACCAAATTACAGAAGGCAATGATTGACGACGGCAGTCCCCCATTAGAATGGTTTACGAGCATGATTTTAAGATGGAGGGAACTGTTGTTCAAGATAGGGGACGTAGCAGGGATAGTACTGATAGTATTAGCCATAATAGCTTGTTGCGTAGTACCTCTTGTTCGGGGTTGCGTTAATTGGCTCGTGGGTTCGGCTGTTACTAGTGCTTTGCTGCAGATGGAAGAACGACCTCTACTGGATGAAGGAGAAGAAGTGGATTCACAAGAAGATTGGATGTCAAAGATCTGTTTGAAATGTCTTAAGTTGCACCCACATTGAATTCTGAGTGTAAGAAATGTATTGTCTAGGAAAATGGAGTAATATACATTTAAAGTTCATAAAAGTGAAAAAGATGTATT
Organism: Takifugu flavidus; assembly: GCF_003711565.1. Lineage (NCBI taxonomy): Eukaryota > Metazoa > Chordata > Actinopteri > Tetraodontiformes > Tetraodontidae > Takifugu > Takifugu flavidus. The sequence goes on along the minus strand of NC_079531.1, from coordinate 13,043,916 downwards.
ATGCATAATGAGAATCTAGATGCATTTCACAATTAACAGGAGGGAAATGTGAGTATAATTATTATAGTGTTATCAGTTAAATGCATTTGTATGTTTAGCACCTTATTGCATGAAGAAGAAACAGGGTGTTTTTCACCTCTCTTGATTTAGTACACTTGTCCAGAGCACCAGATTTACTGTGAGATTGTTATCTGAAACCCTAAAAACATCTTGGAAGGAGGTGAAAATTCCACGTAGATAATGAGCTGAAAGAAAAGAGGTTTGCAGAGAAGCAGCAGAGCGATGGAGGGTGTTCCAGAGTGAACTGCTGCTTGCTCTCTCTTGCAAGGCTACCTGTGTTTGTGTCTTTTGTTGATTCACGCAGGGTTTTACTGGGTTGCACTGTTTCAACTCTAACAGTGGTCACCGAGAGTCATTGGCAGGGTCGTTGGTAGGGTTGTTCACTTAGTTTCAGTTGAGCTGTCTCCCCTTTGTTTGTTGGCTCACATGGTGGTGAGTCACCAGGTCTCCTAAAATGGTTTGAATTTTTGGTTTGTTGTTGGAAGGAGTGGAGGACTGAATTGTATGTGGGTGATAGGAAGTGCCTCAGCCCACTACCTCTGCTTAAACAGAGGTGGTGACCACAGGTGACCACCCAGATCATTAGCATGCTAATGATCCACAGGGGCTATATTTTCACGCTTGGTCCCCTGTGAGTTCTGGATAGAAGGGTTCTCTTACCTCTCTACCTCTCTTACCTTCCTTATCCCTGCCCTCCTGACAGGCGCCTCCAGTTAGCTGAACAGCTGCTCCTTAAAAATGTCAAATGTTGTTTTCAACCAAAGGAACCTGCAGAACTTCCGTCAACCTGCTCAGAAGATTCCAAGGATTTTGCAGAAATGCAACAATAGCTCACAAACAGCATGTTTGACCTTACAACAGGATGTTCATCAAAGCAACGGCCAAAGGATGAATATATAATAAACCCTTCATTACTTATGCCGAACAATAACGCACTTAATTGTGCTACACACAAGGAATTAATTTTCCACATTTATCCACATATGAAACGAGGCCCGCATTTGAAGACGGAACCTTCTGCTATGTCTTCCTGCTCTGCTAATGTTCGACACCTGAGCTACATCCATCCACGATTCAAAGCAACTTCTCTTCATCTCGCAATCATTTCAATACTTCTTTAATGCCAGCTAGTTTATAGAAATACATTTTCTAGTTTGTTTGTGTTTCAGTGGGAAATTTGTACTGTCCTGAAGTGGAAAGTCATTCCCGTAGACATGTGTAAATGATGCGAAGGCTGAAGAGTTGGTTCAGGCAGACGACTCAAAGTTAATCAGGTAATCTGTCACATGTCCCCCCTGTCTTGATGACAGCAGCTATTTAAATCCCTCCCTTTCACCTGATCACTTCTGATTACTCCACGATGCCACTCCGCCTGATCTGTGCTTCAGAGCTGAATCCCACTACATCCCCAGCATCTTGTGTGTTCTTTTTGTTCAATCTGGTGAGTTTATTTTAAACCTCCAACTGCAGTTCTGCTGCAGAAAATGAGTGAGAAAGTATTGACAACAAAGGTACACATCTTTTGCACGCAGTATTCTTGTTTTAAGGAATTAGTGGTGGAGGTCTGTGCGTATGAGTGGGTGAGAAGGGTGGTGGGGGGGCAGTTGCTGCCCAACTTCTGCAGGTTGCAGAGAACTGATCAATCAACCAATCAATGATGATGATGATGATGAAGATGAGGAATGAAGCCCTTGGTCCTGGACCAACATGAAACAGTCAGGAAGAAGCAGGCAGAGGTAAATGTGCATGTGTGTGTGTGCATGTGTCAGTGTATGTGTGTGTATAAGTGTATGTCTGTATATGTTTGTGTGTGCTCTCTGTTGGATGTCTACTGTATGCAGGGTTTGTGTGCAGTGTAATGGTGCAGCTCTGCAGTGTTACTCTAATCAATAACACTTCAGCCAGAGTGAATCAATGACAGCTGCATTCTTATGGAATTCGTGGCCGAAGGAGATGACAGCCGAGAGGAGAACAAAACGATGTGAGTGGAGGCCACAAAAGACCTACAGAGGTGCAGGAAAATGAATAAAGCAGCATTTCAGCAGTACTGAGGAAAAAAAGGTAAAATGAGCTGCCAGGTTGGAAAACAAAGATATTCATCAACATCGGCAGATTTCTGCAAAATTGTGCTGTCCCAGTGAGCTGAGCCAAACCTCCTCTGAGGCTCCAGTAAAGCAAACTGGCAAATTAGCTCCAAAGAAAAGGAAATGAGCAATAAAGAGATGAGAACATGGACAGAAAACTGTTTATTCACATGAAAATCAGACTTAAATTTGTTTGTGAAGACGCTTGCACATGTCTTTGTATCAGGTTCAGCTGACCTGTACAGACTATCCTACCAAAGGCAGAGAGAGCAACAGTCAGAGTATTAAAGGTGTTGTTTACAGGTACAAATCTGCAGCATTTGCTGGTGGCATCACCTCATAATTTCATCCACATGGCGGATCTGCAGGGAACCTCAGGAGCAACTAACAAACAAATAAAAAATAATGTCTCTGCGTGTAGGCACCAAAACAACAGACCATTAGAGATGTGTGTGTGTGTGTGTGTGTGTGCTGTAGATTTATAATGAGAGTGTGAATGTTTTTTGATGAGTTAGGAGATGAGAGCAGTTCTGGGCTGCATGGATATCAACTCTCTGGTTGTTTGCAGGAAATTCTGCTGCTCTAATATTAAAGTTCACACACCCAAATGCACAGAAGAGCACACACAGAGCTTGTCTTCACACACACACATGGTAGCACCAGAGCATGTCTTCACACACACAAGCACAGACACACATGCATCAACAACACACACTGATACAGTATCTGGTCTCTGTGGATTTGTGCAACTTGCTTATGACAGCTAATAACTCCCAGATTCCCTCTGGTCTTAATTAGGGCCAGTTATTACATAGGGTTTGTTGCTCTCTTTCTCTCTCTCTCTCATTCACTTATTCACACACACAGAGTTTGAAGTGTGGCTGTTTTCTGCTCAAAATTCATTTTTCTGTTTTTTTTCTGTTCCTTTTAGGGGGTGGATTAATGGATGGATGGGTGAGTATATGGATGGATGGATGATGGGTCTGTGGATAGATGTATGATGGGTGTATAGATGGAGGGATGGATGACATGTGTATGGATGGACGGATAGACGATGGGTGTATGGATGGATGGACAGATGATGGGTGTATTGATGGATACCTGAAAGTCAGGCAGGATGTGTTCATGCCCTGAATGTGGCCTTTTATGGTTGAATGTTCAGGGAAACATTCAACCATAAAAGGCTGCTCATTTAAGTTCTTTAAGATCACATTTAATAAAACACTAGATGGGAGATTGTCCATTTCAGATACCCCTAATCCGGTCCATGTAATCCTCCAGGGTCTGGAGAAGACACAGATGATTCACAAGCTCAGTTGAGACATAACTTCTTCTGAAAATGCAAACTATTCTTCATGTAGCACAGGTGGCTTGAGAGGACGTGGTTGAAAACCTGTCACAGATATTCTCATTGTCAAACCTCCAGTCAGAGACCCTATTCGGATACCCTACTCAGAGACTCGACTCAGAGACTCTGGTCAGAGATCCTAGTCAAAGACCCTAGTCAGAGACCCTATTATCAAGGTTTTCCCTTAATGAGTTAGTGGATGCTTTGATGAAAAGTTTCTGTCAGTGTCACATCAGAGGGTGCTGAGATGTCCACAGCTAAGGACAACAGTTGGAGGAGTGATTACCCTTTTTTATAAGATTGAAGAGTTAAAAACTGGAGTACATAGGATGCATGAAGATTTGACAGAAAATCTGTTATTGTTATTGTTGTTGTGACTCCTACTCTGGCCCCACCTCCTCCTGTGCAATCAGCTCAACCACCACCACCTGGGCCCTCTCCTTCAGCTGCACCCAATCCGCCCAAACGACTCTGCACCCATAAAAGGCCCCTCTGCACTCAGGCCAGTGCTTGATCTAACTGATGTTTTGGCAACACGTCCTGTCGACCCAGCATCTCTCCAGGCTCCCCAGCGTCTCTCTGTGTCTCTCTGTGTCTCCCTGCGTCTTCCAGCGACCCCCAGCACCTCTCTGTGTCTCCCTGCGTCTTCCAGCGACTCCCTACGACTCCCAGCCTTCTCCAGTGTCTCCCCCTGCTCCTCTGCAACCTTCCTAGCTCCTCTTCCTCTGACCTCTTCCTCTTCCCCTTCCTCGGACGGATTTCTCCTGGCCTCTGGACACTTGGACTCCCCCACGGACTCTCACCCCTGGATCTCGGACTTGGTTTGTCTGCCGCATCACGCCCCCTATAGTTTGTCTCGGCCTCTCTCCTCATTTAGTTTCTTCCCTCCTGTCTTTTTGCTTCATTAAAACCGTCTGAGTTTACTTTTAATTCCTGTGTCTGTCTGCCTTCTTTGGGGTTCCGCCACACTTGACCGCCAGTCCTCTCGAGCGTAACAATTGTCAGGTGCAGAGTCAAAGTTTTTCGATCCATATTCTGCTAGCAACATCACGGTGCCTCGTTGGTCCATAAGAAGCTGGGTCAAAACAGGTGGAGTCAGCAGAGACAGTCAGGCCTGACCTGCTTCATTAGAACAAACATCACCAACATGGAGAATTCCATCAGTTTTCAGTTCAATAAAAGACGCATCTTTTAGTGTCCAACTATGGGACCATTCCTTTGGTCTCCAATTAATCCTCACATGTGGACTCCATCGGCTACGTTCTGCAGCTCAAACTATTTTGCTTCGTTGGATTGAGTTAATATGCCGATGTTCTGTACCCGCTGTCATTCATTTTTCCAACTCTACTCTCGGAAGACATAGAAGGGTGGAGGCTTGTTGCCACCAGTTGCCGTGGTGACTCGTGTTATCTGTGTAACTGTCAGTGAGACAGATTCATTAAGTTTAAATGGGAAGATATTCATACTTATATTTTGAAATTGTGATCACGTGAACTGTTCTGCGAATGGAATGTTGGGATACAGAGGTATTTTATTTATAGGAAATGACTACAGTGTGTATGGGCTACACTGTTCAAGAGGTGCACATGGTAAATTGTTTCATTTGCATTTATTTTCCAAAATGTTAGAATTATTTATGTTAGAATAAGTCTCTCACAGACTTTGTGTTTTCTGTCCTTTCGTTTTCATGGTGTCTAAACATTTGGATTAAATGTATGGAAGTGTGGCCTTCATTTGTTGAACAGTGTCACTACAATCTGTCTTCCATTGATGAAGATTTTTACTAAGTGTACTCTAACTCTAAATACCTGCTCTGAAACCCACAACTCTTGAGATTGACAGCTCAGAGTTGGACAACATGGAGTTCAGGAGAGGAACCTGCCTTCTGAAACAGGCCCCAGGAGAGGCTTCAGTCTGGAATTAAATATGCTGAGAGCCTTAGCTGAACAATAGTTTTCTGGGTGTTACAGTGGTATGAGAAACTTTGGGCACCCCCTCTGAGGTTGTGTAATAATGGACTCTGACTTCACACACAATTATCTTGGTCATTTTGTTGCTTTGATGGCCTGTAACTAATCATCCCAAGATAACTGGACACACAAAGTTGGTTTGGTGAGCTCGTTAAGCCTTGAACTTAATTGACAGTTGCATCCAATAATGACAAAAGGTATTTAAGGTGGCCAAATGCCAGTTCTCATTCTGTTTGACTCTCCTCTGAAGAGCTGCAACATGGGAGCCTCAAAACAACTTTCTGATTGCCTCAAAACCAAGATTATCCAGCATTATGGTTTAGGGGAAGGTTACAAAAAGCTGTCCAAACGATTTCAGCTGTCAGTTTCCACTGTCAGGAACATTGTGAGGAAATGGAAGGCCACGGGCACAGTTCTTGTTAAGCCCAGAAGTGGTAGGCCAAGAAAAATTGCAGAGAGGCAAAGACGAAGGATGGTCCGAATGGTTAAAAACAACCCACAGACCACCTCTAAAGACTTGCAAGGATATCTTGCTGCAGACAGTGTCGCTGTGCATCGGTCAACAATACAGCACAATTTGCACAAGGAAAAGAATCCTTTTCTTCACAGTCGCCACAAACTGAGTCGCCTGAGGTATGCGAAAGAACATTTGTACAAGCCAATATCATTTTGGAATAAGATACTGTGGACTGATGAAACAAAAATTGAATTGTTTGGTCACAACAAGAGGCGATATGCATGGTGTCAAAAGAACACAGAATTCGAAGAAAAACACCTGCTTCCCACAGTAAAATTTGGTGGAGGTTCCATCATGCTGTGGGGCTGTGTGGCCAGTGCTGGTACTGGGAATCTTGTTAAAATTGAGGGTTGCATGGATTCCACTCAGTATCAGCAGATTCATGAGAATAATGTTCAAGAGTCTGTCACAAAGTTGAAGTTGCGCCGGGGATGGGTGTTTCAACAAGACAATGACCCCAAATATTGCTCAAAATCTAGCCGAGCATTCATGCAGTGGAACAAGTACAATGTTTTAGAATGGCCATCCCAGTCCCCAGATTTGAATATTATCGAGAATCTGTGGGATGACTTGAAGCAGGCTGTCCATGCTCGGAATCCTTCAAACATCACTGAATTGCAGAGGTTTTGCCAGGTGGAATGGGCCAAAATACCATCATCCAGGATCCAGACACTCATACAGGCTGTTATTTTTGCAAAAGGAGGCTCTACTAAATACTAATAGGATTTTTCTATTAAGGTGCCCAAATTTATGCACAGGCCTTTTTTTGTTTTGGAGCATATTGCACATTTTCTGTTAACCCAATAAACCTCGCTGAAATATGATTGTGTTCATCAGTTATTTGATATATCAAAATTAAGTTGTGAATTAAAACACCTAATGATTGGTGAATAAAAATAAAGCCAATTGTCAAGGGTGCCCAAACCTTCTCATACCACTGTAGTTCCACATACGTGGGCAATAGAACTGAGGCACCTTCTCCATCTTTGGAACTGAATCTGGGAAATGACAGAAGACCTGATCCAGACCTGTTTGATACAGAGTCAGGAAGTCAATGATGTATTTTGATCCAAAAGTATTCAAAGGACCAGCAGCAGCAGTTATGTTTTCCTTGGTTCTAGCAGCAGAGTCCTGAGTCAGCTGCACGTTTCTGATCGATTATTTAGTCCAGGCGTGTCCAAACCCTGTCCTTGAGGAAGACAATCACATTGGGTTTTCTATCCCACTGAATACACAGACAAATGCCTGCAATGAACTGGCGAACACCACCCCCACCTCCCGACTGCCACACACACACCCACACAGCTCAGGGACAGAAAATAGAACCTCAGCAAAGGATGTGTTCACACTGGAGCAAGCAGAAAAATCAAATTTCTAGATAGAAACTACAGTGATGCCAAAACCTTTAAACAGACAACTGCCATGTTTAAATGGCCCATTTCTTTGGTGTCTCAGGAGGAAGTGCTTTAAAAGGAAATATGGTTTGTTGCTGGTGGCGCTTCCCTCTGTACTGCTAATTAGCCATCACATGGCTTCCCCTGGGTCTGCAGTGGAGCTGGTGGGACAGCAGGCTTCATATTCCCACACACAACCATACAGACACAGACACACACACATAAAAACATACTCACCTTAAAATCCTATATAACAAAGGTGAAAACTATCAAAGATAACAAAAGTAAAATATAAAATTAGTTAAAGTGTTGGTTCCACAGCACAGTTTTGCATGTCTGTATCATACAGACTTGAGAGCAACAGGCACTTTGAACACACTTATCAAGACTTTTATGAAAAGTTGTAGTAAGTCCAGGACTCAATTTTAACGCTTTCCCTGAGATGTGTTGATGTTTTGGACTGCTGATGTGATGGTGGAGGAGCAGGAAGAAGGAAGGATCTCCTCAGTCTGGATCTGGAGAAAGACGATGGAAGCAGTCTGTTGCTGAAGCTGCTCCTCTTCCTGGAGATGGTGCTGTGCACTGGATGATGGGGACTACCTATGATGGAGTGCCTGGTCCTGCTCAAGGTTTCCTCCTGTTAACTGCTAACTGTTTTAAAAGCAGCACTGACGTCCAGCAGAACCAGCATAGAAACCAGTCCATGATCTGAAGCTATGAGAAGATCATTAGTAACTTTAATAAGTGCTGTTTCTGTGCTGTGGTGAGCTCTAAAGCCTGACTGAAACATCTCAAACATGCTGTTTCTCTGCAGGTGCTCCAGTAACTGAGTCACCACCACCTTCTCAAGAATTTTAGAGATAAAAAGAAGGTTGGATATGTGAGAAGAATTATTATTATTGTTGTTCTTAGTATTATCTTTAAATGCTATTGTATGTAGATTTTGAGTGTTTGAGGAATGTTGACAGGAAAAGAAGAACACGAGAGTGTTTCGTAAAAGTGCTGAAGCTGCTTACAACCAAGCCCAGCACCCAGATGTATCATGTTGGTCAAGATTAGAGAAGTTTGTTAAGATGGGAGAAGATGTCAGAAGACAATGAGTTATGAAATCTTGTTTGGACACCCATTCTGTTTGCACCAATAAAAGAGGTGAGCGAGCAGCAGATGAACAGAGTTGACAGAGGAAGCTTGAACTGCTGCTCGACTCTCCCTTGCAAGAAACTCAGTACCCCCCCCCTTACACAAACTGTTGTTTGCGTGGTTGATCTGAGTCTCGTGAACGAACAGCGCGGGTGATCAAAAGTTCACCCTCACAAAATTTGGTCCTTCGAGACGGATCCCAAGACCTGGAGAGGAGCGCCATGGGACGACCGAACGCCGAAGTCTGTGCACAGCCGGAGTCAAAAGACGTCCGAATCGAAAGACCTTTCATCACGAGTTGACGGAAGGCCGGTCTTCGTCCCTCCCAGGGCAACCATCTCCAGTGACGGGAAGAAGGCACCAAAACAACTTAGAGAGAAACCATAGAGACAACGGAGTGAGTATAAAACACGAAAAGCGCTACACGGAATATACCGCAGTATTACCTCCCTGGTCATCGGGAGAGAAGCAGAGGCAAGATACACCCGCCTCCTCGGAGGTAGAAGCTTGGTGTATACTCTCCTGATTAAAAAAGAGGGGTTATAAGGCCATGGCGGAGGGACTGAACTAGATATCCAGTAAGGATTGAGGGTTGTTCAGTCGGGAGATCAGAAATCTCCACCCAAATACATAAAAACTGATAAATAAAGTGCAAACATGGGCAACCAACATTCCACAAAAGGTGCTGAATTCAAAATCCCAGCATCATGTAAACACATGGAAGACAAATATCCAGGTTCATGCTCATATGTACAGCTGTGGATGACTAAGTTCGACTGGGATGGTAACTTAGACAGGCCAGGCAATATTAGCAAATTAAAAGAAGATTTAATAGAATATGGAAAGAAACATCCAAAAGTAAATGTGGGGTTGACACAATGTCACCTCTGGCTCACTGAATCAAAATATAGAAGAGAAACGAAAAAGAGAAAAAGAAAAGAAAAATGAGAACCTGGACTCCAGAAGACTGTAAAAAAGCTTGTGATGACATAACCTCGCCCCAAATGGACGTAGAGTTGTGCATCCAAGACATAAGACAGTTATTAGGAAGTTACCATACTAACGGTACTGAAACACAGCAAGTCCTCATGTGCGTTAATGGCAAGAAATGGGGCACTGTTAGAGGAGATTGGGTCCCAGTGGATCCAGCCAAGAACTAAATGACAGACTTGACAGACTGTACGAGCGCATGCGAACTACTTTTACCAGACGAGCTGACTACAGTGCCATTACGGCCACGAGACAAAAGACTGACGAAAGTTTTGAAGACTATAGTATGAGAATGAAAGATGTGTTCCGGAAAAATAGTGGAATTACATATGCAGAAGAACCAGAAGGTCCCTACCAACAGCAGTTAAAGCAAGCTATACATGGAGGATCAAAATCAGAGATAAAATTATGGGTAGAGAGACAGTTAGTTGATTTCGGAACTTGTCCCCTAAACCGCTATGAACAACATGCTATGCATGCTGAAAGACAATGCCAAAAAAGTAAGAACCAATTAACAGGCATGTTTTTCAATGCCAATCCTTTCCCAAGCTGAGGCCGAGGGCGTGGCCGAGGCGGAAGTGGAGGAGGAGGCAATTCCTATGAAAATGATCAGTGTCATTATTGTAAAAATTATGGACACTGGGAACATGATTGTAGAAAGAAACAACGTAACCAGAGATACAATAGAGGACAGCAGCAAGGTTCTAATCCACCCCAGCAATGACTAGAACCGGAAAAAGATGTCACAAAAATTAGAACAAATCAGGGCACAAAATTTGACCAACTGGAAAAAGAAGACTTAGAAGATGTTTTAGACTTAGAAACCATCTTCCTGTTTGCTGAAGGCAAACCAGAAATACAACTGACCGTGTTAGGCAATTCTTTAACATTTTTAGTAGATACGGGTGCAGGTAAATGAGTAATTAGAGATCCAATAGCCCTAAAGCCAACTTCTACACAGATTTTTGTGAGATCAGCAAATGATCTCGTAATTAAAGAATGTCAGTTCCTGTAGATGTTTGTAACCCTGTAAGTGGAATCACACTTAAAGCTCATTTTGTGATTTCCACCACGTGTCCCGTAAATCTGTTAGGAAGAGATCTTATCTCTCAGCTTCAGTTGATGATTCGTACCACAGCCGAAGGGATGTGGTCTGTAGATAGAATGGTTAATCTGTGGGTAAGGGAAGGAGGGACGTGCAGTAAATACTGGTCACTCGACATTCCTGAAAAGCACCCCCTTCCATTCTCTAACCCAATCACTATGTTATATGTGTGGCAGCATGGAGTTCATGCGCTGCCGATCACCTTAATTGTTCGGGCAGTTGCAGCTGTGGCGTTCCCCTTAAAAGGAGACTGTGCTGCACTGGCTGCTCTTGTTGTCGAGCTTTTGGGTGCCACGCCACAGTTTACTTGGTCCTCCTCATTTGATTGCTGTGCGGTCGGGCTGTGCTATTCCATGCGCACCTGGGTCTGCTGTCATCAGAGCTGGGGAGCCGTGGGTGTCTTTGGTTCGTCGGCTGTTTGGCCCTGCTAGCGGGAACGCTGTGGTGGCTCGGTGTGCGTCTCCATTTTAGAGATTTCTTTCCCTTACCTGACGGTACGTAGCGGCTGCTTTTAGCCTCACCATATGGGGAATTGTCAGCAACCTAAAATTGCTTTCTCTCTTAACAGAAATTGTTACAGGTGCCGGCTCTAGTGCGCTTTCCTCCCGTTGCCGTTGGCCGGCTGCTGTTTTGCCCTCCGCATCGCGTTTATCGCGTATGCTCCCGACTGTCACTCCTATCTACCTCTGCGAGGTATCATCGTGTGGGATCCAATCTAAAGTGCGAGTGTGTGAGTGAACTGCGCCTCTAGGAGGACTAGGATTGCCTTTATTTTGGGTTTAATGTTTTGTTGCGGGGGTTATTTTGCATGTTTATTTGGGGTTGATTTGTGATTATTGTTTGTGTGGGTTATTTTGCATGTTTATTTGGGTTTGACTAAGTGTGCTTTTTGCTCGTGTGGGTTATTTTTGCATGTTATTTGGATTTGATTAAGTGTTATTTGTGTGCTGTGTGGGTTATTTTTGTATGTTTATTTGGGTTCTATTATTGTGTACGTTTTCTGTTATTTTCTAAGTGGTGCCGATCCTACCCTGTGGGGTGCAGGTGTTTTAAAGATAATTGTAAAATCTTGAATATGAATTTAATATCTGCACGTTGAGTGTGTGTGAATGGGTGTGTGAGAGTATTTTAGCAATTGTTGTTAGCGGATATCCGGAAATAAAGGTATTAATTTTGCACATTGGACCGGTCTCTTATCCTCATTAGAAAACACTTGTGCAGCCTTGATAATTCTCCAGGTGGAATTCCTGGGGTGGCGTTGTCGACTTAGAAAAGAGATATACCGAGCCCCGTCTGGGCCCCGCCACATATGGTAAAGCTCTGTCATACTTACAGCCTGAAGCCCAGCTCCACAATCAAGCTGACTTGCATGTAACCATGCAAGTGGAGCGCATAGGTGAAATCTGTAAATCAAACTCACACGGCTATGCAGAACAGTTTGCTAAACTTAAAGATCCACAAATGGTTGTAATTATGCACCTTTATGTGTGTGGTCAGACGGCTGTCTGCACGGCAGGAAGTTTTTTCGCCGAAGCAGCAGCGCTATTCAAAGTGTCAGGTTCTGTACCACATGTTTCTATTGCTAAACCGCTTAAGAAAAGATGGCAAGATTTGGGATGCGACATAAAATAGCTGTATGTAAATGCACTGCACATACTAACAACACAGATGCAGTCTCATAAGGCAATGCCTTTGCTGACAAAGCCGCAAAGGCTACAGCAAATAACAACACACTTCTTGATAATGATGAGGAATCATTTAGCTCAGAACCTGCAGTTAATGATATTCTAAAAATGCAACAAAATGCTCCAGAAAAGGAAAAGGCCACGTGGAAGAAGCGAGGAGCCAAACTGGATGACAAAGGACTGTTAACCATAGGCAACAAGCCAATCCTTCCCCAGAATATGCATAAATGGGCAGCATTCGTGAGCCATGGGCCATGCCATGTCTCAACAGGAGGGATGGTACAGATGGTTAATGAACATTATTACACTATAGGATTTCATACATACTCAAAAAATTTTTGTTCACAATGTGCTATTTGTGTAAAACACAGCCCACAGGGAGCCCTTAAGGCCCCTGCAGGCACTACACCATTACCAAATCATCCATTTCACACAGATTTTTAGATTTTATTCAGCTAACACCATGTGAAGGTAAGCAATATTGTCTAGTAGTGTTAGATGGATTTACTAGGTGGGTAGAAATTTTCCCCACGGCAAAAGCAGATGCACTAACAGTGGCAAAAGTCCTATGTAGAGAGATCATTCCCAGGTTTGGCATCCCGAAGGTCATCTGGAGCGACAATGGAAGCCATTTTGTAAATGAGGTAGTGAAAACTGTAGGAGTAACTTTGGAAATTGATTTGAAGAATCACTGCGCGTACCACCCTCAGAGTGCAGGATTAGTTGAAATAGTCAACGGTACTATTAAGAATAGACTAAAGAAGTGTATGGACGAGACAGGAAAGAACTGGATGTTTTGTCTCGACCTGGTGAAATTATGGATGCACATAACACCACACAAGAAAACAGGCATCACACCCTTTGAAGCATTATATGGGCGGCCTTATTGCCTACCATACTTTGCAACAACAAATGAGTTAGAACATGTTGAGGAAACAATAGCAGATTATCTAAAAAAGGTGTTACTCAACCGATGTATGAATGCTGTAAATGTTCTGCCTAGTCCTGTGTCTTCCACAGATTCCACCCCCCAGGAACCCATTCAACCGGGCGACTACGTGTGGGTGAAGAAGTTTGTGCGAAAGAGGTGGAACACGCCTAGATGGGAAGGTCCTTATCAAGTACAGTTGACCACAAAGACTGCAGTTCGAGTGGATGGGAAACTGTCGTGGATACACCTTTCCCATTGTAAGAAACAGAAAATTCTTCCAGGTGAAGGCGAGGGAGCAGTGGCGGAGTCCGTAACGGCTGACGGCCTGTATAGGTCCAGCAACGGCTGAACCCCGTCGGAACCTGAGAAGGAGAGTTAAAAGGAAATGAAGTTGTTCTTCCTGATTGTGGTGAGTACTGTGACGGCGGGACTCGTGAGTTTCGGAACTTCCGACAGGAGGGAGGTAATCAGGGACAGAAAGGTGCTCTGAGACAGGATGAGAGCTACGCGCGCGCTAAACGCACCGTAGTTAGCCACTTAGGACATTCATGGTTAGAACAAAATCCAGAGTCCTCACACATTTATTGGTTGAATACATGGTGGCGCTATGCTAATTTCACAGCTCGGACACAGAATCATTCTCGTTGTTATGTTTGTTCTATGTTACCAGTTTCCGTGCATACACCAAGAGCCACTACGGACAATGACAGGGAAAGCCAATAGATTCAGATTCCCTGTACTGGGTGCGATAAATCACACATACTGTTATGCACGGAGTGGTGGTAAAGATTTGGGGTCATTACACAAGGATGTCTGAACCACGCCCCAAAACTCGGTAGCGGTTTTTTGTGAAGCACTGCTCCGGAGCTCGCTTCAAATCACGTGACTGATGACGTTTGAACCACTTCACTGCTTTATTCAGACTGAATCAGCTGACTGGTTCGGTTCAATGGGCGGGGCTTTGAACAATTGGTGGGTCTCAGTTGTGTTTAAAAATGGATGAAACAGCGCAATACGTTGCCTATCTGGTCAATACCTTTTTGGATTGATTTGATTAGCGTTCGTATTGCTTTCGGTTTGCTTTCTTATTGCTTTGCAATGGAACCAACCAGGAAGAGATCTCAAGTCTGGGACCACTTTGAAATGGTGCCGCCAAACAATGTAAGTGTTACAAAAGTATTTTTCAACTCTTATTCACACAGTAACAAATAATAAACCAAACACACATCTCATTTTTAATTTGCAGGTGAAGTGTTTGCTTTGTTCCCAACATCTGGCGTATAATAATAACACGTCATCAATGATGAGGTATTACCGAAACATGAAAATGAAGCTGGTGGTGCTGCTGTGATGACGTTTCCACCAGGTGAGTGGGTGCTGTTCCAGGCAATATTAAGAGTAACTTTTAAACTTTACTGCACAGGTTTGGGTGTATAAAATTAGTTAATTAACTAAATTAATCTTGTTCTGCTAACTTCCATATTTTATGTAGCAGGAAGCAGGAGCTTGATGAAGCTCTAGTGGATTTCATAGTGAAAGATTCCCAGCCTTTCACTGTGGTGTCTGATCCTGGCTTCCGTGCTCTGGTGGCTAAACTGGATCCCACATACACCCTTCCATCAAGGCAGACAGTTAAAGCCATGGTGGAGAGGAGGTATGTGGAAGAAAAGGAGAAGGCCAAGGCAGCCCTGCAGAATGTTGACAGTGTCAGCTTGACCAAGATTTGCCCAAGATTTGTGTTTTTGTGTGGGTTGGAAAAGTGACAGAGTGAACGTGAATTAATAGGCTCTTTGTCCTTGGGAATTACCCCCAGAGTGAAACCGGACCAACGAAGTTTGGTCTAGAAGCTTGTTTCACTAAGGCATTGAGTTGACCGTTGGAGTCATTCACATTCAATCTCACTTGGGAGCATAGTTGAAGATGGAACTAGAATGTGGTAAAGCGTGTTGGGATCAGGGAGAATGTTCCCCCTATCCTCGGTCTGTGGAAGAACAGTGGAAGTGGACTTTTGATCAGGTTGTGAGTGGCATGAAAGAAGAGGACAGGGAGAAAGAATTGGATGCAATGAAAAGGTTGTGAAAGGAAGCTCAGAAGCAAAAATACTTCCCCCTCCAGGGAGGAAGGTTAATTTAGCTGAAGTATTGTGTAAGTGGGAGTCAGAAATTCACACCATATTACAGGATCATCTTGATAATCCAAAATTAGGTTTTATAGCGGGAAAACCACTATACCACTATGGTTACATAGTAAGACAGACACCCTCAAACTTCCAGCTACATGTATACATGAATTGGAGCTTCAAGAGCCTGTTGAATCTCAGAAAGAATTATATTCAAAAGATCCAGGTTCATTTATGGAAAATTATGAATCAGAATCAGGTGAAGAGGGTGAGTGTGAGTATAGAGGGTTACCGCTGACAAGGACCATAAACATTGAGGAGGTGGGTCAAATAGGAATACGCACGCGGAGTAAGGGGCCCATTTCAGGAAGACTGCAGCTACAGGCCCCTCTGATCCAGAAAAGAGGAGGAAAGGAACCGGTATATGTTCCGTTTGCTATCACAGACATTAATTGTTTGGTGGATAAGATGCCTCCACCCGCAGAGGGAGGCGGCAAGTGGATGTCTACCCTTTTCAGTTTAACACAGAGTACGCAGCTGGCGATGGGAGACTTTAAAGGAATTTTAGGGAGACAAGTGTCTCTCTGGGATTTGGATTAAGTTGAGGTAGAAGCAGGCATTAAAGATAGACCTAATGCTGCACGTTTTGGACCTTGTGCAACCAGGGTTGGTGAAGCTAACAGATATTTCTGGTATCTCCAGGAGCAATGCAGAAATTGATATTTAAGTGGGAGGAAAGTGAGTCAGCAGCCATCCTGGTTTAGCTAATCTACACACCACTTTGTTTCGTCAGGCAATAATTTTTGGACTTCCGCAATTAGTGAAAGAAGCCACGGAAGGAAATCCTGACCTTCCAGGCAGTACGGCGGATGTCTGGGAGAGACATCTTTCACACCACATCAACACATTTAAAGTTAAACAACAGGGAAAGAAAGAGGGGGTGGTGACAGCACAGGAACAGCTCTGGAAAAAAATAAAGTTAGATGAGGTGCGGAAAAAGCTTAATGATAAACAAAAGGAAGAGAAACAGATGGTTCAGCAGTTTCCTTGGCAGGTGCAGCCAGATCCGTTAGGTCCGCAACAAGATTTTGCTTCGACAAACCCGTATTGGATCAGTCCTAGGGAAGGCATGTGTGGGTGACGCGGCAGGCAGGGATACGGCTTGATAGGCGGGTACTTAGGCCGAGATCAGTGTCACGCCTGCAAAGGGTATGGTCATTGGCAAAGGGACTGTCCATATTGCAACTATCCAGAGGTACCAGGCAGTGTTCCACTATCTCACGGAATTTATCACTGGAGCTGATCTTATCTGACACTGTCAAGCTTGTGGGGTTCTCAGGGAAACCGGAGAGACTGCCGTTTTCTGTGCCATTAGTGACTCAATTTGCCGGACAGACTGTGTTGCACCCTTTGTGATTTCACCACATTGCCCTATCAACCTGTTGGGATGAGATCTCCGTGTGAGGACAGGAGCAACTATTCTGTGCAGAGACAAAGGTCTCGTGGTGCAATTTCCTCATGGAATGAAACTGAACTGCTGTATTCCACACCAAGGTGTGAAGGGACAGATGCTGATGAGTCCAACACCCTCTCCAGAACGGGGGGTGTGGGCGGACATTTATTGGGGAGAACTTGAGCCAGAGACCTCACCTGGTGTCGGTGTTGGCATTGTTTCAGAGCTGAAGGTCCTGGTTGTCAATGCTAAGCCCTTTTGCCCTACCAGTTGATCCCTATCATGTCAACCTATTTTACGACCGTGAGAATAATGAGGTCTATCAGGATGCGTTTAGAGAAAAGTTAAAGGGAAATTCCTGGATGATTACATCACCGTGTTTGTGTGTTGGGCCTGAAGGTGTGGCTGCGCAGGTTTATTTTACTGCTGAACAAAATGAGTGGTATGAGAGACTGTAAAGGAAATGTTGTCATTTCTGGGTCTCGCGGGTATAGTAGACATTTTATTCCTGCATATTCAGAAAAGACCTACGTGCAATGGTGGATGAACAGGGAATGCGTAATTTGATGGCTCGGTTAACATGGACAACTGAGGGAGAGAGAGTGCTCATTGCTTAAACAGGTACTCATCACAGCTGCACATTTGGTAGTTCCGGATTATAAAGATACTTTCTTTTTGGATGTTTCTGAAGGAGAACATACAGTAAATGATGTTCTCTTTCAGAAAAAAAGGCGTGATAGATTTTACTGACATGATAGAGTTAATGGGTTCCGATACCTTTTGGCGGCAGTGGATGCATACACAAGCTGGCCAGAGGCGGTTCCCGTAGAAGCAGAAGATGCAAAAGTGTTATTAAATTTTTGATTAATCAATATATTCCAACACATGGTTTCCCCAAGCGAATTAGGTCTGATAATGGAACTCATTTTAAGAATAAAGATTTATCCATTGGCCAGCCCAGCACTTTTATGAAATATAAATCTTATTTTGTTCAACTAAAAATGACTCTCAGTTTTCTCCCAAAAGGCATCCTCTGTAACCACAGTCAGTGAGGATCCAGGAATTCCACACACAGCTGAGTGGGTCCTCCTGAGAGTCATCACGCAAAAGTGATCAGAGCCCAGGAGGACTGGTCCCTTTGAAGTTGCAGAGCGAACATCACACGCTAACCATAACATACTAACACCCTAACACCCTAACACCCTAACTCTGGTATCACTGGAATCAATGTACCCCAGCAGGTAATTCACAGATCCGGAAACATCTAAAGAAGATGGCACAATGATTAAACTTCTATTATTTTTGATTACTTCAAAGGGAGAGCGGTCAATGAATTGTTAGTATTGGCCTATCTTAGGCTAGGCCAAAAGGGGGATTGAAGAGAATTGTCTCTATCTTGTTACTATGTGTTGTACCATATGTTTCTGTTAGAATTACTTTAGAAGTGTGACAGGTGCAATTTGGACCCAAATGCAGCACTCTGGAAAGCTGGACCGTGGTAATGACTTTTATTAACACAGGGGCAAACAGGAACTCAGGCAGACAAGGAAACACAGGAAATAGTCCGTTCTTCAGGCTCAGGGCCCGCACAAAGTCTATAGGTTGCAGGCTCGGGGAGTGGGTCGAGCAGAGCCGGAATGCGGAACCAAGGGGGAAGGACGTAAATCCTCGGAACTGTGCAGTTACGCTGACAGCGGGCAGTAATGACAGAAAGGGGCTTACAGGAGATGAGGCTGACGATGTCGCGGAGCAGACTGGGGACGAGCAGCAGCGAAGTCGGGGCCAGGCGGAGAAGTCAAAACCAGGTGAGCAGACAGGAACCAGAAACGCTGAGGCAGAAGTTAGTGATGGGCAAATGATATCGAGGCTTCGGAGCTTGTGTCACTCTTCCCGAAGCGGAGTGATTCGAAACACTGTGTCGGACCTTGTATCGAAACACCAGTGTCACGTGACGTTTCGCTTCGCGCTTCATTGCTTCAAAATGTTTCAAAGCCTTTCATTGGCTCATGGCGTTTCAATGCATTCTGAGACAGATTTGAGTGGTTTGATGGCATATCAGCTATATAAGATGCATTAATATGCTCCAAAATTGTTTGGTTGTGAGGGGATTTGGAGAGTGAGAGTTAGAGTATTTTGGCAAGTTTCATGGCGAGTACCACCAATAATCGACGTTCTAGAGTTTGTGAGGACAAATAACTTTTCTGCTTCTGTGAAAAATCATTCCAAATCAAACATAGGACAAATGGCAAACCATTATCTTTAAAGGTTTTCCTTAAAAACACTTCACACACACAAAAATAATGTTTCTGAATTCAAACACCATGATCATTTGCAAAGTAGGAAGGATCTTTAATCCTGTTAGGGACTTTTAGTAGTTTTTAAATAAATCTCAAAGTGTTCAATGAACCCTTAACCAACACTGAACCCTCAATATAATTTGCATTTATTCTTTGGGTTAATCTTGAATGTGTTTTAGAGTAAGGGGGAGAGCATCTGCATATTTTATTGTAAGGACGATATAATCATTATTTGGTATGAATGAACAAAACCCCTGGATGAGCACACAATTAACTTTTATTAGTGTCATGGGATTGCAACGGTGCCAGTGCTTCAGTCATGCTCTTTGGAGGTTGCTATGGCTTCAGGTTAGGGTTAACATGTGATATTCACTCTACAACTTCAAAGGGACCAGTCCACCTGGGCTCTGACCACTTTCACTTGATGACTCTCAGGAGGACCCACTCAGCTGTGTGTGGAATTCCTGGATCCTCACTGACTGTTGTTACAGAGGTTGCCTGTTGGGAGAAAACTGAGAGAGTCATTTTAGTTGAACAAAATAAGATTTATATTTCATAAAAGTGCTGGGCTGGCCTATGGATTGTAAATCTTTATTCTTAAAATGAGTACCATTATCATATCTAATTTGTTTGGGGAAACCATGTGTCGAATTAATCAAAAATTAATCACTTTTAACACTTTTTTTCTTCTGCTTTTACGGGAACCGCCTCTGGGCAGCCAGTGTATGCATCCACTGCCACCAAGAGGTATCGGAACTCATTGACCCTGTCTATCATGTCAGTGAAATCTATAATTATTACTTCCCCTGCTATGGGGACAACTGGAAACTTGCCCTCGTGTGGTCGAATTGTTGATTTTACATTAAAGTGTGTGCATATTGAACATTCTCTGATATAATTTTCTACAATGGCTGATAAAAATGGATGCCACCAATGTGTTAGATGCCGCATCATCTGTGGTTTCCCGCAGTGTGTCAGGCCGTGGGCCTCTTCCAGAACGGCATCTAACAGACCGGGCGGGAGAACAGGTCTTCCGTCTGGGCCCCGCCAAATTCCTTCAACTTTCACAGCCCCCCTTTTCCTTCCAAACAGTTTTTTTCATGTGGAGAAGCTTCTTCTTGATCACAACTAAGTCTTTCCCTGTCGTTAAGGATGGGCGATACCACACTTTTGGGATTCGATACGATACCGATACCGTTCATTTCTTACTGGCAATTTTTGTCAGTCAAAATATTATTACATTTAAGACAAATACAGACCATTTATATACAATTTATTATGGTCAATTGATTACTAGGATTTCCTTATCCTTTAAACCTGCATAAGACAGTTGTTCCATAAAAAAATAATTAGAACAATGTCTGACACCATCACACCTTTAGTGCACTTGAGGTATGTCATCACACTTTACTGAAGTCTCAGATTGCTTTTCAGAAATCGTATCATATTCACATTTTCTGCTTTAACACGATTGCGTCTCTGGCTGATTATTTCCTCCGGCTCTGCCTTTTGCTGACTGTGTCGGCTCGGCGCAGGCTATGTTGCAGGTTGATGCTCATTCCCTATCTCCTGTCACGTGACATGGGCCAGCTCAGTACGCCGCCAGGTATAGGGGTGTCTTGGCACATATTAATTTAAGTAACTAATCTAAAACGGCGGAAAGTGATGCATACACCCCAATTATTTTTTTTTAGTTAGTATCGATATTTATAAAAGAACATCGATACCAAATGAGTAGCTTGTGAGTATCGATATATCGATACCACGGGATCGATCTGCCCATCCTTACCTGTCGTATCTTGGAAGAATTTTGTGAACAGTTTTCTCTGCCAACAACAAATTGTAACTTGGTTTATAACCTGCAGCCTTCTTTGCTGCCTAATCTGCAGCCTCATTACCTCTTTTCCCTCCAGAGAGTTCTCTTTACTATGACCTTTGCATTTTACGACTGCGACCTCCGCTGGCTCCACGAGTGCCTGTGTCAGTTGCCTCATCTCTGCCTCATGTTTTATAGGAGAGCCTGATGCTGTGTTAAAACCTGCCCGCAACCATTGACAAAGTTCTAAGTGAATCGCTCCCACTACATACGCTGAATGTGTATAAATGGTCACTCTCTTTCCCTTTGATATTTCTAATGCTCTAATAACTGCCTTCAATTCTGCAAGTTGTGCTGAAGGGTCAACTGACTTGCTTATGCTTATTCCTACTAAAGATTATATACTATCCCTAACTTCTAAACTAGCTGTAACAGAAAACAAAAACATATAGTATAACACATGCTAATAAGATAAAATAATTCTCTTCAACCCCCATTGTAAAACGTGACAGCATAGTTTACTGGTGTTGATAAGTTCCTCTGCAAGAAGGTGAACTTTGACCTGGCCATTTGGGGAACAATGGAGAACAATAACTGTACCAGCAGCCAATGGGACTGAAAGAAGAAGACGAGGTCATCCAAGAAGAAAGACTGGATTGGACTGAATTAGCATCAATAATTTACATATGTGTTTCTATAAAAGACTGGGTCAAGGGATAGTTAGGTTGTCAGACTTCCTGCCCTGGCAATGGACTCTATTATTGTAGGGTTATGAACTGGCCCGGAGCGCTGTGATATTTGTATCTTGAATTGGTTCTATTGCTAAATACATTTTGAAATTGGCATTTTTCTTATCGAAGTCTTCATTCAAAGAACACACGGATTGGCAGTGACACACGAGAGGTATTGCGATCCAACAACAGACAGGGATGAGATGATTCCACCACGGCTGAGCCAGCAGAGATTGTAACTAAGACAACTGTGCTTCCACGGTGACCGATGGGAGAGCATCAATCAGGAATTAAGTCACAGGCTCATCTACAGCTCCTCAGTGTTGGTGCTGCTGACCCATTGAGGAGCTTCTGTTCTAAGATGGATTTTCAAAATAAAAGACAAGCTGGTTTATTGTTCCCAGCTGATAGAAAGTCATGAGGACCCTGTATCACTGAGGGTGTTCACTGCTGAACCTTTGACATACTGGACCACATCATGGTTGGATGACGTCCACTCCATGTGAGGCTGAAGCTACACTGACACTGGGCTGAGAAGAAGAGGGACATTTTCTGGGGGAGTGGTTGGAATGATCCACTCAACATCCCCATATAACCCAACACCACAAATTAACCCTCAAGGGCGTAAACAAAACAACTTTAATTGACTTTAAATCCAAAATGTGAGAAGAATTGTTATTACTATTATCGTTTAAATGCTATGATGAGTAGATTTAGAGTGTTTGAGGAATGTTGTTAAGAGAAAAGCAATGTGTGAATGTTTAAACTAAGTGCTGGAGCTGTTTACAAAACCAGCACTTAGAGGTATCTTGTTCGATAAGACAAGGAGGTCGTAAAGATGGGAAAAGTAGTTAGAAGACAAGGAATCGTGAGGTCCTGATTTACATAAATCTTGTGTGCACCAATAAAAGAGGCGAGCGAGCAGCAGACGAGCAGAGTTGACAGAGGAAGCCTGAACTGCTGTTCAGCTCTCCCTTGCAGGGGAGAGTTGACAGAGGAAGCTTGAACTGCTGCTCGGCTCTCCCTTGCAAGGACTCCAGTTGTTTACGTGGTTTGTCTGAGTCTTAACATAATAGTAAAGAACAGCGTGGGTGTCTAAAACTTCACCCTCACAAAATTTGGTCCTTCGAGCTGGATCCCATGACCTGGAGAGGAGCGCCGTGGGACGACTGAACGCCGAAGTCTGCGCAAAAAGACGTCCGAGTGAAAGACCTTTCATCACGAGTTGATGGAAGGCCGGTCTTCGTCCCTCCCAGGGCGACCATCTCCAGTGACGGGAAGAAGGCACTAAAACAACTCAGAGAGAAACCATAGAAACAACGGAGTGAGTATAAAACACGAAAAGCGCTACACTGAAATACTGCAGAGGTTATCCTGCCTGGTCATCGGGAGAGAAGCAGAGGCAAGATACACCGGCCTCTTCGGAGGTAGAAGCTTGGTGTATATTCTCCTGATTGGGAACGGGGGACTGTAAGGCCACGGCAGAGGGACTGAACTAGATATCCAGTAGGGATTGAGGGTTGTTCAGTCGGAGACCAGAAATCTCCACCCAAATACATAAAAACTGATAAATAAAGTGCACACATGAGCAACCAACATTCCACAAAAGGTGCTGAATTCGAAATCCCAGCATCATGTAAACACATGGAAGACCAGGTCCAGGTTCATGCTCACACGTCCAACTGTGGATGACTAAGTTCGATTGAGAACTAAATGACAGACTTGACAGACTGTACGAGCGCATGCGAACTACTTTTCACAGACGAGCTGACTACAGCGCCATTATGGCCACGAGACGAAAGTTTTGAAGACTATAGTATCAGAATGAAAGATGTGTTCCGGAAGAATAGTGGAATTCCGTATGCGGAAGAACCAGAAGGTCCCTACCAACAGCAGTTATGGGGGATCAGTTACAGTTACATGGGGGATCAAAACCAGAAATAAAAGCCTGGGTAGAGAGACAGTTAGTTGATTTCGGAACCTGTTCCCTAAACCACTATGAACAACATGCTATGCATGCTGACAGGCAATGTCAAAAGAGTAAGAATCAATTGACAGGCATGTTTTTCAATGCCAACCCTGTCCCAAGCCGAGGCCAGGGGCGTGGGCGAGGCCGAGGCGGAAGGGGAGGAGGAGGCAATTCCCGTGAAAATGATCAGTGTCATTATTGTAAGAATTATGGATACTGGGAACGTGACTGCAGAAGAAACAACGTGACCAGAGAAACAATAGAGGACAGCAGCAAGGTTCTAATCTACCCCAGCAATGACTAGAACCGGAAAAAGATGTCACAAAAATTAAAACAAATCAGGGCACAAAAATTGACCAATCTGAAAAAGATGACTTAGATGTTTTAGATTTAGAAACCATCTTCCTGTTTGCTGAAGGCAAACCAGAAATACAACTGACCGTGTTAGGCAATTCTTTAACATTCTTAGTAGACACGGGTGCAGGTAAATCAGTAATTACAGATCCAGTAGCCCTGAAGCCAACCTCTACACAGATTTTTGTGAGATCAGCAAATGGTCTCGTAACCAAAGAAAGAATGTCAGCCCCTGTAGATGTCTGTGACCCTGTAAGTGGAATCACACTTAAAGCCCCTTTTGTGATCTCCACCACATGTCCCGTAAATCTATGAGGAAGAGATCTTATCTCTTGGCTCCAGTTAATGATTCATACTACAGCCGAAGGAATGTGGTCTATAGATAGAATGATTGATCTGTGGGCAAGAGAAGGAGGGACGTGCAGTAAATACTGGTCACTCGACATTCCTGAAAAGCAGCCCCCTCCATTCTCTGACCCAATCACTATGATATATGGTAAAGCTCTGTCATACTTACAGCCTGAAGCCCAGCTACACAATCAAGCTGACTTGCATGTAACCATGCAAGTGGAGCGCATAGGTGAAATCTGTAAATCAGACTCACACGGCACACTAAGCTATGCAGAACAGTTTGCTAAACTTAAAGATCCACAAATGGTTGTAATTATGCATCTATATGTGTGTGGTCAGACGGCTGTCTGCACGGCAGGGAGCCTTTCCGCCGAAGCAGCAGCGCTATTCAAAGTGTCAGGTTCTGTACCACATGTTTCTATTGCTAAACCGCTTAAGAAAAGATGGCAAGACTTGGGATGTGACGCAAAATAGCTGTATATAAATGCACTGCACATACAAACAACATAGACGCAGTCTCACAAGGCAATGCCTTTGCTGACAAAGCCGCAAAGGCTGCACCAAATAACAACACACTTCCTGATAATGATGAGGAAGAATCATTTACCTTAGAACCTGCAGACAATAGCATTCTAAAAGAAATGCAACAAAGTGCTCCAGAAAAGGAAAAGGCCATGTGGAAGAAGCAAGGAGCAAAACTGGATGATAAAGGACTGTTAACCATAGGCAATAAACCATTCCTTCTCCAGAATATGCATAAATGGGCAGCATTAGTGAGCCATGGGCCATGCCATGTCTCAACAGGAGGGATGGTACAGATGGTTAATGAACATTATTACACTATAGGATTTCACACATACTCAAAACATTTTTTGTTCACAATGTGCTATTTGTGTAAAACACAGCCCACAGGGAGCCCTTAAGGCCCCTGCATGCACTACAACATTACCGAATCATCCATTTCACACAGTTTTTCTAGATTTTATTCAGCTAACACCATGTGAAGGTAAACAATATTGTCTAGTAGTGTAAGATGGATTTACTAGATGGGTAGAAATTTTCCCCACGGCAAAAGCAGATGCACAGTGGCAAAAGTCCTATGTAGAGAGATCATTCCCAGGTTTGGCATCCCGAAGGTCATCTGGAGTGACACTGGAAGCCATTTTGTAAATGAGGTAGTGAAAACTGTAGGAGTAACTTTGGAAATTGATTTGAAGAATCACCGTGCATACCACCCTCAGAGTGCAGGGTTAGTTGAAAGAGTCAACGGTACTATTAAGAATAGACTAAAGAAGTGTATGGACGAGACAGGAAAGAACTGGATGTTTTGTCTCGACCTGGTGAAATTATGGATGCACATAACACCACACAAGAAAACAGGCATCACACCTTTTGAAGCATTATATGGGCGGCCTTATTGCCTACCATACTTTGCAACAACAAATGGGTTAGAACATGTTGAGGAAACAATAGCAGATTATCTAAAAAAGGTGTTACTCAACCGATGTGTGAATGCTGTAAATGTTCTGCCTAGTCCTGTGTCTCCCACAGATTCCACCCCCCAGGAACCCATACAACCGGGTGACTACGTGTGGGTGAAGAAGTTTGTGCGAAAGAGGTGGAACACGCCTCGGTGGGAAGGTCCTTATCAAGTACAGCTGGCCACAAAGACTGCAGTTCGAGTGGATGGGAAACTGTCGTGGATACACCTTTCCCATTGTAAGAAACAGAAAATTCTTCCAGGTGAAGGTGAGGGAGCAGTGGCGGATTGTCCGTAAACGGCTGACGGCCTGTATAGGCCCAGCAACGGTTGAATCCCGTCGGAACCTGTGAAGGAGAGGTAAAGGAAATGAAGTTGTTCTTCCTGATTGTGGTGAGTGCTGTGACGGCGGGACTCATGAGTGACGGCTCGTGGGATCAGCTGTTACTCGTACTTTGCTGCAGGTGGAAGAACGATTTCTACTGGACAACAATGAAGAGGAATCAGAAGACGAATGGACAAACTTAATACAAGATGTAAATGAACTGTTTAAGATGCCTTAAGCTGTACCCATGTTGAACTGAAAGAAATGTGTTTCTTGGAAAATGAAGTAATGCATTTACATTTCATGAAAATGTGAAGATGTAATACTGATGATGAGAATCTAGGCACATTTAACGATAAACAGGAGGGAAATGTGAGAAGAATTGTTGTTATTACTATTATCGTTTAAATGCTATGATGAGTAGATTTAGAGTGATTAAGGAATGTTGTCAAGAGAAAAGGAATGTGTGAATGTTTAAACTGTTCAGCTCTCCCTTGCAGGGAAGAGTTGACAGAGGAAGCTTGAACTGCTGCTCGGCTCTCCCTTGCAAGGACTCCAGTTGTTTTCGTGGTTTGTCTGAGTCTTAACATAAGAGTAAAGAACAGCGCTGGTGACTAAAACTTCACCCTCACAACAACGACAATGAAAAGTGCTACAATGTTCCTCAAAAAATGTGTATGAGATGCAACCGTTATGAGAGGGTCAGTGAGAATGGAGGAGCCATCAGAAACAGAAAGGACTCAACAGAGTAACAATCAACAATAACAATAAAACAGCCCTGTTACTAGGGAGCCTAATACCACAACACATGAAACACCAATTTGACTCATTTCAATTAAACTCAGGAGAATAGTCGGAGGAGTCATTCAGGCAGTGACAATCCAAGTGTTCATCAGTCTTTATGATGCTCCACATAATGCTCCTCCTTTTCCAGATTAGGATCCTCCTCCTGAAGATGAGAGAATGAGATTTTCTCTTTTTTTTATATGTTTTTTAAAAAAAATAGAATTAGTTTAGATGTTTGGGATAATATAATCATTAGTAAGTGTAATAAAGTTTAGCAGTCAGTTGACTGTTGTTTGGATAACTGTAGTCAGTGGAGATGGTCAGGTTGAAAGTGTCAAACGACCCATTATAAAACCGGACAGCATAGTTTAGTGGTGTTGATATTTTGTATGCCAGAAGAATGTGAACCTTGACCTTGCCATATGAGAAACATTTGGCTCTTTTCTTCAAAAATACTTTCTTGCTGGGTTGGAGTTCAAAAACAATGGAGAACAAGGATTGTGCCTGAATTCAATGGGACTGGAAGGAGAAGACGAGGTCATTCAATCAGAGGAAAATATCAGACTGGATTTACATCAATGATTTGCCTCTTTGTTTCTATAAAGGACTGGGTCAAGGGATAGTTAGGCTGTCAGACCTCATGCCCTGACAATTGACTTTGTTATTGTAGGGTTTTGAACTGGCCCGGAGCTCAGTAATATTTGTATCTTGAATTAATTCTATTTGCTAAATACATTTTAAAATTGGCATTTTTCTCCTTAGAGTCTTCATTCAGAGAACACGCGGATCGGCAGTGACACACTCAAGAATATTGCAATCCAACATGAGCCTCCTTCTCCTTAAGAAGAGACCCCTCCTCCTTCTCCTCCAGATGAGGCTCCTCCCCCAGGAGGTCCCACACTGAGTAGTCACTGCTGAGGGTAGCAGGCAGCAGAGGAGAAGGTCAGGAGCAGGGCAGTCGTCTCCCAGGAAGCTGGTGGAGATGCTCCTCATTACAGGAGAGATGAAGTTGACGACCAGTCAGAGTGCGTTGGTTATTCGCCACAGCGCTCATGTAAATAATCCACTTACCAAAGATTTGATATTCCCAGCACGCACTGGTGCGACCTGTCCCTTTGTTCTCTGACCTCCTGAACTCAAATGACCCTCTTCTGTCTCATTCTGTCTCGCATTTGTGAGGACCGTTCTCATTAGCACAGCATTAGCGCAGCAGACATGGACTTACATGCACTTTGTTCATCAAGTGCATGATGAAATCTCCTGTAGTTCCAGTAGACTCCTGTAGTTCCAGTATGAATGATAGTTGCTACGCACCTGCACCACCATTTACTTGACATATAATTTTGTTGTGATAAAGCTGATGACAGCATGCAGCTGGTGTCTCTATTACCAGATAAGCTGTGAGATCATTTGGCTCATTGGCAGACAGGGGCAGCAGTAAGAATCAACTCAGCTTTAAAACAGCTGGACTGATCCATCACCATGGCGACTGTCTGACCCTCAACACCCTAGATTCGCCTCCACTTGAGGGCCAGAAATGCGGCACTGCAGTGGGAAGGTCTGCTCCATCAAGCCTTAAACTGGTCTGCAGAAAGGAGGAGGAGGAGGTGAACGTGGGGGTCTCATTAGAGACTATGAGCCCCGACAGAATCAATTACAGTGATGTATCGATTTGTCAGCAGGTCTGAGGGGCTTGGCGAGGGGAGCTGGGCCTGTGTCCCAACAGGAAGGAGCAGCGCGTAAATGGAAGCATTCCAATCAGAAAAGGATGGAGAGAAGAAGGGAGGAATGCAGGAGGAGGTAATGAAAGTAAAAATGGAACAGAAGAGAAAAGAGATGTAAAGACACATATGGGGCTGCAAAATTAATTTCCTGATCCAAGCTGATTTTTTCATTTCTATTCTTTACCTCCCTAAACTCCTCACACATCATCCCTTACTCATTCTCTCTTCAATGCTTCTACAGTTATGGAGGTCATTTACGCACACAAGAAAAAGCTCTTAAAGTATGCTGGACCTCAGGAGGAGAAACAGAATTTTTGTTTCACATTCGCTGATAACCTCATGCTTGTGTGGCACTGCTTGTGGACGATGGTCCATCCCTAGACAAGTTTCCAGCTCATCAGAGGTCCCCATCTGAGCTTTTGGGTGTTTTGGCAGTGATCTGAACATGGCCTGGAACCTCTCCTGCTTAAGGCATACTTACCGACCTTTTGTCCACAACAAGCGCTTGAACAGAGAGCCCCTTCAGGCTGAGCTACAACCGCCCTATCTTCCATATTTACAAGTATTTTGCATATTTGCACGACTATAAGGCGCACCTAAAACACTGAGATTTTCTCAAAAATCGACGGTGCGCCTTATAATATGGAGAGCCTTGTGTGTGGACTGAGTTCCAAAATCTGCTGTGCGTCTTTGGTGGGTGCACTACGGTAAACGCTCCGACAATCGATTAGCGGCACAACTCCGCGTAAGGATCCTCTAAAATGGCGCCGGTCAAGCGAGACACGTATGAATGAGGCTTACTTTAAACTGCAGGCCATCGAATATGCGGCTGAAAAATGGCAATCGAGCAATCTTAGTGTTTTCGCTTTATGAGGAGGCGGCATCTCTCCATACGCGCGAGGACAACTGTTGCGCAGCGGCTGCCCGCGGATTACCAGGAGAGGGTGGCCATCTACCGCACCTACTGCCACGACAAGATAACCACGCCTAGCCACATCACCAACATGGATGAGATCTCTCTGACTTTTAACATCCCTTTGACCCACAAGTGGAGAAAAAGGGACCAGCACGGTGGCGATACGCACAACGGGGCACAAAAAGTCGTCTTTCACCGTAGATCTCGGCTGCTACGGAAACGGACAGAGCGCTGAATGACGGAAGGCCTTCACAAAGACTATGAGGCAGCGGCGGGCAAGTTATGCCACCATATGCGGGTGGATTGTAGACGCATGTGTAACCAGCCTCAGCCCTCACCACAATGGTAATATCTGGGAGATACAGATATATTCTTCAGTATATAAATTATTTTGTGGGCCAGAAGGTCAAAAGTCTAGATTTGCAGGAGAAAGGGGTATCAGCAATGTGCATTAAGTGGAGAGTAAAGGATTCACACAACCAAGGTTAAGTTTGCTTATATTGTATTGCTTAAATGGGAAAAGACTGAAATGCCAATACACACAAACATTAAACAGCGATAAAGTGAATAAAGAAAGAAATAAATCCTCAGATGGTTCCCAAATCACAGTCTCTCTTGGGTGGCTCCCCTCTACCTCTACAGAACAGGAGAAATCCCAGCAGACGAAATCTTCTTGCAGGCCTTGAACTCAGGACTCATTCAGAAGAACAGAAACACACACATATATATCCACATACATCACAACCTTGGCTTTCAGTTTTCCTTACCATACATGAAATTATCTGAACACATTTCTCAACATTAATATTAAACAAATTGACTGAATCTTAACTCTTCTGTTACAATTTCCTTTCTTGCAACGCCACTCACTCTCACAAAAAACAGAGTGAGGGTAATGTAAATAAAATAGTTTAATATAAACAATTTTCTTTTAAACACAATATACATGAAATGAACGGCTCTTTACTCTATCAACTTACCATATGCACATTTTAACAGATTTAAAATGAAATATATAATATCAGCGAAGTTTACTCACCAGAGGCTCACGCATCAAATACACATACACACTGGCACAACTGCAGATCACATGGCTCTCATCCATCCAGGTTCAGGTTCTCTCGCTTCTTTGGCAGAATACACAGTCCACTAATGAATCCACGGCAAAAAGAAAGTTTCGCTCTCCACACCAAAAACCACAGTGATGAAAATTAGTGAATTATCTTGCCCTCTTAGACAAAAAAACAATAGTATCTGCAGCAAAAAGTTAGCA
This sequence comes from Takifugu flavidus, assembly GCF_003711565.1. Taxonomy (NCBI): domain Eukaryota; kingdom Metazoa; phylum Chordata; class Actinopteri; order Tetraodontiformes; family Tetraodontidae; genus Takifugu; species Takifugu flavidus. Next base: position 13,013,098 of record NC_079531.1, on the reverse strand, counting down.
GGCGGCCATCTTGATGTCGGTCCGGTAGAGCGAGAGAGAGAAAAAAAAACGCACATGCCGCGACACGTACACCCTGACCCTAATTGGTCAATTATATCACGTGAACTCCTCGTGTCACGTGGATCTTGCACATCTTTTTTTCTACTTCCACAAAGGCACATTCACCACACTTAAATTAAAACAAAATGCCCTTTTTTTTTACAGACTTTAAGAAACAAACCTGTGTGGATTGATTTTACCTACTTATTAACATATTCAAAAATATTAACTATCCCTTCTCCGTAGGCTCATTTTAATTGAGCTCCTATTTATTTTTTGCAATAAAATATGAATTTATTTATTCTAACAACTGACAAACTGAGCTATTATTTAAGGCTTAGTAACCTGGGTTACACATGGGCTATGATACCGTCTTCATGTATTGTAAGAGCTTTCAAAAATCAACGCTGAACCGGAACCGGTCGGTGAGTCCGATTCAGATGATTAAGAAGAGGAATTCGGGATGTTGGACATTGAAATAGTGCAGCTGTTTAATTCAGATACAGAAGATATAAACTTTGATGGTTCTGTGGCGGAAGAATGAATATTTTGATCAATAAATGTGTCAAAACTCACTGTTTTACTTCCGTTGTCATTTTTTACTGTATGTTTCAACATGCGCCTAATAATACGGTGCACCTTGTGTATGTTTTAAATACAGAAATAGCACCCAAAACTGAGACTGCGCCTTTTTATACAGTGCGCCTTATGGTCGTGAAAATACGGTATTAGCTTTGACAACAGATGTTAGTTCCTGTGTGACTACAGCCTTAGTATCCCTGTTCTGATGTAAGAGGATACTCAGATGGAGGGACGATTATGTATATAACTACTGTAATTACTTTAATATTGATGAAAGATGAAAAACAACAGTGAAAGCAAAATAAAGTTTTCAAAAAATATCATTACCTAAAACTCCCTTGTTATTTCATCATCCTTCATCATTCCTGGACCACATTCTTCTGCTCCCTGAGTTGATGATCTTCTGGACCAGTTAAAACCCCTCACAGCTCATCAGAGCTGCTACTAATCTGGACACGTGGGCCGCTTGATCTGATGTGGAAACAACCATGACATCAACACTAAAGCAAACAATTGACACTGTTGTTGTTGTTTGCCAAATCTGCTTCACTGAACACACACACACACACTCTCCTATTTTTAATTATTTAAGGTGTATTTACACATTGTCCTCTTTTAACAATAACAGAAAGTGCTGAGAGGAATACTTTATAGACTGAAACAACAGCCCGTCTTCATGTTTTTTCACACTTGGTCATGCTGTTGCGGGCGTATGATGCTCAGTGGAGTGTGACAATGCTCCGTACATCTGGTGCTGCAGCTTCGGCCGTCTGCTTCCTTTGTATTGCAGATATGTTCCTTCAACACCGACGGAACAAAGCCGCAGATCAAACACCAAAATCATCTGAACCTCAGTGACATGCTTCACATGACCAGGACCCTGCAGCTAACACACTCACATATTACTTGCTCACACTACACACTAGTTCACACTCACATGACAATCACACTACACGCTCATACAGCACACTCAAAGTATACAGTGCACACTACACGCTCACATTACATGCTCATATGACATATTTACACCACATACTCACACCAGACACTCACTCCAGACGCTCACACCACACACTCAGTTCTCACTCACACTACACTACCACACCCCACACTCACAATACACACTCACATTACACGCTCGCAGTTCACACTCACCTTGTACACTCACAGGACAATCACACTACACACTCATACGGCACACTCAAACTATACACTATCCACTAGACCAGGTGTCACCAACCTTATGCCTGCGGGTACCCGGTATATATATATATAAAAAAATCTCATCTCTTCTTCGCCCTCCTGGGCGGTGCCTCCTTCCTTCAGACTCGGGTCCTCTACCAGAGGCCTGGGAGTCTGAGGGTTCTGCGCAGGATCTTAGCTGTTCCTAGGACTGCGCTCTTCTGGACAGAGATCTCTGGTGTGGTTCCTGGTATTTGTTGGAGCCATCTACTCAGGTTGGGTGTTACTGCCCCTAGTGTCCCGATCACCACTGGGACCACTGTTGCCTTCATCCCCCACATTCTCTCCATCTCCTCCTTCAGCCCTTGGTACTTCTCCAGCTTCTCGTGTTCCTTCTTCCTGATGTTGCTATCACTCGGGATTGCTACATCTATCACCACCACTGTCTTCCGGTGTTTATCCACCACCACTATGTCAGGCTGGTTGGCCACCACCATCTTGTCAGTCTGGATCTGGAAGTCCCACAGGATCTTTCGTAGGTGTCTCCCACCTGGTCCCTGGGACCTCAAGCCCATACTCAGTGCAGATGTTCCTGTATACTATGCCAGCCACCTGGTTATGCCGTTCCATGTATGCCTTGCCTGCCAGCATCTTGCACCCTGCTGTGATGTGCTGGACTGTCTCAGGGGCATCTCCACACAGTCTGCACCTGGGGTCTTGTCTGGTATGGTAGACCCTGGCCTCTATTGCTCTGGTGCTCAGGGCCTGTTCTTGTGCAGCCATGATTAGTGCCTCTGTGCTGTCTTTCAGTCCGGCCTTTGTCAGCCACTGGTATGTTTTCTCGATATCAGCCACTTCCTCAATTTGTCGGTGGTACATTCCATGCATGGGCTTGTCCTTCAATGATAGCCCCTCAGGTTCCTCCTCCTTGGTGGGCTTTTGTTGCCTGAGGCATTCACTCGGCAGTGGGTCAGTGGGGGCCATCTTCTTGATGTATTCTTGGAGGCTTGATGTTTCCTCCTGGACAGTAGTTCGGACACTTACTAGTCCTCGGCCCCCTTCCTTTCGCTTTGTGTACAGCCTCAGGACACTGGACTTAGGGTGAAACCCTCCGTGCATGGCGAGGAGCTTCCTTGTCTTGATGTCAGTGGCTTGTATCTCTTCCAGTGGCCAAGGTATTATGCCAGCAGGGTATCTGATTACTGGCAGGGCGTAGGTGTTTATGGCCTGGATCTTGTGCTTACCATTCAGCTGACTTTTCAGGACCTGTCTTAACCTCTGCAGGTATTTGGCTGTGGCTGACCTCCTAGCTGCCTCCTCGTGGTTACCATTTGCCTGTGGGATCCCCAGGTATTTGTAACTGTCCTGCACATCTGTGATGTTCCCTTCAGGTAGTTCAACCCCGTCAGTTGCGATCACCTTTCCCCTTCTAGATATCATCCGCCCACATTTGTCTAGCCTGAATGACATCCCAATGTCTTTGCTGTAGATCCTAGTGAGGTGAATGAGGGAGTCGATGTCACTCTCGTTCTTGGCATACAGCGTGATGTCATCCGTGTAGAGGAGGTGGCTGACGGTTGTTCCACTTCGGAACTGGTACCCATAGCCACTCTTGGTGATGATCTGGCTGAGGGGGTTTAGGCCTATGCAGAACAGCAGGGGGGACAGAGCATCTCCTAGCATATATATATATATAAAATGCATTCGTATAGTTCGAGGTCATAGTTCACCTATTCACCTGCGCATGACAATTAACCCCGCTTTGCTAGCTAGTGCATCATTGATTATACCGCGCTAAAAAAGAGGAAAAAAATGTATGTTTTTAACAAAGACTGGGAAGAGGAGTTTTTACATCAATACGAGATAAGTGTGTTTGCCTTATTTGTGGAGCTACGGTGGCAATTTTAAAGCTGTACAATGTGGAGAGACACTATCAAACTGCTCACGGCAGCTTAAACACAAACTTTCCCCCCAAGACTGCGCTTCGGGCTGAGAAAGCGTGTGAGTTAAAAGCCAATTTGACCAAGCAACAGACCTTTTTCACAAGACCGCTGAATAAAGCCAAAAAGGCGACCGAAGCTTCATTCAGAGCTACACATTTTTTGATTAAAAACAAGAAGACGTTTTCTGATGGAGAGATCATCAAGGTGATGCTAATCCCAGAGACTGTTTTTAAAGATGATAAAAATGGGCCAGATGTTATCTCACGTCTGGCTGATGTACAACTTGGGGCAAGTACAGTGACCAGAAGAGTGTCAGCTTTGTCTGAAAACTTGAATGAGCAGCTGGACAAGGACTTAAATACATGCCGGTGGTTCAGCATCCAATGTGATGAATCTGTGGACAGCAGCTGTACAGCTCAACTAATAGTGTTTATTCGCATAGTATTTTCCGATTTCTCCACTAAAGAAGAGCTCCTCACGTTGATACCACTGAGGACAACTACACGAGGAGTGGACATCTACAACACGATAAAAACTTTCTTCATGGAGAAAAAAGTACCGCTGGAGAAGCTCGTGTTGGTAACTACCGATGGTGCACCTGCAATGGTAGGATGTCGTGTGGGCTTCATTAAACATTGCAAGAATGACCCAGACTTTCCACCTTTCCTACACTACCATTGTATCATCCACCAGCAGGCGATATGTGCGAAAGTGACCGGGTTTGACCATGCAATGATCCCTGTTGTAAAAATTATCAATAGCATTCGCGCTAAAGCCAAACAACATAGGGCATTTAAGATGCTTTTGGAGGAGCTTTCCGCAGAATATGGAGACCTGTTGCTGCATACAGAAATCCGATGGCTCAGCAGAGGGCGGATTTTGAAACGTTTCTTGGCACTTTTGGGTGAAATAAAGGAGTTTATGCAGCACAGAGAAGAGGACACCTCCCTCTTGGACAACACTGAGTGGTTGCTTGACCTTGCCTTTCTTGCCTTTTTTAAACAGACGTCACAGAAAAACTGAACAATTTGAACTGTGAGCTGCAAGGCACAGGGAAGACTGTCACAAATATGATAAGTGCTGTAAAAGCTTTTCAAGCTAAAATGATCATTTTCTCTGTGCATTTGCAAAGAAAATGTATTGTGCACTTCCCCTCTGTCAAAAAGTTCTTAGTGACAATGTTTCTGCATCTATGGCTTTTGATAACGCTGTAGAAAAATACTGCCAAGTCATTAACAGACTGATGAAAGAGTTTGAGAGCAGGTTTTGTGATTTTGAGCAAATTGAGCCATGTGTGTCATTCATTTCAAATCCCTTTATGTCAGTGGACATTACAGGCACAGCTGAGAACCTAAGTACAACCTTCACCTTGGATGCAGGGCAGGTGGAAATGGAAATAATAACTTTGCAAAATGACCTGAACCTTAAAGCACATCGGAGTAGCCTAAACTTTTGTAACCTAGTGGACATGGAAAAGTACAAATCTATCTGCACAGCAGCTATGAAGGTTGCTTGTCTCTTTGGATCCACATATCTCTGTGAATCAGCCTTTTCCAATATGAACTTTATAAAAAATAAACACCGATCACGCCTAACTGATTCACATCTACAGGAGTCACTGAGAGTGGCAGTGACAAACTACACACCAGAATACAGCAAACTAGTGGACAACATGGAATGCCAGGTTTCTCACTAACTGACAGACAAGACTGAACAGTGTTTTAGTAAAACTCCATGTCACCTGGTCAATTGATCCTTGTTCATTGATTAAATCAGATTCACAGTTGGAGTTGACACAATCTCTGTCACACTCTGCTCCAGCCCATGGACTCAGTACCTTTCCACTGCCCTGCTCACACTACACCCTCTGATCACCACACCTGCTCTCAGTCACTGATCACACACCTGCTCTCACTCATCAATCAGCTCACCTACCAGTATATATTATCCAGCCTCACACTCACTTGGTGCCAGATTGTTCTCTGCAATGCAAGACCTTCCAGCGTTTACCTGCCTGTCTTCCCGGTATCGACCCTGCCTGTGTACGACCTGCCTGTTCTGCCTGACCCCCGGTAAATTAACTCTGTCTTCTGTTTTGACCACGAGCTCAGCCAGTCTCCCTCTAGATTGTTTGCCTGATTCTGCCTGCCTCCCGGTTACTGAACTTTTGCCTGCCTCGACCAAGTCCACTGCCCCGCCCTCGAACTGTTTTTTGTGTGCCAGATTGCAGTTAATAAACCTGTTAACTGATCATCAGTTCATTGCCTGTTTTGTACTGCACTTGGGTCCATACCATACCCATCACAATTGCATGTATTGGGAAAAACAATTTGAGTTCTGTTTTTTGTTGAATGAAATTGTGACATGTTCATTTGCAAAAAATGTCACTTTGACAATGAAACACATTCATTTACAAGTACTTGTCCTAAAATTATGATTATTGTTTTTTTGTGTGAATATTGTATGCTTTTGGTTTCTTGATTTGTTTATACATATGTTTTGAGCTTGTAGCCCTAAAGCCATTTGGGAATCTTAAGGTAGCCCTCAGCTTTAAAAAGGTTGGTGACCCCTGCACTAGACGCTCACATTACATGCTCATATGACATATTTACACCACATACTCCCGAGATACTAACTCCAGACACTCACACCACACACTAACCCTTTACACTGAATAGAAAACCAGAGGAGGTGTGCCCCCTGGTATAATTCACACATTAGGACTCTCAAGCAGAAAGAGTGAAGACTAGAAAGGAAGTGGTATTCTTGTAAAATAGATAGCTACCATTTAGCCTGGAAAGACTGTCTGCTAATTTGCAAAAAGGCCCTCCGTAATGCTAGAACAGCTTGTTTCTTTAATGGAAAAAAAACAAGAACAACCCCAGGTTTATTTTCAGCACTGTGGCCGAATTAACCAAGAATCACAGTGTTTTAGATCCACGTATCCCTTCTTCCCTTAGTGGTGAAGACTTCATGAGCTTCTTCACTGATAGAGTTTGAGCTATCAGAAAAAAAGCTAACCAGGCCATCCCAACAACTGGACCATCACCAGATGTGCTGACTGTGGAAACATACAGGGTCTCCAATGAGCCCTTAAACTCCTTCACTCCTATATATTTTCTGAGGCGTCTTCGCTAATTCAGAAATCCAAGTCCAACACATGTCTTTTAGATCCCATCCCAACACACCCGCTGAAGGATGTTTTACCAATTATAGGCAGTTCTATCGTGGACCAGATCAATTTTTCTTTAGGTTATGTACCCCGGTCCTACAAGGTGGCAGTGATTAAGCTGTTGCTTAAAAAACCATCACTGGATCCTGACGTATTTTAAAGCAAATTATAGGCCAATGTCCAACCTTCCTTTTATCTCTAAAATTCTTCAGAAGGTTGCGGTGACTCAGTTACTGGAGCACCTGCAGAGAAACAGCCTGTTTGAGATGTTTCAGTCAGGCTTTAAAGCTCACCACAGCACAGAAACAGCAATTATTAAAGTTAAAGTTACAAATGATCTTCAGATCATGGACTGGTTTCTATGCTGGTTCTGCTGAACATCAGTGCTGCTTTTAAAACAGTTGATCATAGCATCCTGTTACATAGACTAGAACACGTAATTGGCATTAAAGGGACAGCACTAGACTCTCCTCCTGGGCTTCCACCTTATCGTGGTGGAGGGGTTTGCGTGTCCCAATGATCCTAGGAGCTCCGTTGTCTGGGGCTTTATGCCCCTGGTAGGGCCACCCATGGCAAACAGGTCCTAGGTGAGGGAACAGACAAATCGTAGCCCAAGACCCTCTAATGATGGAAAACAACATTGGTCCTATGTTTCCCTTGCCCGGATGCGGCCCGAAAAGGCACAGCCCGAAAAGGCAACATGGGACCCCCTTCCCTTGGGCTCACCACCTGCAGGAGGGGCCAAGGGGGTAGGGTGCATTGTGTGTTGGGTAGCGGCCGAAGGCAGGGACCTTGGCGGTTTGATCCCCAGCTGCATAAACTGGCTCTATGGACATGGAATGTCACCTCTCTGGTGGGAAAGGAGCCTGAGCTGGTGCGTGAGGTTGAGAAGTTCCGACTAGATATAGTCGGCCTCACCTCGACGCGCGGCAGGGGCTCTGGAACCAGTCTTCTCGAGAGGGGTTGCACTCTCTACCACTCTGCAGACTAGACTAATAACTGGGACTACAGCAGACCCTCACGTATTGTGAGGGTCTGCTGGGAATGCCTGGCAGAGTCTCCTGTCAGAAGGAGCTTCAACTCACACCTTCGGGAGAGCTTTGACCATGTCCCGGGGGAGGCGGGGGACATTGAGTCTTTCGGCTCAGCTCTCGATTTACCAGTTGATCTTCGTTCCTACCCTCACCTATGGTCATCAGCTTTGGGTAATGACCGAAAGAACAAGAACGCGGGTATAAGCGGCCGAAATGAGCTTCCTTTGTAAGGGTGGCTGGGCTGTCCCTTAGAGATAGGGTGAGAAGCTCTGCCATCCGAGAGGAGCTCGGAGTTGAGAGGAGCTAGATGAGGTGGCTTGGGCACCTAGTCAGGAAGCCCCCTGGGCGCCTCCCTGGTGAGGTGTTCAGGGCATGTCCCTCCAGTAGGAGACCCCCGGGAAGACCCAGGACACTTGGAGAGACTATGTCTCTCGACTGGCCTGGGAATGCCTGGGGTTCCCCCCGGATGAGCTGGAAGAAGTAGCTGGGGAGAGGGAAGTCTGGGCTTCTCTTCTTAGGCTGCTGCCCCGTGACCCCGGATAAGCGGTAGAGGATGGATGGATGGATGGCACTAGACTGGTTTAGATCATATTTATCAGATAGATACCAGTTTGCTCATGTCCATCCCGTTCCCTCTTCGTACAGCAGGGTTAGCCATGAAGTTCCACAAGATTCTGTACTTGGAACAATCCTTTTTATCTTGGACATGCTTCCCTGAGGAAACATTATTTGGCAGCAAGGAATAAGTTATCTTTGTTATGCTGAATACACTCACCTATATTTATCCATGAAACCAGAGGAGACAGAAGTTAGTGAAGCTTCAGACCTATCTTAAAGACAAAGTCTTGGATCTCTTCAAATTTCCTTCTCCTTAACTCAGGAAAAACTGAGGTCATGGTGCTTGGTCCTGAACCTCTCAGGGATAGATTAGATCACATGATCAATCTAGATGGTATCTTCCTAGCATCTAGTCTCTCTGTGAGGAATCTTGGAGTAACTTTTGATCAAAGTTTCTCCTTCAACTCATACATTTAAATAGACTTCTTCTGACCTATAAGGTCCTCAGAGGCCTAGCTCCATTCTACCTGGAGGAGCTAGTGACACCTTATCATCCAAATAGACCGCTCCGCTCTCAGAATGCTGGTCTACTTGTGGTCCCCAGAGTCATTAGGGGTAGAATGGGGGGCTGAGCCTTTAGCTGCCAGGCCTCCCTGCTGTGGAAGCAGCTCCCTGTCCAGAAATGGGAGGCTGACTCCATCTCTACTTTTAAGATTAGAATTAAAACCTTCCCCTTTGAAAAAGCTTATTATCACTCATTCTGTAGTCCCAGTTATTAGTCTAGTCAGACTAATTATCATACTTAGGGGGTCATCTAATCATTAGGTTAACATCTTAGCTATGCTGTTATAGGCCAAGGCTGCAGAAACATGATCACCTGACAGGCCTCTGTCACCCCACTGGGTCATGGTTTCCTCTCCTCTCCTCTCCTCTCCTCTCCTCTCCTCTCCTCTCCTCCTCAAGTAGACTAGTTATGCTAATTCTGTGTAGTTTTTCTGCTTACCCCCCCACCCACCCCTTCTGTATTCATTCACAGTTATCGCCGCCTTCGGCGCTGCGTGATGACCTCCGGCCCCGCTGACCCACTTGGCCGGCGGCTTGCATAAATAGTGTATTTTTGTATGTGTTTCTGTGCTCCTCTCCTCTCCTTTCCTCTCCCCTCCATTCTATCCTCTACCTGTCCTCCCCCCTCTCCTCTCTCTCTACCCAGCCCGCCTTTAGCAGGAGGGTCCCCCTACATGAGCCTGCTCCTGCTCAAGGTTTCTTCCTGTTAAAGGGGAGTTTTTCCTTGCCACTGTTGCTTGTTGGGGGTTAGGCCCTGGGATTCTGGAAAGCGCCTTGAAACAATTTTGATTGTATAAGACACTATATGTTGGGGTTTCTGGTTGTGTCGGTCGTTGTCCTGTAGGGGGTGGTGTGGAGCACAATTGGCAGCAGCTGGCACTGCGGGCAGGCGCACCTGTAGGCAATTTACATCTTGCTGCCAATCTAAGCAGTTTGTGCCTGCCTGTCAGTGCCAGGGTGTCTGTTTGTCTTGTCTGAGTGACCATCGTGTGAGCGTGTCTGTTTGTCTCCCTCGTTGTGTGTTGGTGTTCTGTGGTTCCTGGAGGGCTGCTCCTGCTCCGTGTTCTCTGGAGGGCCGCTCCTGCTCCGTGTTTCCTGGAGGGCCGCTCCTGCTCCGTGTTTCCCGGAAGGCCGCTCCTGCTCCGTGTTTCCCGGAAGGCCGCTCCTGCTCTGTGTTCTGTTGTGAATTTTCTTCTGGTGGTAGCCGAGATGTGTTGATGAGGAAGGAATCTTCGCAAACACCGACTTGGTTATCAAAGATGTTTATTGGAGAGAACAGTCAGGTATCCATCGGACACTGCAGTTTGCCCGAGGGAGGTTTTGCGGTCCCGTTGGTGAAGAACTCCGAGGTGCAACCATTCTTTTCTGATGACCTCACATACACAGTATGGCAAACCCAATGGTATAGCGTTCAGTTAGTACCAAAAATGGGAGTAGTAGAAAGGCTTCATGCTACAGACCCTCATATGGAGAACAACCAGGAGCCCAAGGCTCCAGCGTCATCTCTTAGCAGCTGCTCTTAGCCATAACAAGACTTCCATTGCGATCTTACATAAAGGAAGAAGACACAGGACACATGTGGAGCATATCCTAATATGGCACTTAGGCTGGCTGCTAAACACATTGCGGCCTTACAGAAGTAAAGGCCTGCACAGAACGGATCAGATACTACAGTTCTCTGGAGGGCCGCTCCTGCTCCGTGTTCTCTGGAGAGCCGCTCCTGCTCCGTGTTCCCCGGAGGGCCACTCCTGCTCCGTGTTCCCCGGAGGGCTGCTCCTGCTCCGTGTTCCCTGGAGGGCCACGTTTGTTTCCTGTGTCCTTGAGGGCCGCGTCATTTCCCTGCGCCCTGGAGGGCCGCGCCCGTTCCCTGGGTGCATTGCAGTCCTGGAGGGCTGTCTTCGTGTTCTTTGTGTGAACCCCCCCCCACCCCCCCACCGTAAATAAAGCTGTTTGACCACTCCACCATTGTGTCCTGGCCTGCGTTTGGGTCCTGTTCAACCCCCATTTTGTCACACTATATAAATAAAGATTGATTTGATTTGACATGCTCATACTATACGCTCACATTACATTATCATACTATACACTCACACTACACAATATACACTGCACACTATGCAAACTTCACATTCACACCACACACCCACACTATACACTGCAAAGTAGCTACACGCTCATACTACACACCCACTACACATTAGTACTATACACTCATAAATACGCTCACACTACACAGTCATGCTACACACTAACACTACACACCAACCACACAATTACTACACACTCACACAATACACACTCAATATGCATATGCTATACACATGACTTAATGCAACATTGAGTGATGGAATCCAAACCTTTGTCTGTCTTTGTAAGTTCTGTGTAATATGTGTGTATGTGTGTAATATCAGGAGGTGTTTTGGGAATATTTGGTGTATTACATGTTAATCCAGTAACTACATGGATCAGTGTTGATATTCACAATGCTCGCTCAGCAAAACACCTCTAGCTGAGATTATCCCCACCTAACGCACACACTCTCACACACACAAACAAACAGTCATACATACCCACACACACAGTGTGACATCCCCCACACACTTCCTCACACAGGCACGGGTGACTAACTATCCATCAGTGTCACAATGTAAAAAAGGGACAGAACAGGTTAACACCCCACCAGAGTGATCAGATCCTGTGAGAGCACAGTTGATGTCACATTTCTAGAGTATTTAGTTTGCTGTCTTCTTACTGTTGCTGCACAGTCTTTATTGGGGTAGTGCCTGGAGGGTTTCTGTACTTCACTCTGATTTAACTGGAAATAAACTGTTGGGGTCCAGGGTTGTGTTTTTCCTCCGGGGGCGTGCAGGAGTTTGATTTCCAACAGCCGGTGCTGTAGGCAGGCGCACCTGTTGGCGATTATCACCTGGCCACCTATTTAAGGAGGGAGCGCCTGCCTATCAGGGCTGGAGTGTTGTTGTGTTCCTCTGTCTTTCTTCCTAGTGTCTTCCCTGCATGTTCAAGATTTCCATGCTGTCTGCTGGACCTGTGAAGTGCAGAACGCGACTTCTGAGCTCTCTGCATTCCAGGAGGACTGCCTCTGTCTTCCTTGTGTTTTTCCCAGTCAATAAAACTCATTTGGACTTTTTACCACTGTGTCCTTGCCTGCTCTGGGGTCCACGAGACAACCCTCTTGTAACATCACACTCCGGGCCGGTGCTGTAGGCAGGCGCACCTGTTGGCGTGGCTTAGAGGCCCATGTTAATTTACATTTTAAGCAAAGGCAGCATCTCTTTTTTTGCTCTCAAGGCAGATAAGCATTAAGATGGAAAAGACATTTATTAGTCTGTCACCTCAGAAGTAAAAAGCCTGAATGCTATCTATATTTGTCCTTCAGTGTAGAGAGGAGCTGGTCTGTGTCCAGAACAGCCTAAAGCATCTCCAGTGAGCATCTCTCTACATGCCCGAGTGAGTCCATCAGGGAGCCATGACTGAAGTCTCCACTTCACTCCTTTTGGACAGAGTTAATGGCAGACAGCAGAAAAGAGCTGCACAGCATCTCCACCTTCCAGCCTTTAGCCTCGGCAACATCTGCGACGACACCCTCCAGTTCAGACCTGCTCAGTTTTCAATGGAAAAGCTCCGCTGCTGAACATCGCTGTCCATCAGTTGTGGCATAATACAACACAAAGGTAGAAACAAAGCAAGCCACCAGATTTTGCTGCTACCGGTGTGAATGCCATTTACATATTAATAATACATATTAAATTAACATTATTAATACATATTTGGGTACTTGGCTATAACAAACCATTCTGTATTCTGGTGCATTCTATCAGATGCCCACTGAATTGCAGCTATGATATGATGATGTTTCTTCAGGCTGAGAACTCTCTTTACCCTTTTTACACTGATGCAGAGCCTCACAACCAGCAGCTCTATCACTCTTCAGTTTCTGCAGATGATGGTGATAAAATCAGTGTTTTAAAGCAGCTTTAACTTAATGTCGGTACAACTGCAGAGTCATCAGAAGACACATCACACAATAAAACAGAAGCTCAGTCTGTACGTCTCTCTGGACCAACTGAAGCCTATAAGATAAACAAAGCCTGAAGAAGAGTAGAGCGGCTCAGAAGCACTCAGCTATTCACAGACATCCATGGATGTACCAGGGGGCTGAGAGCGCTGTCACAGAGCACGGCGGAACATAACGTCAACAGGGTGCAGTGGGGTGTGTGGGTGTGGGGGTGTGTGTTTAGATCCTCCTCCTGGAATCCTGGAAACAAGGGGAGCACTTATGTATCCTGACGCTGATTAAAGCTGCTCTTTAAGGGACGCGTACACATCATCTCCACAAAGATCTGTGTCAAAACTGCTCTATGGATCCTTAGGGATTCTGTGGCTGTTGCTGAGTGGAGTTGACACCTGCTGCCCAACCTCAGATGGCCACTCAGGCTGCCAATGCTCCAGTTGCATGTAGAAAACACAGGTGTATGTGCCATGAACCATTCAACATAAACACGCAGCCACTCTTCTGCCTTGTGTTGTGAATCTTCTCCTGGTGGTTGCCGAGATGTGTTGATGAGGAAGGAAACTTCGCAGACACCGACTTGGTTATCAAAGATGTTTATTGGAGAGAACAGTCAGGCATCAATCGGACGCTGCAGCATGCCCGAGGGAGGTCTCGAGGTCCCGATGGTGAAGAACTCCGGAGAGTCTACCTCGATACCTCCTTCTTATAGAGGCCAGTAAACACATTCTTTTCTGATGACCTCACGCTATACCGTATGGTCAACTCAATGGTGTATTGTTCAGTTATGACTAAAAAAAGGGAATAGTGGAGATGCTTCATGCTATACATCCTCCTAGTGAGAGGTACCAGGGGCCCACAGGTTCCTGTAGAAGGAAGAAGGGCACCGGACACACATGTGGAGGATGTCCTGATATTGTGCTTAGGTTGGCAGTTAAACACATTACGGCCTTACAAACGTAAAGCCTGCATAGAACGGGTCAGATACTACATATTTCCCCCCTTCGAGACTAAATAGAGTCTCGAAAAATAAAGAATAACCAAGTTTTAATAAAAGTGTCGGTGACTAATAAAGTGGTATAATTTGAAAAAGATTGATTAATTAGACGTGAACAATATGTGAAATTTAGTGGAGTGCGAGAGTGAAAAACCCATCCGACAGACATCTTTCAGTTTGCAACCATCAAAACACCTTAGACGGGAAAATTCTCTCACGGTCCCTCTGTCGACGGCGACCACCTATGGTACTCCAATCCAATTTGCAAAAAAGTTATATTAGGGAAGAGTTTGGCAAACACATACGAGATACTCAGAAAAAAAATCAAAAAATGTCCACGATCAGGCTGGTCGTCCCATCGGACCTTACCTTGGACCTTTCCCTGCCTAAGGACCCCTTTCCCTATACCAAAACAAGGAAAAAACCTGAGTTCTCATAGCATCTGCCTACTGATGAAATTTCCCTACTAAATTTATTAATACAAACTTCAAATGTATGCATTAAACACATCAACAGTAATTTTTGAATCTGTAGTTCACAGTCCCCTGATGAAGGATCTTCAGTGTGTCCCCATCTTCATTCAGGGTCCTCCAGCATCTTTCACAGTTCATTTTGAATTTCTGAGTCCATTCCAACATAGTTGTCGCCCCAACGTAGCTCCCCAACTACTGTCCTGGAAACAGAAAACAGAGGTGCCAGTATCTTTGCAAAAAACATTGGTTTCATTAAAGAGAATACAATACAAACATATCAAAACATGATTATCACGATTAAGTAAATTATGTAACCATTTCCCCCCCTTTGTCACCGGAACTACAACGGAGGAAAGGAAAACATAAACACCGTTAAATGCAAAGAATAACATAAGGATATGACTCAAAGGTCACACTAGATACTGAATTATTGATTATACTGGATATTTATCAACCATCTCATCAGAAATGTCCTCCTCATCTGAATCAGCCAAAGCTTTGACACTTAAGAGTGGCATCTGGACCTGGTCGGTCGGCATCACTACACCAATCCAACGCAATATCATCGCCTTGGCACAAGTTAATGACAAGGTACAAAAACAAAACATCACACTTAGTGACACTACGACGGCACTGAGAACCTGTACCAACATAGCTCCCATTGGACCAAATTTGTCCTGAAGCCAAGCCGTCGCTGATGTTCCTGCGCTTTCAGAAGGACCAAACGCATCTCTTATCTTCTTCAAAGCGTCAATCACACTTGTTATGTTATCACCATTGTCTGGAATCAGAGTATAGCAAGCATCTCCTGTCAAGTTCAACGACACACACAAACCTCCTTCTCTGGCCAAGATGTAATCTAGCGCCATGTCATGTTTCAACAACGTAAGTCTGTGACTTCTCTGAGCGTTGGAAAGGTGTTTAAAGCCTTTTATGGTTTCATTGGCAAAACCCTGCAGAGTGTAAGTAATATTGTCAATATGATCCGCAAGAAATACAACGCCATACCAAGGCAACAAACCGATACCCCATTTTTCTCCTAAACTAATTCTCCAATGATAAGATTCAAGGTTATGAAATTGTGCAAGTTCTCTTCTCTTCCTGGCGTTCGAAGCAGACGTAAGATTGCCGATAGATGTAGTGTCATCTGAAGGCGGGGTCGTACTGAGTGTAAAAACCTCGTACGGGAGTTTCAGTGTTGCCATGTAGCAGCATCCAGTCCATGCATAAGGCAAAAACAAATAAGCTCTGTTGCCACAGACCCACCAAATGTCTCTGAACGTCCCAATAGTCACATCAGCGGGAAAAAGATGGTGTATAGCCCACACCGTCTTACTAGTTTCACCTTTCGGTCCAGGAAAAGTAGCGGGATACAACTTGATACGGTTAGAAAGATCAGGGTTGGATACTTTCATACGATACTCCATGCAGTTAGACACTCCAAGGAACACACCGTTTCCCTTGTAGGTGTCATTTGCACAAAAACATGTAATAGTTTTCGGCTTTATTTTGACCTCCAGAGGGTCAGGTATTGCCGTCATCGGATTTTCATGTTGATCTAACAAATTGATATAGGGCAAGTCTCCATACTGACTACAATAACTACTGGGTTTAAACAAATTAATAGACAAAGCCATTATCGCATCGGTTGAAGCCTTCTGGTGGTAAGACAACCACGACAACAAGGCGAATTGACAAGCTGATGGTAGCGGTTCCGCTCTAGTTTCTAAGATGGAAGGCCAAGTACTCGGCGAAGGCACTTTCAAAATACAAGGACCTTTCGCTGACTTAATGGATCTAACTGAATGAGTCAGTTGCTGAAACCACAAGTTTCTGCTTGCCCACGGATCTGCAATATCCATAGCGGATGAATCAAATCCAAACGCTCTCCATTTAGCATCACGTCTTGACTTAACACGGACTGGACCAACCAAGCAATCAGCTTGTGATCCTGAGCTAGCATTATGTGATTCATAGGGTTGAGTTGTATTGGAGGAGTCGATCTGCTTCACTTCACTTACATTTCCAGCACTAAAAGGTTCCTCCACCATTACCTTGGGAGGTGATGGAGCTACAGAAGTCCACCTGCATATTGAGTAGGATGTAGAGTCGTGTTAACAGGAGATAACGCAGTCGCAGTGGTAGTAGATGGAGTTGTTACAATAGTAGTAACAGGTTGTTTGGGCTCATCCCATGGACTAGGCATCTGTTTGCCCGTGACGTTGTCAAGTAATACCAAATTTATCTTAGTAGACCTATGTTCCAAAGTGCGTGTTATGTTCACATGCACCTCGGGCGCTCGCCGAGGTCCAACCTGCATACACTTATACACACCTTGATCTTCTGGTTGTGGTCTACGGATAAACATACTGCAGTCCCCGTCATTTTTTGTTGCCCTGTGATCGTTAGCCCACGCATATTTAGCATGTTCAGTATAGTTAGCGAATTCTATCATTGTCCTATCTGGCGTAATCCACGTCATAAAGGTCTCGTGAGGGACAAGTCCACGATATGAACAGTCACACGGAAGTAAAGCTGCAGTCCCGTAAACCACGCTTACTTCGTGTTCTGTAATGTATCGGCTGATCGCACGTCCTTGCCGACCTGCCCTGCCTTTCTGGTTGCACTTCTGGTTGTGGGTCTATTTCTACCTTGGTCTTGCCCCGCTGGGACTTCCGGAGAAGTCCTTGAAGGAAGTTCTGATGACTTCCCGTCTGGGAGGTGTTTGAAATCAATGACGTTGAAATTCTGTCCCTGTTGTGGTTCTGGGGTGTCGTTTCCAACACCAACTGAAGGAGGCTCAACAGCCGCCACCACATCTTCCACTTGGTGGGGACCCTCAGGGTTCTCTTGCCCCCCTGCTTCATGCTCTACAGAATTCTCTAAAAGATGGGGCTGAGCACGTGGTGTCACTTCACTCTGAGCCTTGACACAATGTGACAAATGGTACCATGTAGGTGATCCTTTGACCTGGACCGCAGTTCCGGAACAACGCACAACTTCGTACGGGCCTTGACGACGCTCGTCAAACCACTTTCTCCGGAACACCTTAACAAATACCTTATCTCCAGGCTGCACTGTGGTGCCCCTCTGCTCGTCGAGCCTCTGTTGTGCCTCTTCCCGCTGCTGCCTGTCAGAAACATATGTGGATATTCTTTTATGAAGAATAGCCAAATGCTTAACATAGGCACGCATTCCATCCTCAAGAGGTGCCAAACTTGGACCTTTACCACTTGTGCGCCAACAAGGAGTTGGCATTCGTCTGCCTGTCACTAGTTCATGTGGTGTCAAATGCAGATCACGGAGTTCACTGGAACGACAGGCCATCAGGGCGAGTGGGAGAGCTGCCACCCAGTTCAAGCCTGTATGTTGACAGATTTTGGCAATGCGATTTTTCAGAACGCCGTTCATTTTTTCACAAATGCCTTGGCTTTGGGGGTGATAAACAGCTCCAAGTCGCTGTTTAATCCCCAATTTTTGGAGGATCAGCTTTACAGTCTTGTCCACAAATTCTCTACCATTATCTGAAGATATTCTATCTGGAAGTCCCCACCTACTAATGACTTCACGACACAAGAACTTAGCAACCGATTGGGCGTCTTTTCGCTTCGTTGGACATGCTTCAGTCCACCGAGAAAATCTGTCCACAACCACCAACATGTATCTTTTACCTTCTACTGGTCTAATCATGTCAACATAATCAATGACTAGTTCACGCATGGGACCTGCAGGTGTTGGAACATAGCCAGGGGGAACTGTCACCCCACGGCGAACATTGTTTTTCAGGCAGATAGCACATCTGCCAATGACATAATCAATTTGCTCCAGCAGATAAGGAGCCCAAAAGCCATATTCTTTGGTGATCTTTCTTTTCACCTCCCCCCTTGCAACATGGGCCAAACCATGTGCCTCTTGGATCATCAGACCCAAAAGGTCTGGGGGTGCCACAATCAGGCCCTCATGATTTCTCCAGAGGCCAGAAGAGTCCGGGATGGCACCCCGATCTTGCCAAAGTTGTTTGTCCAAGGGGGAGGCATCATTTTGCATGGCAACAACGTCCTGTAATGTAACGTTGTCCTCCAAATCTATTTCATGAGTGACCAAGAGAACCTTGCCAGGCCTGTTTGCTCCAGTCACTGCTTTTGCTGCATCATCGGCAGCTTTATTTCCTCGAGTGATTCTGGATTGATCAGTTTTGTGTGCCGCACATTTGGCAATGGCTATTGCCCTTGGTTTCATCATGGCTTGTAAAAGCTTCATGATCTGAGTATGGTGTTGAATGGGAGAACCATCCGTCTTTTTAAACCTCTACTCTTCCACACTGCCCCAAACAAATGACAAACATTGTGTGCATACGCAGAATCAGTGTAGATTGTCACTTTCTTTCCTTCTGCTAAAAGGCAAGCCTCCGTTAAGCCCACAAGTTCTGCAAGCTGTGCAGAAGAGCTGGTTGAGGTATTGTTTCAGCCTTCACAACAACAAAATCAGGACCTTGAGGTTCCACAATCGCATAACCGGCACTCAGATCTTCGCCAAGTCGATAGCAAGAACCATCTGTCCAATATTCAACCTCTGAGTTTTGCAATGGCAAAGCCTGCAAGTCAGATCTGAGTTTTGAATATTTTTCTGCCTCTGAAACACAGTCATGCGGTTCTCCATCCTCAGGGGTTGGCAGGTTTTCAGCAGGATTGGCTGTTGCGCACCTAATCAAGGTGACATCTTCCTGCTCCAACAATCTATGATAGTCTCTGAGTCTGGGCATTGTCAATGTATATTTACCATAATTCAGAAGATTGCGCAAGCTGTGATGACAAAGAATGGTCACAGGGTAGCCCATCGTGACAGATGATGCCTTTTCATACATCAGATAACCCCACCAGTGCCCGATAGCACAGTGGAAGTCCCATCTCAACGTCTGAGTAGGCGGTTGAATAGTATGCAATCGGCTGAGGACTTGTCCCTGTTCCCGTTGGCTGGCAAAGCACCGCACACACATATTTGCCTCCCGTAGAGGTCGACACATATAGCAAGAAATTTTTAGAATAGTCAGGAAGTGACAGAGCTGGAGCCTCTTGAAGGCGCTGTTTGGTTGTTTCAAAAGCCAACAAACCGTCTGTTGTCCAAGTAAGATTACTGTGTAATTGAGCATTTCCAGTATCTTTGATCATGGCCCTCAGCGGACCTGTTAGACTGGCATAGTCTTCTATCCACGCTGAGGAGTAGCCGGCAATACCAAGAAATGTCATCATCTCTCTAACTGTCCGGGGTTTTGGAGCTTTGCGAATTGCCTCCACGTGATTGTCAGAAATACATCTCTGTCCCTTTACAATCAATTGGCCAAGATAGACCACTTTTTCCTGACAGTATTGTAATTTCTTTTGAGAAGCTTTGTGTCCCTTTTCCGCCAGCAGTCGTAAGAATGTGATTGAGTCTTTGTGACATGTCTCCCTGTCCGGAGAACAAATGATGATGTCATCCACATACTGAATTACAGTGCTGCTTAATAGATGATTAATTCCTTCCAAATCCTCTTTCAGTATTTTGTTAAAAATGTGAGGACTGTGTTTGAACCCTTGTGGAAGTCTCAAATACTCATAAAATTGACCATTGTATGTAAAACCAAACAATCCCTGGCTCTCAATGCTAAGCGGAACACTGAAAAAGGCTCCGCACAAGTCAATGACTGTAAAATAAGAAGCTTCTGGTGGAATTTGAGCAAGTAACGTATGTGGATCGGGCACCTCTGCCGGAAAATCAACAACAATCTCGTTCACGGCTCTCAAATCATGCGCCAGACGATATGTGTTATCAGGCTTCTTCACTGGAAGCAACGGTGTGTTGCTCTGTGGATTCTGTACAATTCTCAACACTCCTGCTCGTACCAAACCCTCGATTTGGGGTGCAATACCCCGAACCGCCTCCTCTTTCAGAGGATACTGATTTTTCCAGGGTGGTACAGTTCCTGGGCGAAGGTCAGCCTTCACCGGTTGTGCTGATTTGACCAGTCCAATATCAGTGCTGTGTTGTGACCACAGAGATTCAGGAACTTGGCTCAGCATGTTTTCTTTCAAATGATCTGAGTCAGCCTTAGCGCTGCAAATCGTTTCATGAGTCATTCGTACAGTCTGTGGCTGTCCCTGTCCTTGGGCTGTAGTTATAATTTTGAGAAACCGTCGGTCGTTACTCCTATAGACGTTTTGATGTTCTTCTAACGGAAAAAAGACCGCTCTGTCAGCCTCCGCCATCATTGGTCCGAGGTCTTTTGGATGGTATCCGTCCGTCACTCTCAACGTTATGTGTGGGACGCTATTGGGAACTTCAAATTCTCTGGCCAAATATTCACTCTCGTCAATTCTCATTGCGGCACCCTGTGGCCCCAAAATGTTACAGGAGGCACTAAGCGAAACCTGCTTTGATTGAGCAGCTTGCCATCTCTCAAGATCTACATGAGTAGCATTTTTGAAATATTTCAGTGTACAATGCAGAGGACACTCAGGAGGTCTCGACTCAGGCATGTTTGTCTCAATAAAATTTTCCACATTTCAATTGGTTGCCACAGGCTGGAGCTAAGGCTTCCAACCCAAAACACCACTGGAACATTAGCATCTGTTGTCGCAAACAATTGTCGAACATCGTTCGGCATGTCAATTTGGCAACCGTCTGGTGTACATCGTATAGTCCAATTCAACTTGCACAATGCGTCTCTTCCCAAAAGTGCGATAGGTGTATGTTCTGACACTAGTATGGGAATTACGATCTTTTGATTTTTGTAACGGAGCTCGACTGGTTTTGTGAGAGGAATCAGCTGTCTCATACCCTCAAACCCGATTGTCCGAACTAATTGACCAGACATGGGGAGATGTATAGCATCTTCAGGCCGGATACAGGTGAAAGAAGCTCCGTGATCGCCCATTTACTTCCACCATAATCGTTGGATCTTGTTCCGGCCCTGACACTACCAGCTGACACCTCCCACTCGGGTTCTCTGGGCATCCCTAGAACCCAGACACGGGCCCTGCTGGGGTTCACCGGTCCGCGGGACTGATGTGACTGTCCCCTGAAGTTTCCTCGCACTCCTCTCTGGGGAGCGCCTCTATTGAATCCTCTACATTCGCGAGCCATGTGTCCTGGTCGCCCACACTGGTAACAATACACCTGGTCTTTCATAGGGTCAAGACCGAACCTTTCTCTTTGAAATCGCCCTAGGTTGCCTCTGCCCTGTCCACCTCTGAACTGATATTGCTTGAAAACTGGCGGAGGCACTGGCGGAACAGGTGTCACAGATGGAAATTGATACGATTGGCATGATGTTTGGTTTGATTGCATTTGTAATGTCTGATCAGGTTGGCTTTCCATCACTACTGCTTGCTTTTTCTCTTTGCGTTTGTTATCCACCAGCTGCAGTTGAGTAAGTTTTCTGAGAGTTTCATGATCTTGGTTTTTCAACTCTTGCTCTTTTCTACGATATAGTTCAACCTGGTGAGCAATGTGATCAATGTAAACACTCTTAATCATGTTCCCAAGACCAACCACCTCTGCTATTTTACTACGCACCGGCAATGGCAATCCCTTCTGAATTTTAGCTCGAATGATAGACTGCTCCATTTGATTAGCATCGGGATCATTGCCTGTGACATTACGCCACGTTTGTAGAGCTCTTGAAACGTAGGCTCTCGGATTTTCTTGTTCACCCAATGGTTCAATGAGGATATTATCAGGATGTATGTTAGTTGGAAACGCGTCTTTCAGCGCCCCCCAAAACTGACCTCTGTGAGCAGAAAACAGTTCAGCATTTACTGCGGTTGCCATGAACCGAGGCATGCCAGCCTTCTGCAAAAGGTCTTCCATGGCAGACACACCAATGAGATTAGCTAGGAGCCTTTTAATGTCTCCAACAGCAGGTTGTGTTCCAATCAAAAGTTCCTCCAGTTTTGAAATCCAGGGGGTGTGCCCCTTCCTGAAGGATAGGTAGCTTCTCTAATATATCTGACATATCGGAGTTCTGCCAAGGTTTATACTCAAAACTTTGACCACGAACAACAACAGGGAACATTTTGTTAGCAGAGCCGTCTTTCTTTGAACGCAAGGCGTAGTCAGAAGTGATCAGCCTTGAAAGCCTTCCCTTCTTTAACGACTTACGCCGTTTTTCCATATCTTCCAATTGTCTTTCTAGCATCTTATGAGCTTCTGGAGTTCCCGTCAAGCTAATGTCTAAACGACACTGTTCGATACCCCTCTCAAGATTTCTCAAAGCCCGTTGTCTTTCCTCAGAGGAAGAACAATTGCCGTCTGAGTCTTCATCAGTGTCTGACCCTGAGCTGTCATCGGTCAGATCTTGACCAGACTTAGCTTTCTTTTTAGATTTGTTACCCCTCTTTTCAGCTTTAGCCAACACACGCTTAATGGCGGGATCATAACCACCTATGGCTTCATCCGTACCGCTCTCATCATCATCCTCCAGAAGCAGTGTGTTGTAAACATCATCTCGTGTTTTTCTTGATTTAGATTTTGGAGTTGTCGGATAAATGTGTATGACTGTTTTTGCCTTTCCCTTTTCAACAGTTTGGTTGTGATCATCTTTAATGTTGTACTTGCCTTTCTGGCTGAGTACGGGAAGTTGTGGATAGATGTCAGTGTATTCAGTTTCTGTCTCATACGGTGGAGGGGTTGTTACAGGAGCCATGTGAGAGAGAAAGGAGTGTTAATTTTTTCCACAAGCGCCGCTGTTTGTTTTGCGGTTCTTTCAATAATTTCTTTAGCTATTCTGTTTTTCTTTTTTGCAGCCAATCTCGACTTCTGTCCCTCCTGTTCAAAAAGTTGCAACATTGCGAGTTCAGTCTGTCCTTTTTCTGCACGAGACTTTCCCCTTTTTCCTTTTTTCTCATTTGCTTTATAGGCGGTAACAAGTGTACAGATTGTTTGAATCACATCAGGGTTGAGGGTACCTTCAACCGGCCAAGGTTGTTCAATATCTGGCCAACGCTTGTTCCATTTCTTTGAGGCCTCTGGTAGGCCTTTAATAAGGGGATTGTTTTTCTGCACCACCTCAATTGGGGTCATGCGTTTAACCGCTTTACTCTCCGCTTTTGACATTTTGCTGTAGCAGTTGTCTTAGGAAAGTACGGTATATCAATTTCAAACCTTAATATGTAAATGCTGTGTTTATTTCACTTTTAATGTTTAATTTAAATGCAAAACTACTAATTGTTTAACTGAAAAATACAAAAAGAAATAAATTCAATTAATATAGGAATCTAGAAATATAAAAACATGAGAGGAAACAGCAAAGCAGAATTATAGTAAAGAATTAATAAAGAAGAATGTGTAAATAAAATTAAAGGGTTGAAGGAATTTATAAATTCCTTATAACTTTCAAACAAATTTGATCTGACTCTAAACCTGTCCAAATGATCTGCAAAACAATCGCTGTGTAGATGTTTGTCAAACAATTATGGTGTGTGTATATATAAAATTTCACTGGCCTTAGTGCAAGACCGTTATGTCGCCACCAGCAGATCAATTCCTCCTCTCGTCTGTCCCTACTGGAGTCAAGTTCAGGTGCATCAAAAGTGTAAAAAGGAAACAGAAAAAATTCAATAATTCATGAACTGTCAAACTCCTTCAACAAAATAAAAAGTGCACAATTCTTGAACATTATCATAAATTGTCAACAAACTTCTAATTAATGTGTTATTATCA
Organism: Takifugu flavidus; assembly: GCF_003711565.1. Classification (NCBI taxonomy): domain Eukaryota; kingdom Metazoa; phylum Chordata; class Actinopteri; order Tetraodontiformes; family Tetraodontidae; genus Takifugu; species Takifugu flavidus. Next base: position 12,988,825 of record NC_079531.1, on the reverse strand, counting down.
TTGTTTTTATCAAATTATTGTTATTTTTAATGTTATTGTTATGATAAACAATCATCAACAGCAAACAGTCATTTAACAATCATTCATAAACAATAATCAGCCAAGTAGATAAACCTGTTGCATTTATGCCCCAGCATATCTCTTCTTAAATTCCAACAGACATTAAACAATCAAACTCTGATTAATAAAGGAGAGAGAAAATGTGCGCACCATTTCTTCTCCTGATGAAGGCTGTCACTTCAGAAAGTGAGAGAGGGTTGAATGGGGAGGGACTCTCCGCACCACCCCTAGGGGGAGCCAACTAGCTCCACCCCTTGAAGTCGAGAACCACTTCCTGTTCACCTCCGATAGTCGGAGAGTGAACATCCGTTCTCGCCAGCTCCAAGCTAGCCACTGGTTGCAGGCCCAACACACAGCTGCAGACTGTGAGCCACGCCCTGAGATCCAAAGGATCCAAATTAACCAACAACGAATATGAATAATTTTCAAAATCAATATAAATAAAGTTCTTCAAAGATATTACATAAACATAGAAATCCGCAAAAACAAACTCCTATGTTTCTCAACTTTTCTTTGTTCACCACTCCTTCAGCATATATGTATATGTGAGTGTGTGTGTGTGTGTGTGTGTGTGTGGGTGTACGTGGACCTTGCGGTCCTGCTAGGTCACACCCAGTTTCCTTGTCTCAGCACAGAATTATATGATATTCTTCACTACCAGGACCACCCTTAGGTCCTCATCAAACTTCAGATAAAATCTCAATCAATCTATCTGAGGTACAAAAAGATTTTTCCTTTATTTCTTAGAGTTTCCATCAATTACCCAATTTTTGACAACAACTAGGGTAACATCCCCCAGAAGTCACTTCAAACAAAGAGAGAGAGAGAGAGAGAGAAGAGAGAGAGAGAGAGAGAGAGAGAGAGGAGAGAGAGAGAGAGGAGAGAGAGAGAGAGAGAGGAGAGAGAGAGAGAGAGAGAGAGAGACTTTTTTTTTTTTTGACTTTTAACACAACTTTATTTTATCAGTATAACAACCATGATCTAAAGCACAAACATAAAACAACAAAAAAAAACCCATAGTTTGTCGTTCAGACACCATGTGCTCTTGGAGCTTTCGAGTATTGTCCAACACAAACAAATAATCAGCGACAAAAGTCCAAGGGAGACGTGCGTGTCCTAGTCAGAGCTCTCAAACTGGGACCGAATCTTGACCAGATGTGTGTGCTCCGTGATCTATGTGCGTTCTGTGGGGTACATGTTGGCTGCGGTGGTGTGTCGTTCTATAAGTTGTGCGTGTCTTGGGGTCTATGTGCGTTCTGTGGGGTGCGTGTGTCCTCTGGGCTGTGCGTGTCGTCTAAGCTGTGCGTGTCCTGTGGGATACGTGTGTGCGGTGAGCTGTGTGTATGATATTCTGTTGTGGACAGTTTCTTAGCTTTGTCGATGTCGACCTTTGTGTCCTTGCTCTTCCTCTTCGTGGGCACACTGAGGCTGCTCTCATCCACTCCGACGTCCTCCATGTCCTGGACGGTCTCAGCCGTTCTTGGAGCCGTCCGCTCCACCATCTCTCCGGCGAGACGTTCAGTCTGCAGGTCCCGGTGGTACCCCGGGTGGTCCCCTGCGGACCTGCTGGCTCCTCCACCTCCGCGGTTGGGCCCATGTCGCCCGCGCGTGGTCTGTGCGGCCTCTCTGTCTCGTCGTGCGCGCGCGCGGAGCTGCGCTGACGGGCGGGTCGGCTGGTCGGCGGGTCTCCACGCCATTCGGGCACGACCGGACCAGAGGGCCCTCCTCCCACAAACCAAAGCATTTTTGGGATTCAGTAGTGACATACACGGTATAATCAAAACCATCCACTCTAAAACAAAGGGCCAGGTCGAGCTCTTTCTCATTATTATTGAAAACCATCACTACATGCCGTCTAAAAGACACCACGTGCCTCAGCAGCGGGGACTTGGCCCGAGAACAAAGTACCTCATCGGGGACACAATGCGCCCGTGTCTGCTGAGCTCCTTCAACAACATTTCGTTCTTAATGAACGGAGGAACGTTGGATACCACCACCGATCTCGCCGGGTTCGACAGGGGGAACACCGGTGTGTTTTCACCCCTAATTGTCACCCCAGCCGCCACCAGCCGATTGGCTTCGTCTGTGCTCCCGACAAACACCACCACCATTTTATTCATTCTCGACACGGCCTTAACACTTGTGTGCCCCACAATGTCTCCCACAGCCATCGCACACTCCCCCACGGACACACCGTCCGGTGGGGAGAGTTTGACGCCGTGTCTGCGGGTAAGTTTTTCTAGGTCGGAGGCTCCGGACTCCGCTGCCATGATTGGCGCGGGGCGCCCGTGGCCACCAAACAATTCCACCAAAAACAGTGAATACACGGTCGAAAAATCAGAACAGTGCTCCCCAATGTGGTTAAACAACACCCAGTGTGACAATAGAGAGTGTTGTAGAAAGAGAGAAAGAGAGAGAGAGAAAGAGAGAGAGAGAGACGAACAGAACACAGAATCAAATCACGCACACACAGGCCCCACAGACACACAATCTGTCCATGCAGATTTATCCTATTTAGACGTCCCGGCGCCGCTGCCATAAACCACAGTTTCACGCGACTGTCCGCACTAAATTTACCACCCTGAAAAGTGGGCCCCTGACCGTAAAAGAGTGTCTTCAAACGCACTCGTCAGCCACGTCAGAGAGGACACCCCCGACCCGGAGATAACCCCAGTTTTCCAATCACTCAGAAGAGAGAGACCGGCCTGTGTGCTCCAAAAGGAAACACAGGACTTAGGGCAAATTGTCCTAAACCGCGGCTTTTTAACACTTTAACATCATTTCCTGGCCGTCACCCGACACATTCTTAGTGTCCACGCGCTCTATCGCCAATCCTGTACATAACACAGTGTACAGACCGAATAAAATGAATTCAGAATCAGCTGTCCTTTTTAGCTGAAATGAGCCGTGTAATAAACCTCATGGCCTGTCTCTCCTCCAGAGCCACTACTTCAGTCTTTCACAAAACACAAAACAAAAGGTCAAATTGAAAAATTTAGAAGAAGTATTCCCCAACATCAACACAAAAATGTACATCCACACTAATTATCTTTACGGTGTGTCTAAATTACTCCCCAAAAGCTTAATTGAACCAACTATCACCCCAATGTGTGGAAAGTGTGTACTTTACTTGCCAGCTTGGAGCGGAAGTTGGTCCGAGGAGGCAGATGGAGAAGATGACAGCCACAACCGATCCTGTTCGTGACGCCAAATTTGTTGTGAATCTTCTCCTGGTGGTTGCCGAGATGTGTTGATGAGGAAGGAAACTTCGCAGACACCGACTTGGTTATCAAAGATGTTTATTGGAGAGAACAGTCAGGCATCAATCGGACGCTGCAGCATGCCCGAGGGAGGTCTCGAGGTCCCGATGGTGAAGAACTCCGGAGAGTCTACCTCGATACCTCCTTCTTATAGAGGCCAGTAAACACATTCTTTTCTGATGACCTCACGCTATACCGTATGGTCAACTCAATGGTGTATTGTTCAGTTATGACTAAAAAAAGGGAATAGTGGAGATGCTTCATGCTATACATCCTCCTAGTGAGAGGTACCAGGGGCCCACAGGTTCCTGTAGAAGGAAGAAGGGCACCGGACACACATGTGGAGGATGTCCTGATATTGTGCTTAGGTTGGCAGTTAAACACCTTACGGCCTTACAAACGTAAAGCCTGCATAGAACGGGTCAGATACTACACTTGTCTTTACAATCTGACCACAACCAAACCGTGAGGAGGCCCAGCAGAGTCCGCGTCACTCACACCGTTGTCCTCAGAGTGACACAACAGCCAGATCAACACACAAGCAATCAGAAAAGTGCAGCAAACACTGTTTCTCTCACTCTCTGATAATCTATATGTGGCTCCAGCAGCAGTCAGACCAACGCTGTTCAACAAACCAGTTCAGCCTACAGTCGACAGCTGCAGTGCCGGTACTGCTGTTTTCTTCAGACGCTGCCAAGCTCAGTCATTCAATTAATGCCATTGACCAGACGGCCAATCCACTAACAGACCCAATCAGCTGCAAATGAAAATGTGAATCAAAGCCAACACTCTGGACTTTTCGTTCCTGTTTGCACCTCGCTGAGTCTCTGATTTGCTGCCTGTTTGTCTGCCTCTCATCACTTTTTACAGCATCTTATATCTCTTCTGTTTGACTGAATGCACAGAGAGCAGAAGCTGCACCCTAAAAACCTAATTTTCTGAGTGGAAATGTAGAGCAGGAGACATAAAAAGCAGATGGACATCAGCCCTGGCTGAATGGAGGAGACAGATGGAGCTATGACGGGACATAAATGAGAGTGGAGTGTTGTCAAGGTGATGTTCCTCCTCTCTAACCTTTCTCTCTCATTAACTTTGGCATGTTAACAATGTGAGATGTCTGGGCTTTGATGAGCGGCTGCTGAGTGGTGGTGGGGAAGGGGGGGGGGGGGGGTCCTGCCCTTGTGAGTCTCATTCACTCCACTCTTGTTACCAGGTTTGAGACTAAGGATGAGGGGGTGAAGGATGAGGGGCAAAATGACAGAATCCTGCTTCAGTCAAACCATCTTCATGCTTCAAAATGTGCTGTTGGATAAGGTGAAGAGTGAGCATCCGCCTTGACATAGAAGAGCTCAGCTGGACGTGGAGTCAGCAAACACATCAGGAAAACAATCTGGAAGATGGCTGATTTGTCCCTTTAGAGGAAGTTATTACCGTATTTTCACGACTATAAGGCGCACCTAAAAGCCTAGAATTTTCTAAAAAATCTACGGTGCGCCTTTTAACCCGGAGCGCCTTTGTGTATGGATTACGGTAATATTGGTTAATCGCGGCTACCGTAGTCAGTAGGCGTGCCGAGGTAACAGCAGTAAATTCAGTCCCAAACCATTTCTGTCTGTAAAGACCCCAAAATGGCTCCTTGCAAGAGACACGCTTACGATGCAGAGTTCAAACTGAAGACTATCAGTCACGCAGTTGAACACGGAAATAGAGCAGCGGCAAGAGAATTTAACGTGAACGAATCAATGGTGCGGAAGTGGAGGAAGCAACAAGACGACCTGCGCCAGGTAAAGAAGACTCAACGGAGCTTCCGAGGAAACAAAGCAAGAAGTGGATTAACAAAGGAACTCCAGCCGCTAAATATTGGTGTCAACGGGGCATTCAAAACTAGACTGTGAACTGCGTGGGAGCGGTGGATGACGAATGGCGAACACACGTTCACCAAGACGGGGAGACGGCGCCGAGCGTCATACGTCACTATCTCCCAGTGGATCGTAAATGCCTGGGCATCGACCGTGGTCCGAGCTTTCGGGAAGGCAGAGATTGTCACTGAAATGCCAGACAACACCAGCGACACCGACCCTGATGACGACTTTGACGAGACGGAGCGGCCATGTTGGACGCCGTATTCGCACAACTGTTCAATTCGGACACCGAAGAAGAAGAATTCGAGGGATTCCTGGATGAGGAATGAACTGATAAAGTGAGCTTTACGTGTTTCTTTTGTGTGTTTACAACTGAACAAGGCTGGTCATACTGTGAATATGGACATTACCGTTTGAACAACGTTGTTATATTGCTATTGTTATATTGCTATCGCTTTGCACTACTTCGAGAGTTCGAGTTACCGTAAATTGTGTTTGCACTAACGTTTGATTTACCGCAACGGTACTACGTGATAAAAATGTTGCACTAAATCGAAGATTTATTAAACTCCACTATCCACTTGTGATAAAAATGTTGCACTGCCTGTTATAACTCACTGTTATTAAACGAACTGTGTTACGCGAAAACACTACGTCACTCGGGAAAAATAATAAAACAGCTTTTTATTCATTTTGGGAGTGAATGGAGTTGTGAGAACGCCGGTCTGTATTCTATTAATAAAGTTTGACTGACTTATCTGACTGTTTCATTGACATTCCTTTTAGCGCAGCTCGATCTAGTGAATGCGTCATGAAACCACAGGCACTACACAGTTTCTATGCTATGCGCCTTATAACACGGTGCACCCTGTGTATGAAAATATTTCTAAAATAGGCCGTTAATTGAAGGTGCGCCCTATAATACAGTGCGCCTTTTGGTTGTGAAAATACGGTAGGTCGTAGTGAAGAGCCAGAACCGCTGCAGGACGTGACATTTTCATCGGCTTGTGTTTAAGTCAAACCAACAATGGGAGTTCAGTGTTTCCAGCCTGTTGTCTGTTTGGGTGTGTGGGAGAGAAGAGTCAGTAAAGGCAGGCACACATGCAGCCAGAGAGGAAGGAGGCAACTCAGGACAAAACGCCTCAGAGCCAGCAGGAAGAAAGGATCATGTGTTGTCCCTCAATCTCTCATTCCCAATCAGCAACCGGGATCCTCTGGGTTTAAAACTCATTTTCATGCCTCGTAAGCTCTGTGCTTTAACATATTCCCTCCAAATCCTATTATGAGGCCAGTGTGCTGTGAAAAGTGCATCCAGATTGAAAATAATCTCCTGACAAAAGTTGCACACTGAGGTAATCTCCATGAGCTATTTTTTAACATTGAGACAACCAGGAAGACCCAAAGATCTTCATGATCTTCATGATTGGAGATCTGATCTGATCTGATTGGAGATCTGCTTTCCAACACATGTTCCAGAGTTGAGAGGTGAAATGAGAAGTAAATGTAGGGAGGAGTAACCAGAGGACACTACGGATGTATATACCGTAATTTCCGGACTATAAGCCGCTACCTTTTCCCTACACTTTAAACACTGCGGCTTATTCTACGGTGCGGCTTATTTATGGTTTTTTTCATGGCGCACTATCACAACTATTGTGAATCAGTCATTTTTACTAACCCTCATCAACACAGAAAATACTAGAGGATAAGCATATGATGCGACTTTTAAGTTAAAAGCGATCACTCTGGCGGTTGAAGAAGAAAATCGAGTTGGCGCACGTAATCTTGGCATACATTACGGTAATCAATGGCGAGAAGGTGGAGACGCCCGCCTGAAGTACTGAACCAAAGCAAAAAGATGACAAAAGCTTTTAGACGTAAACATAGCAGGTGGCCCAAGCATGAAAACTTTCTGGAAGACTGGGTCAACACACAGAGAGCAGGCGGCCGCGGTGTTTCCGCTGTACAAATCAGACCGAAGGCAAAAGCAATCGCCACCATGATGAAAATAAAAGATTTTAGAGGTGGGCCATCAGGGAGTTTTAGCTTGTTCATTGTTTGAGTAAAAAAGCATAAAAAAACGTAATTTGTGTGTAGCTGATACAAATGTATATTTCAAGGTAGCTGCATTACAGACACTGTTAGAAAAAAAAAAAAAGCATTTACCGGTACAATATATTTGTTTATGTTGCTAAACGGATTAAATTAAAAGTTGAAAAATCCTGACGTGATGAAAATTGGATTTAAGGTCTCTGTATAAACATACAAGTGAAAAGCGTGGCTGTTGTTTCTTACCTGTCTGTTTGTCACTCGTCAGTGACTCGTCTCTTACGATAATAAAAACATATACTGCTACTGAATGTTTTCTGTCTAATTTTTCATATTACTACGTGGGATACCGGTAGCTTGAAATCCAGTGCGGCTTGTATAAGTACAAAATTGATTTTCTTTCTAAAATTAGATTATGCGGCTTATAATCAGGTGCGCTCTATAGTCTGGAAATTACGGTAGTATTAATATTTATTCTGAGTTATGTTTCAGAGGACAAACTGAAATTAAATATGTGAATAAGATGGCATCTCACTGGAGATTATTCCCACTCTGTCCATTTCCTTTGTTTCTACTTGATAAATGGATTTTTAATTAACCCCTGGAGCTGAGAGCATCTCATAACAGTGTGGTGTTAGCTCTTCCATCCTCTGCTGAGATGGGGGGAAATGAGGAAGCTCTGTTCATTTCAGATTACATCTGATGCATTAGCATGCTAGCCCAGACACCACGGCCCGCTGTGGACACGCTCGGAGAAAAAAGCTATGGATGACATCAGGGAATAGAGGGAGGAGAAGGGATGGAGAACAGATGAGGCGGACGAGGAGAAGCAACACAATTAAATGTTGGTAGACCAAAAACAAAGAGTGTGTGTGTGTGTGTGTGTGTGATGAAGAATATGAAAATGTTACATGTTTTCAAAATGAAGCTTTCAAGAAGTTAATTCTGCTCTGAGCTCAAAGAAGAAAAGGAACACACTGTAAAACACTGTGTATGCTTGTGCGTGCGTGCATGGATGCGAGTGTGTGCGTGTGTTAAAAGAGACTAATATGAAGGTTGCTGGACCAGACAAAAGCACCAGATGGATGAAAAGAAAGAGAAGACAGTCAACACACACCTGAAAGAGCTGAAGCCTCGAGAAGGATCATTGGAGCTGTTCTTTACAGTGAACTGTTTCTCCGGAGGCCCAAAAAGACAGGGATGGGACAGAAGGACTCGGGTTAGGAGCAGCTTCATTCAGGTCCAGAGCCTACTGATAACCATCATCTACCCAATCATGGAGCTCATTCTGCTCCAGCTTTTTAATAAAGTGCTTTCCTCCTATTATTTTTCATCCTCTGCCATGGTTTGAAGGATTAATACTATTACTGAGAGAGGTCATTTGGGACCCTTACATTTGTATCGTTTTAATCTCTTTTCCTCGCTCTCTTCCTAGTGTCCACCTTTAACACCACTGCCGTAGGTGAGTCTGAACTATAGATGAATAATGAAAGCAGTTGTGTGGTTCGGATGGAATCTGACAAATTAGCTGCTGTAAGAAGCTGGAGTGGTTGATGTCTGACGTCTCACTAATAAAGTTCATGAAGGCATTTGAAACGGGAAAATATTCTTCCTTATTTCACCAAACTGATTAATTTGACAATCTCTTGCCATCATATAAGACTGATGATGGCTTCTGGCATGTCCAGCATGTAATCGTGCAGAATCATCACATCATTTCCTGTATCATGTGATTCCAATCGCTCACACTCATGGTAGACATATCAATATACATTCTTTGTTTTTTTTTGAGAAAACCTGCCACTAAATGAGGAATGATGCAAACTCTTACATGTGCGTGTACTATGTGCTTTGCTACATGCAGCTCCTGTTCACTGGATGGTTCTGGTCTTAGCACTGGACATGGCCGTTCCTCCTCCAGGCTGTCGACAGAGATGTCTTCACCATCTTTGCCAAACAATCAGAAACACATCAAATATGAAAAAAGGAAACAACCCAGCCTCTGCCCCTAAAGTACAGAAATAATTAATTTAACACCCAGTGCCACATTACAGTAAAAAGTAATTCCATTGTTATTACACTTGGCGCTTCCTGCCCAAGGAAGGATTGGTTGTTCTGATGAGCAAATTCCTTCACAATCAGCCCCAGAATGGCGTTCACTTTGTAGCTGTCAGCTGGATGATTAGCTCGTTGATTCTCTAGCGTCTGAACTTCTGATGTTAACCAGCGGGCCGATGCTAATGTGTAGCTCAACGGAGGGTGATGATACCAAAGAGGCTTGTCATTTTAATGAGGATCTGGGAGGTCCTGTTCCTCTTGGGGAGGTCACAGAGTCAGAGTTACTGTAGCTTTTCATATTCTTCTTCTTCTTCCTCATCCAGATTCTGGGTCACACTGAAAGGATATTCTGGTCCATGTTCCTTTGTGGAAGGTGACTACCATCTGCTGCACTCATTCAGAGGGAACTCATTATGCAGAGAAACACTGGAGAGGCGTTTCACCAGTGGAGTCATGTCCTCTAATGTGGACGGTGGATTCTGAGAGGACAGAAGTGACTCTGGTAAGAGGGACCCATTCATTAACGGGACAGATTTAGGTTCATTGATGGGATTGGCTCGTGGATTCTGCTTTGCTGACGGGGGATTGGGGAGGCTCTCCAGGTGAGACTGTTTCCAGGTGTAACAGGGAAAATGGTGGTTGCTCTGGAAATGTAGCAGACTCTGATCAACTGAGCTCGTTTGGTGAACTTGGGACACTGAGGTTACCATGAATGAAGACCTGAGGGAGAGCTTGTCTCTTGGGACTGGATATGGAGAACCAGGCAGTGGAGATGAAACTTGTAAAAGTTTAAAAACATCAACTTGGGAATGCGTTAATGAGGAAAAGCATAATAGCTCTGCTGATCTTTGGGCCAGTTTGGATCTGTGGTGTTCTGTGAAGTTGATGGTGAAGTTTGGGTTGATGTTTTAAAAGACTTTGTAGCTTCAGAGGCTGACGGCCACCTTTTGGAGGCTAATGCTATGAAACAGGACAGAAAACAGTCACAGATATTAAGTCAGCAACACACACAAACTTTTTATGCATCATTTTGAGTAGTATGAGTACTTTCAGGTGATGAGCATCTCAAATGTAGGTTTGTCTCCTGGTGGAATAAAACCTACATACATTTGTTTGAGAACTTTTAAATTTTAAGGCTTTGATAAATGACGGTTTGGAGCTGTTCTGAATGGTTCTGGAGTTGTTTTAGGTCTGGGACGTTTCTTAGGGTGGACCCTGTGGAGAACAGAAGACAGGTTTTGATGTCTCTTCAACCACTGACTGGTTCATAACCTGACAGACATTATAGCAACTTACAGGAGATGACATCAGCTGGGTAGGGAAAAGAACAATAATTAATTCAACCTACAGCCTCAGATTTAAATCAGATTTAAAAGTGTAAACATTTGAGATATAGGCATCATAATAGAGACAGGATGTCCTATCCCTGCTCTATTCCAGAATAGATTGAGTTGTGCAGGCTGTAAGTATTGGAAAGGCTTTTCTTTTAACTAAAACTCGCATTTTGCTAGCATTTCTCCTCTGAGCGGCAACAAAATCTTCTGTGAATTTCAGCAAAAACAAAGAGTGAGAAACATGTGAGGGAGGACTGAGCTGGTGTGTTTGTAGTTTCCTTTGGTCCCAACACACTTCTCACCTCGTCGACTGACTCTGTTTCTGGTGCTTCTGGCTGTTCCTGAATCAGGAGTCCCTGTAACTTTTGTCAAATCACTGAAAGCTAAAGACAATTTATAGTTAATCTGCACAGACTCGTTGCTTCCATATTCAGAGTGGCAAATGTTGTAATCTGAATGTTGGAGGACTCTGAGGCAGGTGGAGATAATTTTCTATCAGCTCCTTCTCAAACACACATCTGTCTCCCCCAAATCTGCATTTCTCTGAAGAAAGAGCCTGAATTATTAAAACTGTGGGTAGAGACATTAAGATGTGACCAAGTCTGGTGGACAGATGGCTGCTTTTATCAAAGTAAACACTTTAAAATATGGAGAGTGTGATGAAGCCACAGAGACAGTAGGAAAAGCCAGAGGACTGTTCCCCTCAACCATGACCGCTGCTCTGAACTAGATGAGTCATCAGCGCCCACCACATACTTAACTGTTTGCTGTCGGGTGGAAGCACGAAACCTTGGTAATGTCTGTTCCAGGGTCTAGCTAGACTGAATCCCAAATCAGGAGCATCCTTTGTTGTGGAAACGCAGCGCTACAACTGGAGACCATATGTGGGCAGAGAAGAACTGTGAGGGTAGAAGAAAATTGACAGGAGTTCCAGCCCACGTTCTCCAGGTGTTTTAATTCTGTATGTCAGGGGTGCTCGTAGAAGCAACAAAGCCTCGTCATCGACAACATGTTGCTGCTCGCCAATAGAGTTGGCCTGGTTCTGAAAATGTTCACTGTTGTGCTTTTTTTTTTTTTATGGACGTCAAGTTCAGAGGAGCACAGACCCCCAGGTTCTCCCTTTCTCCTGATGCCCCCAGGTCCTCTGCTTCAGCCCCCAGAATGTGCCCTTCACACAGCCATGGATGGATGGGCGGAGCCTGCTACACCTGCCTCCGGAGAGGGAAAGGCTTTTCTCACTGCTATGGAACCAGCTCCCTGCCCTGGTTCTGGGAGGCTGACTCCATCTCTACTTTTAAGATTAGACTTAAGACCTTCCTCTTTGAAAAAGCTTATCGGTACATAATTCTGTAGTTCCAGTTATTAGTCTAGTCAGACTAATTATCATATTTAGAGGGTCGTCTAATTATTAGGTTTACATCTTAGGCTCTAAAACATCTATAGGCTGAGGTTGCCTAGGTTCAGAAACATGATCCCCTGACAGGCCTTTGTCACCCATTCATGGCTTCCTCTCCTCTCCGATCAGTGATGATGTCATGAACACATTTTCTTGTGTAGTTTTTCTGCTTCTCTCCCCCTCCTCCCCCTCTCTCTGTATCCATCTATAGGTATCGTTGGTTTCATAGCTGTACGCTGACCTGCTGACCTCCGACCCCGCTGACACACTCAACTCTTACACCAGCAGTTTGTTATTATTTACAGTATTTTCATCACCATAAGGAGCACTTAAAAGTCTTTAATTTTCTCCAAAATGGATGGGGCGCCTTATGTGTGCACCGAGTTCCAAAATCTGTAAATGCTTTTCGGCTTTCACAAAAGCCATTTCGGATTAATCTCATTCATTTCAGATACAGAAGATGATGTACGTGAGTACATTGCTAAATACACGCTAGCATGCATGTTTTAAGCCTGCATACCGGTATGTTTTACGATGCTTGCTCCCTATAATCCGGTGTGTCTTATCTATGTGTTAAATACAGAAATAGCACCCATAACTGAGAGTTGGCCTTTTAATACAGTGCACCTTATGGTTGCGAAAATACGGTAATGTACTTGCATGATCTATGCCTATTATCTTCTACCTGTCCTCCCCCTTCATCTCCCTCTCCACCCATCTGGCCATCAGTAGGAGGGTCCCCCTACATTATCCTGGTCCTGCTAAAGGTTTCTTCCTTCCTTTCTGTTAAAGGGGAGTTTTTCATTGTCCCTGATACTTTGCTTTACTTCTGTAAAGCGCCTAAGGACTTGCTTGACTGATTGCTTAAACTGTGTGCATGTGTGTGCAAATTGTGTACTCTGTAGAGTTAGAACATGTGTATTACCTGTCAGGTTGTTTCCAGTCAATGCATTAGACTGTTTCTTTGATGTTGACTCAGTCCTGACCTCCAGGCCTGCTTGAAACATCTGTTCTGGTGTTCTGGAAACACAACATGGATAGAAAGATAAAGATAGGTTATTGAATGTTGTGGTGCTGCTTTTCTAATGGCTTCTGCTACATGTTACATTCTACTTCAGTACAGTTTTAAATACACTAAAAAGAACAAATGATCATCACAACTGTCAATCACAGCAACTTAGGAGATAATTACCAAGACAACACATTGTTTCCAGCTCATCCTGGGAGAGGTTTGACCAGGAGATGGTAGCAGGAGGTCTCTGTAGTCCCACAGGTGGTTCAGACAGCGTATTTCAGAGCCATTCAGACCTGAACCAGAAGGTGTTATGTGTCTCCGAGCACAGTGTGTGGGGGCCAAGCAGAAAAGTCAGTCCCCCAGCTGAGGTGGAGCTGCTGTAAGAGGGCAACAGCCCAGCAGCAGACCAATCTCTGCTCCTGTATGTGAGGGAACACCACCATGTTCAACACAGGCGATCCTGGAGAGCTGAAGACTGATACCCTGATCCAGGTGTGGGAGGAGATCCCACACCAGGGGACCAGCATCATCTCATCAGGGGCATGACTAAGATAGAAAGGGTAAATGACTGATTATACTGGGACAGAGAGGATAAATGACTGGTTATACTAGAGCTAAGAGGACAAAAGACTGGTTACACTACTGTAGAACAGAGAGAATATATGGTCTGGATATACTGAGACAGCGAGGATAAATGACTGGTTATACTGAGACAGAGAGGATAAATGACTGGTTACACTGGGACAGAGAGGGTAACTGTCTGGTTCGATTCGGAGAGAGAGTGTAAATGACTAATTATAATGGTACAGAGAGGACAAAAGACTGATTAGACTGGAAAATAAAGGGTAATTAACTGGTTATACTGGGACAGCGAGGACAAAAGATTGGTTATACTGGGACAGAGAGGATAAATGACTGGTTACACTGGGACAGAAAGGATATAATCTGGCCAATCATGGACCCAGCAGAACCACCTTCACCACGGGATCAGTTTGAAAGAATCGAGGGAGTACTCATGCTTCATGAGCAGCGGTTGGAGGAGGCGGCTGCCCATGCCCGACAAGCTGCGGAGGCCCAAGCCAGGGCTGGGAGCTACGGGTCCAGATGGCACTTCGGAGCTCCTCTCCATACGGCAGGGGAATCAGTCCGGGGCAGATTACTCCATCGACTTCCGGACCAAGGCTCGTCAGAGTGACTGGAACCTGGCTGCACTCCGGGATGCCTTTCTGCATGGTTTAGCAGAATATATCAAGGACAAACTGGTTTCTTACCCTCTACCTGCCACACTGGATGAACTCATCGAGCTCAGCATTCGACTGGATCTCCGTCTCAGGGCCCGGAGAAGAGAAAGGAGACAGAACCCCGCACCTTCCACGGCAGCTCACCGCCTGGATTTCCCCCCCGCTTCGGCCCCTGTTCCTGCTGACCCAGAACCGATGCAACTGGGTCGCACCAGACTCACACCAGAGGAGCGTCAGCGTCGCCAGATGGGGAATCTCTGTATATACTGCGGGCAATATGGACATTTTATCTCTCTCTATCCGTTAAAAGGCAGAGCTCACCAGTGAATGAGGAAGTCCTGGTGAGTCTTGTGGGAGTGAAATCTTCCTCTCAGATTAAACGCCCCCTCTTTCTAGCCAAGCTTCTTCTCGCCGAGGACTCTCACACCCTGGCCACCTTCATTGACTCCGGTTCCGATGGCAATATTATGGACGAGGGCTTGGCTATGCAACTTGGGCTAGAGAGGATTCCCCTCAACCCACCGATTCCTGCCAGGGCCCTGGATGGTCATCTTCTGGGAACGGTGGCCCACCAGACTGCCCCTGTTCACATGCTGATTTCTGGTAACCATCATGAGACCATCCAGTTTCATCTCCTGCCCTCATCCAACATTCCTCTGATCTGGGCTTTCCATGGCTCTGCAAACACAACCCGCATGTCGACTGGACCACAGCCACTATCCCCAGCTGGAGCGGTTTCTGCCACCAGGTCTGCCTTCGGGATGCATCAATGCCGCGCCAGACTACGCTCCCCAGCACCTGCCTGGACCTGGCCAGAGTCCCTGCTGAGTACCACGACCTCAGGGAGGTGTTCAGTAAGGCCAAAGCTACCTCACTACCCCCCCACCGCCCTTACGACTGCTGCATTGATCTGAAGCCTGGCACGTCACCTCCTAAGGGGCGCCTCTACTCTCTGTCTGGTCCAGAGCGTGAGGCCATGGAGAGCTATATTAATGACTCTCTGGCTGCTGGAATCATACGCCCGTCCTCATCCCCTGCAGGGGCAGGATTCTTTTTTGTGGACAAGAAGGACAAGACCCTACGCCCTTGCATCAATTACTGGGGTCTCAACAACATCACTATCAAGAACCGGTACCCCCTACCACTCATTTCCTCTGCCTATGAGCTACTTCAAGGGGCCAAGATCTTCACCAAGCTTGACCTTCGTAATGCCTACCACCTCGTACGCATCAGGGAGGGGG
Organism: Takifugu flavidus; assembly: GCF_003711565.1. Taxonomy (NCBI): domain Eukaryota; kingdom Metazoa; phylum Chordata; class Actinopteri; order Tetraodontiformes; family Tetraodontidae; genus Takifugu; species Takifugu flavidus. The sequence goes on along the minus strand of NC_079531.1, from coordinate 12,973,309 downwards.
ACGAGTGGAAGACGGCCTTCAACACCCCCACTGGACATTATGAATATTTGGTGATGCCATTCGGTCTCACCAATGCCCCCGCTGTCTTCCAAGCCTTGGTGAATGATGTCCTCCGGGACATGATCAACAAATATGTGTTTGTCTACTTGGACGACATTCTTATCTTCTCCACCTGCCTTGAGGATCACATTCACCATGTCAGGATGGTGTTGCAGCGTCTCCTGGAGAATTCGCTGTTCGTCAAGGTTGACAAATGCGAGTTCCACACCCAGTCGGTGGCCTTTCTTGGCTACATTGTGGCCGAGGGACGCTTGGAGATGGATCCTGCTAAGGTGGAGGCGGTAAAGTCCTGGCCAGTTCTGGAGACCCGTAAGCAACTGCAGTGTTTCCTGGGTTTTGCAAACTTTTATCGACGCTTCATCCGGAACTATAGCTCCATTGCTGCTCCCCTCACCATGTTGACCTCCCCCAAGAGTCCTTTCCGCTGGTCCCACGCTGCAGACTCTGCTTTCCAGACCCTGAAGAACCGGTTCAGCTCAGCACCCATCCTCCAGGTCCCGGAGATTGAACGACAGTTCGTTGTGGAGGTAGATGCTTCCGATGTTGGAGTGGGTGCAGTCCTGTCTCAGCGAGCAGCAGGTGACCAGAAACTCCATCCATGTGCTTTCTTCTCTCGGCGTCTTTCACCGGCTGAGAGAAATTATGACATTGGCAATCGGGAGCTTCTGGCTGTCAAGCTGGCCCTAGAGGAGTGGCGACACTGGCTTGAGGGGCCTAAGCAGCCCTTCTTAGTTTGGACAGATCACAAGAACCTGGAATACATCCAAACGGCTAAAAGACTCAACTCCCAACAGGCACGATGGGCCCTCTTCTTCACCAGGTTTGATTTCTCCCTCTCCTACAGACCCGGCTCCCGCAATGTCAAACCAGACGCTAGTGATGGGACGATGATACCTCAAGGAGTGTATTGACACACTACACAAACTGTGTCGGCACTGTATTGATACTGTGTTGGTCACCCGATAGTGACCCCTGCAGTAGTTATAAAATGATTGCAGGTAAAGGAATTCCTTGTTTGCTAAACTGAGTTGGTATGTAAAATATAGCAAATTTGAGTTACAATTCAGAGTTACAATTTTTTACTTATTTACACACATTCTTTGTTAACTTAACTGTTAAATCATATGAAATAATACAAAAAAGTGATTAGTTTATGAATTTTTATTGGGGAACCAAAGTTTTTGGAGGGGATTTCTCCTCTTAAACACCAGCTCCCCAGCCTCTTTCACACGGTACAGATGACGATGGTGAGCAGAGAGTTTTAAGTGCAAGTTGATGCAGATGTGGATATGTTTTCTGGTTCTCTCACGAGTATCTGCCAATTCTTCATTGCCATGCCGAGCTCTATAATGCCTCAGCATTGATGAAGTGCTTTTATTGATGTAAGATAGCTCTGTGGAGCAGAGCCGACACTTCACCTACAATAACATAAAAAGTTACAAACAATTCAAACCTCTTACTAGAACAGAGTAAAAACTAAGGTGGCGCATTGCATTCACTTGTTAAAAAAATAGACACCCTATAAAATCAATAAAGCAACTGTAAGGCTCTTGACTTGACTATCATATGTATCACAGGTCATTCACTTGATAAACTGATAAAGCGCCACCATTAAAAATTGTATATAACAGTAAACAATGCTCAAAGGAGAAAAAGATTTCCCTTGTTTGGAGTCACAAGATCAAAATTATTCCACACTGGGGAAAACTTCTTAGAACGATCCATAATTGCGCAACTGCAAAACTCCATCCAACAAACCCACGACATGTCGATAAAGTTTGTTTCCTTATAAACCCACTTTGGCGCGGCACATCCAAACGATACAATTCCTGTATCGGTCACGTGATTCTTTCTTAAAGCGATACACGCACCGATACGGGGTTTCACTCTTGAGCTCTCGGCACAGTGTTGACGCACCAGTGTCGCTTGTCCCATCATTACCAGACGCATTGTCACGGCAGTTTCAGGGAGAGGGGGATGAATCCATCTCTGCAGACACCATTCTACCGTCTCCTTGTGTTGTCGCATCCCTGACTTGGGAGATCGAGGAGAGGGTGAGAACCTCTACAGAGGGGGAGGCTGGTCCCAGTGCTTGCCCCCCAGATCGCCTGCATGTGCCTGCAACCTTAAGGCCAGAAGTGCTCCAGTGGGCTCATGCCTCTAGGTTTTCCTGTCATCCGGGGATCCAGAGAACCTGTGACGTCCTCCAGCAACGCTTCTGGTGGCCCTCGTTAGAGGAGGACACCCGGAAATATGTCAACGCTGGCCCTACCCGCAACCAGAACAAGTCTTCTCGTCAGGCCCCGTCCGGTCTTCTACAGCCACTTCCTGTGCCGCATCGTCCCTGGTCACACATTTCTATAGACTTTGTCAGTGGTCTACCACCATCTGAGGGGAAGACGGCCATACTTACAATCGTGGATCGCTTCTCCAAGATGGCTCACTTCGTCCCCTTACCCAAGCTCCCATCAGCTAAAGAGACTGCCCAACTACTCCTCGACCATGTCTTCTGTCTCCATGGAATTCCTGTGGATGTGGTCTCAGACAGGGGACCCCAGTTCTCTTCCATGTTCTGGCAGGAGTTCTGCAGATTGCTGGGAGCCACGCCGAGTCTGTCATCAGGGTTCCATCCTCAATCCAATGGCCAGACTGAAGGGGTGAACCAACAAATGGAAACAGCCCTTCGGTGTACTGTGTCCCAGAATCCATCTTCCTGGTCCCAGCAGCTGTTGTGGGTAGAATATGCTCACAACACTTTGACAAGCTCTGCCACAGGCCTGTCTCCTTTTCAGTGTGCCTATGGGTATCAGCCACCCCTCTTCCCAGCCCTGGAGAAGGAGGCCTCTTGCCCCTCAGTTCAAGCCTTCCTCCATCGCTGTCATCGGACCTGGGCCTGAGCTAGAGCCTCCCTCCTGAAGACTGCTGGCCGCTACTCCTCTGCTGCCAACCGTCGTCGTTCCCAAGCTCCAGAATATCAGGTGGGCCAGAAGGTCTGGCTCTCCACCCGGGACCTTTTACTGCGGGTGGAGTCCAACAAGCTGGCTCCCAAGTTCATTGGACCGTTCCCCATCGAAAGAGTCATCAATCCTGTGGCAGTCAGGCTCAAGCTTCCCCGGTCCATGAGGGTTCACCCAACCTTCCATGTGTCCAACGTCAAGCCTGTCCGAGAGAGCCCTCTGGTGCCTGCTGCTCCTCCACCGCCTCCTCCTCGCTTCATTGATGGGGGACTCACCTATGCTGTGCACCGCATCTTCCGCTCCCGTGTTCGTGGCAGAGGCCTTCAGTATCTCGTTGACTGGGAGGGGTACGGCCCAGAAGAAAGATCTTAGGTTCCTGCTCGTCACATTTTGGACCGACAGCTCCTCCGTGACTTTCATCGGCAGAATCCAGATCAGCCCTCTCACAGCATGGTCGGGGGCTTTCCTTGCCGAGGGGTGCGTGCTGTCGGCCCTACTGCTGCTCCAGCTCCTGAGCCAGAGGAGGATTCCCAGTCGCAGACAGGAGATCTGCACGTGACCTTGTCCTCCTCTCAGGAATTCTAACCCGCCTTCCAGTTTCCCCCTCCTCCCACCCTGGCTCATGGGACTTTTTGGGGACGTCGGGAGCCGTCCCTTGGGGGGGGGGGGGGGGGGTTCTGTCACACTCTGCTCCAGCCCATGGACTCAGTACTTTTCCACTGCCCTGCTCACACCACACCCTCTGCTCACCACACCTGCTCTCACTCATCAATCAGCTCACCTACCAGTATATATTCTCCAGCCTCACACTCACTCAGTGCCAGATTGTTCTCTGCTATGCATGACCTTCCAGCGTTTACCTGCCTGTTTTCCCGGAATCGACCCTGCCTGTGTATGCCCTGTCTGTTCTGCCTGACCCCCGGTAAATTAACTCTGTCTTCTGTTTTGACCACGAGCTCAGCCAGTCTCCCTCTGGATTGTTTGCCTGATTCTGCCTGCCTCCCGGTTACTGAACTTTTGCCTGCCTCGACCAAGTCCACTGCCCCGCCCTCGAACTGTTCTTTGTTTGCCAGATTACAGTTAATAAACCTGTTAACTGATCATCAGTCCATTGCCTGTTTTGTACTGCACTTGGGTCCATACCATACCCGTCACAACTTAGTGTTTTCGCTTTATGAGGCGGCGGCATCTCTCCATACGCGCAAGGACAACTGTTGCGCAGCGGTGCCTGCGAATTACCAGGAGAGGGTGGCCATCTTCCGCACCTACTGCCGCAACAAGATAACCGCACCCAGCCACATCACCAACATAGATGAGATCCCTCTGACTTTTAACATCCCTTTGACCCACAAAGTGGAGAAAAAGGGACCGGCACGGTGGCGATACGCACAACTGGGCACGAGAAGTCGTCGTTCACCGTGGTTCTCGGCTGCCACGGAAACGGACAGAGCGCTGGATGACGGAAGGCGAACACTCCTTCACAAAGACTATGAGGCAGTGGCGGGCAAGTTATGCCACCATATGCGGGTGGATTGTAGACGCATGGGCTATGATACCGTCTTCATGTATTGTAAGAGCTTTCACAAAATAAACGCTGAACCGGAACCGGTCGGTGAGTCCGTGTTACGATACGTGGTGGTAGCGGACCCGAACGCAGGCCAGGACACAGTGGTGGAGAGGTCAAAGGCTTTATTTTCAGGGAAGCGGAGCACACATTGACAGAAACAGTCCTCCTGGACCGCAGGAGGATCGGGAGGCAGCGTCCGCTCGTCCCAGGTCCATCGGCGAGTCCCCACACCAGACGCAGTCCCCCTGAACTGCTGGGAACTCGGAACACCGTTGAGTCCTCAACACGAAGCAGTCCCCCTGGACTGGCGAGGCCTTGGGAGTCCGGCGCGACACGCTCACCACACGAACGTGCCCCGAGACAGAGGGCAGAGGCAGTCCTCCTAGACTGCAAGGGGGGCCGGAGGCGGTCCTCCAGGAGACATGGAACAGGAACAGGAGCGGCCCTCCAGGAAAACCGGAAGCTCAGGGACAGGAGCGGCCCTCCAGGGCAACAGGAACACAGGAACAGGAGCGGTCCTCCAGGGAAACCGGAAGCACGGGAATAGGAGCAACCCTCCAGGAAACTCATAGCACCAACATACGACAGGGGAAGCGACCAAACAGCTTCACCACCAACAGACACCCTACCAACACCAAGAAACCCGAACAAACACCCACACAAACAAACACACTCCCCACACGAACAGACACCCCGCCTCTGACAGGCAGGCACAACCTGCTTAAATAGGCAGCAAGATGTAAATTGCCTACAGGTGTGCCCGCCTGCAGTGCCAGCTGCACCGAATTGTGCTCAACACCACACCCTGCAGGCCAAAGACAGACACAAACCAGAAATCCCAACAGTGCGATTCAGATGATTAAGAAGAGGAATTCGGGATGTTGGACATTGAAATAGTACAGCTGTTTAATTCAGATACAGAAGATGAAAACTTTGATGGTTTTGTGGCGGAAGAATGAATATTTTGTTCAATAAATGTGTCGAAACTCACTGTTTTACTTCCGTTGTCATTTTTTACTGTATTTTTCAGCTTGCGCCTAATAATACGGTGCACCTTGTGTTTTATGTTTAAATACAGAAATAGCACCCATAACTGAGACTGCGCCTTTTAATACAGTGTGCCTTATGGTTGTGAAAATAAGGTAAGATAGAAAGGGTAAATGACTGATTATACTTAGACAGAGAGGATAAATGACCCGTTATACTGGAACTAAGAGGACAAAAGACTGGTTATACTAGAAGAGAGTGTGCACAGCCCGACCGCACAGCAATCAAATGAGGAGGACCAAGTAAACTGTGGCGTGGCACCCAAAAGCTCGACAACAAGAGCAGCCAGTGCAGCACAGTCTCCTTTTAAGGGGAACGCCACAGCTGCAACTGCCCGAACAATTAAGGTGATCGGCAGCGCATGAACTCCATGCTGCCACAAGAGGATATATGGTTTGGATATACTGGGACAGCGAGGATAAATGACTGGTTATACTGGGACAGAGAAAAAATGACTGGTTACAATGGAACAGAGAGGATATATGGTCTGGTTATACTGGGATAGAGAGGATAAATGGTGAGGTAATTGTGAGTGGTGAGTATTGCGTCACTTCCTGTCTCTTCTATCGTTCGTTGGTTGCATTGGGCACGGGGTGCCGTATTCACTTAATATTGAACACTTGGTGTGTTGTATTCACTTAATATTGAACACTTGGTGTGTGTTGTATTCACTTTACTTAAAATTTTGAACACTTGAGACATTCTAGTCACCTGATATCAACAGTAAGAAACAACCCATATTAAACAAATACAGGGCTTCGCCGATCACTAGCGTTAGCATGGCCTCACCGTCTGTTTCACCCGGTGTCTTTGTCTGTTCAGAGTGTGAAATGTTTAGTTACTCCTCTGCCTCCCTTAGTGAAGGGAATAGGTGCAAGAAGTGTAGTTTATTTATGGCTATGGAGGCGAGACTTAGCGAGCTTGAGACGCGGTTCCGCAGCTTGGAGTTAGCTGGAGTTGCGTCAGGTAGCCAGGGTAAGCTAGCTGCTGCGGAGCCGCCTAGCATAGCTACAGCTAGCGGTCCCCCGGCAGCAGCCGAGCAGCCGGCTAGCCAGGGCGGCTGGGTGACGGTTCGTAGGAAGCGTAGCCCAAAACAAAGGCCCACAGTGCACCACCAACCGCTTCCCGTGGCTAACCGCTTTTCCCCACTCGGCGACACACCGCTGAGAAACCGACCCTGGTAATTGGCGACTCTGTTTTGCGCTACGTGAAGCCGACTCCAGCGACCATAGTTAGGTGCATTCCGGGGGCCAGAGCGGGCGACATAGAAGCAAATTTATGGCTGCTGGCGAGACGTAATCGTAAATTTGGTAAAGTTATTATTCACGTCGGAGCCAACGACACCCGGCTTCGTCAGTCGGAGGTCACTAAAATTAACTTGAAGTCGGTGTGTAACTACGCAAAAACGATGTCGGACTCCGTAGCATTCTCTGGTCCCCTCCCCAATCTGGCCAGCGATGAGATGTTTAGCCGCATGTCATCGCTTCGTCGCTGGCTGTCACGGTGGTGGCCCGATAACCAGGTGGCCTTTATAGACAATTGGAGCACCTTCTGGGGAAAACCTGGTCTGATTAGGAGAGACTGTGTCCATCCCACTCGAGATGGCGCTTCTCTCATTTCTAGTAATCTGGCTAATTTTATTAGACCCAAAGTGACCTGACAATCCAGGGTCCAGACCAGGACGCAGAGTTGTGGTCTTACACACCTCTCTGCTGCTTCCATAGAACCCTCATCCACCAACAATAACATATTTAACACTATAGAGGTAGTCTCTGTTCCACGGTTAAAAGTTCACCAAGCACAGAGCAGGGGAGCGGTCAATCACCAAAATCTTATTAAAATTAATACTGAAGCACAAGTTGGAGAAACTAATATCACAATTAAGTGTGGACTGTTAAATATTAGATCTCTTTTGTGTAAATCCCTGTTAGTGCACGACCTGATAGCGGATCATCACATTGATTTATTTTGTCTTACTGAGACCTGGCTTCAGGAGGAGGAGTAGTGCTTAAATGAATCTACTCCTCCTACCCATCTTAATTATCATATTCCACGTGTTACTGGTCGAGGAAGGGGAGTGGCAGCAATCTATCACTCCAAGTTATTAATTAATCCCAGACCAAAACATAGCTTCAGTTCATTTGAAAGCCTGACTCTTGGCATCACTCTTCTGAACTGGAGGACAGAAAAGCCACTTCTGTTTGTAGTTGTATATCGGCCCCTGCTGGGCCACATTCAGAGTTCCTGTCTGAGTTCTCTGACTTCTTATCTGACTTGGTCCTTAGAACGGAAAAAGTCATTATCATTGGAGACTTAAACGACAGCTTTAGAAATGGCTTCATTTCATTACTTGAGTCAGTTGGTTTCCTCCAGCAGATAAACCAACCAACTCACAGCTTTAACCACACCCTAGATCTAGTCCTGACTTATGGTGTTGAGGTAGAACATGTGTCAGTGTTCCCTCGGAACCCAGTCCTGTCAGACCACTCTTTGATCACTTTTACATTTATGATTAAGGATTCTTCTATGCTCAGAACAAAGTCTTACTATAGCAGATGTCTTTCAGATAATGCTGTAGCTAAGTTTAAGGAAGTGATCCCTGTGCTGATCCCAGGACCACCATGTGTTTCCCCAGGGATCAATCATTATAATCTTAGCCCTGCTGAGGTTGACTCTATTGCTGAAGGTGCAGCAACCTCACTGAGAATCACGCTTGATTCTGTTGCCCCCCTGAAAAAGAAAATAGTAAATAGGAGGAGGTGTGCCCCCTGGTATAATTCACATATCAGGACCCTCAAGCAGAAAGTGCGAAGACTGGAAAGGAAGTGGCATTCTTGTAAGATAGACAGCTACCATGTAGCCTGGAAAGACTGTCTATTAGTTTACAAAAAGGCCCTTCGCAAGGCTAGAACAGCTTATTTTTCTTCTTTGATTGAGGAAAATAAGAACAACCCCAGGTTTCTCTTCAGCACTGTGGCCAAATTAACCAAGAGTCACAGTGTTTTAGATCCACGTATCCCTTCTTCCCTTAGTGGTGAAGACTTCATGAGCTTCTTCACTGATAAAGTTCTAGCTATCAGAGAGAAAGCTAACCAGGCCATCCCTACAACTGGACCATCACCAGATGTGCCGACTGTGGGAACATGCAGGGTCTCCAACGAGCCCTTAAGCTCCTTCAGCCCTATATATTTTTCTGAGGCGTCATCGCTAATTCAGAAATCCAAGACCACTACGTGTCTTTTAGATCCCATCCCAACACACCTGTTGAAGGATGTTCTACCACTGATAGGCAGTTCTATCCTGGACCAGATCAATGGTTCTTTAGTGTCAGGTTATGTACCCCGGTCCTACAAGGTGGCAGTGATTAAGCCGTTGCTTAAAAAACCATCACTGGATCCTGATGTCTTGGCAAATTATAGGCCAATATCCAACCTTCCTTTTATCTCTAAAGTTCTAGAGAAGGTGGTGGTGACTCAGTTACTGGAGCACCTGCAGAGGAACAGCCTGTTTGAGATGTTTCAGTCAGGCTTTAGAGCTCACCACAGCACAGAAACAGCACTTCTTAAAGTCACTAATGATCTTCTCATAGCTTCCGATCATGGACTGGTCTCTATGCTGGTTCTGCTGGACCTCAGTGCTGCTTTTGATACAGTTGATCACAGCATCCTGTTACAGAGACTGGAACATGTGATTGGGATTAAAGGGACAGCACTAGACTGGTTTAGATCATACTTATCTGATAGATACCAGTTTGCCCATGTCCACGGCGTTCCCTCCTCATACAGTAGGGTTAGCCATGGAGTTCCTCAAGGTTCCGTACTCGGACCAATCCTCTTCACATTGTACATGCTTCCCTTAGGGAACATTATTCGGCAGCATGGGATAAATTTTCATTGTTATGCTGATGACACTCAGCTCTATTTATCCATGAAACCCGAGGAGACAGAGAAGTTAGTGAAGCTCCAGACCTGTCTTAAAGACATAAAGTCCTGGATGTCTTCAAATTTCCTCCTCCTTAACCCAGGAAAAACTGAGGTCATGGTGTTTGGTCCTGAACCTCTCAGGGATAGATTAGATCACATGATCACTCTAGATGGTATCTCATTAACATCTAGTCTCTCTGTGAGGAATCTAGGAGTAACTTTTGATCAAAATCTCTCCTTCAACTCACACATTAAATTAGTCTCTAGAAGTGCCTTTTTTCACTTGAGGAACATCTCAAAGATCAGGAAGCTACTGATGCAGCCTGATGCTGAAAAGTTAGTCCATGCATTTGTTACTTCCAGGCTGGACTACTGTAACTCCTTATTATCAGGGTGTCCAAACAACTCTTTAAGAAGCCTCCAGTTGATCCAAAATGCTGCAGCCAGAGTTCTGACAGGTATTGACAAAAGAGATCACATAAGTCCTGTAATGGCGTCGCTTCATTGGCTGCCCGTTAAATTTAGAATAACTTTTAAAACCCTTCTTCTGACCTACAAGGTCCTCAGAGGCCTAGCTCCATCCTACCTGGAGGAGCTAGTGATACCCTATCAGCCCAATAGACCGCTCCGCTCTCAGAATGCTGGTCTACTTGTGGTTCCCAGAGTTTCTAGGAGTAGAATGGGGGGCCGAGCATTTAGCTACCAGGCCCCCCTGCTTTGGAACCAGCTCCCTGTCCAGGTACGGGAGGCTGACTCCATCGCTACTTTTAAGATCAGACTCAAAACCTACCTCTTTGAAAAAGCTTACTGTTACTAATTCAGTAGTTCCAGTTACTATCATAGACAGACAAATTATCATACTTAGGGGGTCGTCTAATCATTAGGTCACATTCTAGCTATGCTGTTATAGGCCAAGGCTGCCGGGGTCCGGAAACATGATCACCTGACAGGCCTCTGTCACTCCACTGGGTCATGGTTTCCTCTCCTTTCCTCTCCTTTCCTCTCCTCATCAAGCAGACTAGTTATGCTGATTCTTGTGTAGTTTTTCTGCTTCTCCCCCCCCCCTCTATCTATTTGCAGGTATCACTGCCATCGGAGCTGCATAATGACCGCCGGCCCCGTTGAAGTGATTGTGCATATTTTTTGTGTGTGTTTCTGTGCTCTGTGCCTCTCCTCTCCTCTCCTTCCTCCTCTCCTCTCCTCTCTTCCTCTCCTTCCTTCTCCTTTTCCTCTCCCTCTCCTCTTCTTTCCTCTCCTCTTTCCCCTCCTCCTCCTTCTCCTCTCCTCCCCTCTACCTCCCCTTCACTACCTCTCTCTCCTCTACCCCTCTCCTCTCCTACCTATCCTATCCTCTACCTGTCCTCCCTCCTCTCCTCTCTCTTTACCCAGCCGGCCATCAGCAGGAGGGTCCCCCTACATGAGCCTGGTCCTGCTCAAGGTTTCTTCCTGTTAAAGGGGAGTTTTTCCTTGCCACTGTTGCTTGTCTGGGGTCAGGCCCTGGGATTCTGGAAAGCGCCTTGAAACAATTTTGATTGTATAAGACGCTATATAAATAAAGATTGATTGATTGAAATGACAGATTATATTGGAACAGAGAGGGTAACTGACTGGTTATACTGGGACAGAGGAAAAAACTGGTACACTGGAACAGAGAGGATATGTAGTCTGGTTGTACTGGGACAGAGAGGATACCGTATTTTCACGACCATAAGGCGCACTGTAATAAAAGGCGCAGTCTCAGGTATGGGTGCTGTATCTGTCTTTAAAACATACACAAGGCGCACCGTATTATTAGGCACATGCTAAAACATACAGTAAAAAATGACAATGGAAGTAAACCATTGAGTTTTGACACATTTATTGAACAAACTATTTATTCTTCCGCCACAAAACCATCAGTTTTCATCTTCTGTATCTAAATTAAACAGCTGCGCTATTTCAATGTCCAACATCCCGAATTTATCTTAACAGCTCTACATAGAGGAATGACAGAAACTGCCTGAAAGACACCATGCACACACTCACAGCTGATGAGATCACTGGGTCAACCCAAAATATGCCCTTCAGTATCTCAATGTGCAACGTGTGAGCTGATTATCTCAAAAACAGACGGGAGAGCAGAAAGAGGATGAGGTTTCAGGGGGACATTTACATATATGGAAAGGCTCAACAAAATGAAGCTTCTCATCTAGATCCTATTGCCTCACCAGTATTTACTGGTGTTGTCCAAATCGCAGTATCAAATCAGATCTGACTGAGATCTAAAGGAAGAAACGCACCGTTTGTGAACAATGATGGTGGTGCGAGCAGCGTGGCTGAGGCGTGCTAGCGGATGTGTGTCAAGCTATGCTAGCACTGGTTCTGTGTCCACGTTGGTGTGGTACTGGTACACCCTCCAAGTCAGGACTTCTGTTGATATGTTGTGCATGACATACACTGGAAATGGGTCAGAACATAGCCGCAATGTCCTAGAATCATTTTAAATGTGAAAAAGACACCTGATGCTTTGTATACTGTTTGTTTTTGTCCAGCCAGAGATTGTAGATGTCTGGTTAAAGCTGTTGACTGGTCAGATCTAGCAAAAACCTCCTAAAGGCTCCTGTTATCTCCTTTACAATTCTTGAATCAAAATACATCAAGTAAGAGCTGGATGTGGCTTCTTTTACATAATTCATCTATGTTTAATAACTTGAATGTTGATCTACAGTATATGACGCCGGCACTGCAAATGTGTTTGGACAAGTACGGATACTGGCCAGAGAAGACCGCTGGTTTGAAAGGGGGGTCAAGGAAGCTATCCATGTTAAATTGGAAAAACCATCCTTAAACAGAGGTGGTGGCCTGAGGCACTTCCTATCACCCACATACAATGCAGTCCTCCACTCCTTCCAACAGCAAAACAAACATTCACAACATTCCAGGAGACCCAGTGACTCATCACCATGTGATCCAGCAGACAAAGGGGAGACACCTCAACAGAAACTAGGTGAACGACCCAACCAACGACCCTGCTAACGACTCTCAGGTGACCACCCAGATCATTAGCATGCAAATGGTCCACAGGGGCTATATATTTTTCAAGCTCTCTCCCCAGCGATTTCAGAACTGAAGAAGCTTTCTGGATAGAAGGCGAAACCTCTTCAAGAGAAGAAACCCAGTCCAGTTGACAGAGAAAACTACCTTGGAGACAAACTGGATTGGAGCGGTATCGGCAAGACAGTGTTTATTTAGTGTTTATATAGTATAAGGATCAGATTAGGAGCAAAAAGACTGGATCAGGACAATGCTAGTATTTACAGAAACTGAGCAATTCAAACATGGGCAACAGGACTGCAGGATGACCACATCAGTAGATCATATCTGATGTTCAGATGAAGACCTAAAAACAATCTGTGAATGATTTAAATAAAAAACTACTTAAAATAATTGTAATGCTAGCTCAGCTTGATTGTGTGATCAGAAAGGATTAAAGATGGTTTGTGAAGCCTTTAGAGATGATTAGATGGTGAGTTCCTGCATGGACTATCTTGTCCATATACTATAGGTTGATTCCAGTGGAAACAGCAGCAAAGGCACTAATAAATATGTTTGATGTTGTTTAATTCATGTTACAGTCAAAGTTAAACTGAGGTGAAGTCCCAAGCACTATATATTGTTTCAAACAGTTATTTGTTTTTGCCAGCAAGTAGCACTGTAGAGCACGTTTCAAAAAAAGGAACGAAGAATAGTTTTTTTTAGTTGTGTTGTGGATGCCTTGGGTGACTGGCCGGACAGTGCAAAAACGTGTAGAAAGATCAGCAGCAGAGTTTTGTCAAGTTGGCACTAAACAGTTGTTTGATATTTTGAAATGAAGCAACTAAAAAAAATAAATCGGCTGTGAGCAAAACCACATGAGCGAGTGTCCGCCTAATCTTTCGGCTGCAATATATGAGAAAGTTTGGGCACCCTTGACAATTGGCATTATAATTATTCACCAATCATTGGGTGTTTTGATTCACAACTTAATTTTGATATATCAAATAACTGATGAACACAATCATATTTCAGCAGTGAAATTAGGTTTATTGGGTCAATAGAAAATGTGCAATATGCCCCAAAACAAAAATAAGGCCTATGCATAAATTTGGGCACCTTAATAGAAAAATCATATTAGTATTTAGTTGAGCCACCTTTTGCAAAAATAACAGCTTGTAGACACTTTCTGTAGCCACCAATGAGTGTCTGGATCCTGGATGATGGTATTTTGGCCCATTCCACCTGGAAAAACCTCTGCAATTGTTACAGAGCAGTTAAGGAGGCCAGGACCCAGATGCAGAGTGCAAACAAAAAGGTTCTTTATTGACAAAATATCCAAAAACGATCGCTTTTGTAACAACAAAAAACTCTGAAAACGTAACAACGAAAAAGGCGAACAAAAAAATCACCATCGAAATGGGAAAAAGCCGTCGGGAAAAGAAACAACTGAAAGAGGTATCTCAATGTGCAACTAAGCACGGAAGAAACTTACGAAACGAGAGAACAAACAAGGCGAAGGGCTGGTGATCTCGGAAAGCTGGAGCTGGAGCTAGGTACAGGAACATGCGCAACAATCCGGCACCGGAGGCAAAGAGGGGAGAGCTTAAGTAGGCGCTGATTTAGGCGTAACGAGCTGCAGGTGCTCTTCGGAGATCGGCCCGCCCCTGGATGCTGTTCCTGCAGGTAGGGGAGGAGGCGAGAAGTCCGAGTGCCGACCAGAAACCGAACCACAACAGCAATTCAGTGATGTTTGAAGGATTCCGAGCATGGACAGCCTGCTTCAAGTCATCCCGCAGTTTCTCGATGATATTCAAATCTGGAGACTTTTGGAATGGTCATTCCAAAACATTGTACTTGTTCCTCTGCATGAATGCTCGGCTAGATTTTGAGCAATGTTTTGGGTCATTGTCTTGTTGAAACACCCATCCCCGGCGCAACTTCAACTTTGTGACAGACTCTTGAACATTATTCTCATGAATCTGCTGATACTGTATGCAATCCATGCAACCCTCAATTTTAACAAGATTCCCAGTACCAGCACTGGCCACACAGCCCCACAGCATGATGGAACCTCCACCAAATTTTACTGTGGGAAGCAGGTGTTTTTCTTCGAATTCTGTGTTCTTTTGCCGCTAGGCATATCGCCTCTTGTTGTGACCAAACAATTCAATTTTTGTTTCATCAGTCCACAGTGTTGGATCGCAATACCTCTCGTGTGTCACTGCTAATCTTCTTTGAATGAAGACTTTAAGAAGAATAATGCCAATTTCAAAATGTATTTAGCAATAGAACCAATTCAAGATACAAATATTACAGAGCTCCGGGCCAATTCATAACCCTACAATAACAGAGTCAATTACGAGGGCATTAAGTCTGACAACCTAACTATCCCTTGACCCAATGTTTTATAGAAACACATATGTAAATTATTGATGCTAATCCAGTCCAATCCAATCCTTCTTCTTGGATGACCTCATCTTCTTCTTCCCATTCCATTGAATACTGACACAGTCCTTGTTTTCTGTTGTTTCCCAGATGGCCAGTTCACAGAGGAACTTATTAACACCAGTAAATCATGCTGTCATGCTTTACGATGGGGTTTAACACTTTCCGTCTGACTATTTCCTCCTGCCTCCAACTATCTAACCAACAGTCATGTCAAGGAAGGGTCAACCGACTGCTTATCTTTACTCTTGCTAATGATTATATACTATCCCTAACTTCTAAACTAACTGTAACAGAAAACAGAAACATATAAAAAGCTAACAGAATTCTCTTCAACAGTATCTTATTCCAAAATGATATTGGCTTGTACAAATGTTCTTTCGCATACCTCAGTTTGCCACTCAGTTTGTGGCGACTGTGAAGAAAAGGATTCTTCCGCATCACTCTTCTGTACAGCCTTTCCTTGTGCAAACTGCGCTGTATTGTTGACCGATGCACAGCGGCACTGTCTGCAGCAAGATATCCTTGCAAGTCTTTGGAGGTGGTCTTTGGGTTGTTTTTAACCATTCCGACCATCCTTTGTCTTTGCCTCTCTGCAGTTTTTCTTGGCCTACCACTTCTGGTCTTAACAAGAACTGTGCCCGTGGCCTTTAATTTCCTCACAATGTTCCTGACAGTGGAAACTGACAGCTGAAATCTTTTGGACAGTTTTTTGTAACCTTCCCCTAAACCATAATGCTGGATAATCTCAGTTTTGAGGTGATCAAAAAGTTGTTTTGAGGCTCCCGTGTTGCAGCTCTTCAGAAGAGAGTCAAACAGAATGAGAACTGGCATTTGGCCACCTTAAATACCTTTTGACATTATTGGATGCAACTGTCGATTAAGTTCAAGGCTTAACGAGCTCACCAAACCAACTTTGTGTGTCCAATTATCTTGTGATGATAAGTTGCAGGCCATCAAAGCAGAAAAAATGACAAGGGTTCCCACATTTTTGCACAGCCTATTTTATACATTTGATTTAATTTCATACAATTGCATACTATGAATACTTAAAATCTGTGTTTGGAAATCAAGCTAACACTTGGCACTTATGGGCAAATGAAGGACATGCCACCAAGATAATTTTGTGTGAAGTCAGAGTCCATTATTACACAACCTCAGAGGGGGTGCCTAAACTTTCTCATACCACTGTATACTCTAGCAGCTAGAGTCTAGCTGCAACAGTAGGGTGACAGTATCTAACACCAGGTGGCAGAAACAGCAGCAACAGCAAAATTACAGCACTGATCTGTGGCTTTCTTGTTCATTCAACAGGGCTGACTGTGGAATCACACTAGGAGACAGTGCACAGGTGAAATGGCAGCACTGGGAGAATGATCGTAACCAACAACCACATAAGATGCTACAGCTCCAGGAACCAAAATTCATGAGTCATGTCAATGCATCCCGGAATAATCTTGCTCACATTTTGTCAGGAATTCTGGCCTAGTAGAGAATTTTGCCTCCTCAGTTGCAGTGGTTCTTCGATGCTAATGCTTTTTGTAAGGCCTTTCTATTCTACACTGTTCTTGCAGTGGGCAGGATAATAAATGTAAATTATTATATATGGAGCACATGCAAACACACTGTATGACATATAATCACCATCACATTACCAGTGGGATGCCAAAGTTAGATAAAGGAACCTGAGCTTTGCAGTCCATGGCTCAACCTATCTTAATGCTTTTCCATATACCTGGTGAGACAGGTGTCCACAGCGCTGCCTGATCGGGGCGCTCCAATACTCCGGCTCTAGTCTCCACTGTTGAAGTGTGTCCTAAAACCTTCGTCAGATTCCTCCTGGCCACCAACCATGACACCAGGGATAATCTTTTCCTCCTCTGGTTTATTCACAGCATGAACCTGAAACATAAAGAATGTCTCTTCAAGTTCTCGCTATAAGTCAATAATTGTATGAACACTAATGTAAATATTAAAAACACACTTAATGACTTAAAAGAATGGAGAAAGTTAAATGTCTGTGACCAGAGAAGAAAACCCATCCATGACCTGACCTGACAGCAACCCCTAAAACCACCAGAGTCAGACAAGGGGGATAAGGGGGCATCTTCTAATCCATGAAAAAGCTCTCCAGCCTGGCTGAATGTGCAGCCTGGGGATAGAAGGAGGATTAGTAGAAATCTTTGATGTGCTGGTCCGTAGAGTAGCTTCCACTGACGTGACCAACCAAAAATGCTCCACTGTGAATCCTCCTAATTTAACTTTATTTGAATTTTGTCATTATCTTGATTTGGCACATATAAATATATAAAACACACATATATGTCACACACAATCACCAAGTCCAACCTGGTTGCATAAATTATTCTGCATGTTTATTATATTATCACTCAGAATTCAGAAAGCAGCATCAACAGAATGTTTCAAGTCTGCAACCGTCCTCACAGAGCTGGGTGGACAGCAGCTGGAAGGTAGATGCAGTTTATTCTTTTCTGAAGAAGAAAGGGGAGAAACTGTTAGAGCTCTGCATACACAAATCTAGACCCCAAAAGCAGACACATATGAATGGCTGGAGTTGGAGTAAAGGTTCTTTAACTGTGAAGGGTTTAAGGCAGAAACTAAGAGGTGCAGGCAGCAGAAGAAACACGATCCAACAGGAGCAAGCTGGGTGGCACAAACAGGAATCCAAGAAGGGCGATCTGCGGGAGAAACGAACATTCAGATTAGCACAGGAAACAGGAATCAAGGCGCGAACTAGAATTAAACTTCTAGGAGTCAGGCTGTACCACAGGGGGGTTAACAACAAATTGGTGAATAATTAGATGTGGACCAGGCTTATAAAACGGATGGCAGGTGTGGGTGATTGGCTGGAGATGGGTTCCAGGTGTGCATCGATCGCCGGACGGGGGAGTCTGGAAGCCGCTCCGCCCAGCCTGGAAATAAACCGACAGTGGAAACACAGACGAGACACAGACAGGGAGGGGGAGAGGGAAACACTCCTAACAGAAACCAGCAGTGGTTGGGAACTTCTGTCAGCTACAGAATCCCAGTTATGAGTCGGGAAAATATGGAGCTTCTGATTCATTTCAGAAGCACATACAGAATTTAGATATCTGCTTCCGAATACTTATAGATAATTAGTTGTCTCTTCCTTGGGTCTTGAAATTGTATTGGCTCCTTCGAGCAGATTAATCTTCTACTCCCATCCCAACATGTTTTGAAGCTTCATAAGATATCATTATTTACAGAAACCCAATTTCCAACGAAAGCGTCTGCACTACAGCGCCACACACTGCGAGATATCAGACCGCACCAAACAGGAAACACATTCAACATCCTGTAGATTACGAAACTTGACACACTCTAGGACATGGACCACAGACTATAAATCCTTGGTTTGTTAAATCCGATCACATCAAGCAACGTTGTGAGGAACAATGGACCAGTTATGTAGAAATATTTTACATGAAACCACACATCCCTTCTACAAGGATATAAACCATCAGAAGATGATGTAGTGTGAAATTGTGGGACTTTTTTTTTAGCATGAATGTTAATTTGAACGATCAAGTTATCATTCCAGTTACTTGCATGATCTTGCGGGAGTAGAAGAAGTTCAGAAGTGTTTTGAGATTTTGCTCTGCGGTGCTTCAGAAATGCCTCCAGTTAGGGAGTGTGGGTGCCGTTGTTCACTCCAGAATCATCGAGCAGTGTGACACAGGCATTGTCAGTGAATATTAGGGATTACTGCATCAAACATCCACCTAGCAGCAGAGAAGGATATCTCACAACTCTCTAAACACTTTTCAATAAACTTCTGTCACTTATCATGTGTACATCAACCGGAACAGAGTGAGTTCCTCCTAGAAAACCCCAGCAGCTATATAAATATGCCGATCACAAGCATTGTCTTATATCAGGGCTCTGAGTCATATCCAAAATAACACTGGATATTCAGGGAGCTGCTAGTGTGAGGTAACGTGTTGGTTTAAATACACCCACCTGTCCAAAGACCGTCCACCTGCTGAAAGGATGTAGCCTTAGTCAAAATTGATAACAATCCCCAAATTGAAGGTGCTTTGTCTTCTAACCTCCACATATTAGGATCTGCTCTATTGTACAGGGCCAAGTCCATAGTTATGTTAGCAGCTGGGAACGATTAAATGTGCTTTCCTGTGCTTCTAAGGACATGCTTGGCAACCTTTTCAATAAGGAGTCATAATTAAGGAGGAAAGATTGCCTGTAACTTAAGACTTAGAAATATATTACATTCATTCATTTAGCAGAAGGAAAAACAATCAATATTTTAATATATGTCTAAAGTAGTTACCCCAGATAAACAGATGCCTCCCAGTCCTACCTGAGTAATGAATGAGCTCCATTAGCTGTTGACAGAAGAGCCAGTGCAGACGTCCAGCTGAACCTCTGGCACTGCCCTGGTTTCACACATCTACAAACCTACAGTCACTGACAAAAATGTCAACCTCAAGACTCCGAACACTCAGTAAGACATCATTCCCTCAACCATGTTTGGCTTAAACATGAAAGACAACAGTGACATCAGTTTAACTCACACTTTTGTGCTTTGCCTCCGACTGGCTCTGCAATGTACTAGGTAGAGTCGAACAGACAGCACACAGATATGACTACACCCTATACTCTGCTAATGGCTGTGTGAGTGTGTGTGTGTGTGTGTGTGTGCGTGCGTGCGTGCGTGAGTGAGAGACTTTTTGACTTTTAACACATGTACAAGAAGGTGGAGGCAGATAAAAGGAGCAACATGATGTAGAGCTACCCTAGCGAGGGAGCGAGTGCAGACCACAGAGGAGTGTATCCCCGCAGTTGTCAACTGTGTTACTAGTGAATCACATTGAAGACAGAGATGAAAGGGTGCATGAGTTTAGGGCCCCGGCCTAAGACACACATTTGGATTTTCATATTAGTCAGTGTCGAGATGCACACTCAGACTCAAGGCCATGTGCACAGCTGTGTCCACAACTATTTCAAAAGCTGAAAGAATCAAGGATACTTATTTTGCGCACCAGCCTATTTATAAAGTCTTTCAATATAACCAAGTGTTTCTTCTTCCTGCTGCAGTTTTATGAGACCTTGCACAAAAGAACCCATCATAATAAATATATACACAACAGACCAAGTGTGTAACAGAAAAATTTGCCCCTTTTCAAGGTATATGAGATAAAATTGCTAAAGTGATAAAATTTAAAAAATGAGCCATAGTACATTGTAAGAGACAAATAGGCAGACAAATACAGCAACAAGCTCTGAGCACAATATAGAAAAAGCAGTAGAAAAAAAAGAGAATCCTGGAGAAAATGGAGTAACTGCATATAAAGATGAAGCATGATCACCTGACAGGCCTCTGTCACCCCGCTCTCCTCTCCTCTCCTCTCCTCTCCTCTCCTCTCCTCTCCTCTCCTCTCTCTCCTCTCCTCTCCTCTCCTCCTCACCAAGTATATCAGTGATTATGTTTTTTCTTGTGTAGTTTTTCTGCTTCTCTCCCTCTCTCTTTTCCATTTTCTGGTGAGCATGAGTGGTGGTTATGGATGTGTGAGTGGTGTGAAGTTTGGATTTAGATTGTGGTGATAATTCTTATTACCATTTGGTTTCTTCTCCCACCTTTTTTCTATCCTCCATAATCAAGTAAGTTCTTTAGTTATAATTTCTTTGCAGTGCGGTGATTGTTTAGCCTTTCTGTAGTCTGACCTTTGTTTTCCGCATAAATAAGGCTGTTATTTTTTAGACGATTGAGCCAATTGTTCACCAGTTAGTGCAGAGTGGCATCTTTAACCTGAGCCTGCTGGTGCAGGTGTCCCACTCCTCCTGGAGAGCTTTGACCATGTCCCGGGGGAGGCGGGGGACATTGAGTCCGAGTGGACCATGTTATGTGCCTCCATTGTTGGGGCGGCTGACCGGTGCTGTGGCCGCAAGGTGGTGGGTCCCTGTCGTGGCGGCAATGCCCAAACCCGCTGGTGGACACCAGCGGTGAGGGATGCCGTCAGGCTGAAGAAGGAGTCGTATCAGGCCTTACTGGCCTGTGGGACTCCTGAGGCAGCAGATAGGTACCGGCAGGCCAAGCGGAGTCCAGCTATGGCGGTTGCCGAGGCAAAGACCCGGGCATGGGAAGAGTTCGGTGAGGCCATGGAGAACGACTTCCGGACGGCTTTGAAAAGGTTCTGGACCACCATCCGACATCTGAGGAAGGGGAAGCAGTGCACTGTCAACACTGTGTATAGTGACAATGGTGTGCTGCTGACCTCAACTCGGGATGTTGTGGATCGGTGAAAGCAATACTTCGAGGACCTCCTTAATCCCACCAACGCGCCTTCCAGTGAGGAAGCAGGGCCCGGGGACAGGCTCTCGTATCTCAGGGGCTGAAGTTGCCGAGGTAGTCAAAAAACTCCTTGATGGCAAGGCACCGGGGGTGGATGAGATCCGCCTGGAGTTCCTTAAGGCTCTGCATGTTATAGGGCTGTCGTGGTTGACTCAACTATGCAACATCGCATGGACATCGGGGGCGGTGCCGCTGGATTGGCAGACTGGGGTGGTAGTGCCTCTTTTTAAGAAGGGGTACCAGAGGGTGTGTTCCAACTATAGGTGGATCACACTCCTCATCCTCTCTGGTAAGGTCTATTCAGGGGTACTGGAGAGGAGGGTCCACCAGATAGTCGAACCTTGGATTCAGGAGGAGCAATGTGGTTTCCGTCCTGGGCGTGGAACAGTGGACCAGTTCTACACCCTCAGCAGGGTCTTCGAGGGTGCATGGGAGTTTGCCCAACCAGTCCACATGTGTTTTTTGGACTTAGAGAAGGCATTCAACCGTGTCCCTCGGGGGGTCCTGTGGGGGGTCCTCCGAGAGTATGGGGTGCCGGAGCCCCTAATACGGGCCGTCAGCTCCCTGTACGATCGGTGTCACAGTTTGGTCCGCATTGCTGGCAGTAAGTCGAACTCGTTTCCAGTCAAATCAAATCAATCTTTATTTATATAGCATCTTTTACAATCAAAATTGTTTCAAGGCCCTTTCCAGAATCCCAGGAACTACAGAATTAGTAATAATAAGCTTTTTCAAAGAGGTAGGTTTTACGTCTGATCTTAAAAGTAGAGATGGAGTCAGCCTCCCGTACCTGGACAGGGAGCTGGTTCCATAGCAGGGGGGCCTGGTAGCTAAATGCTTGGCCCCCCATTCTCCATCCATCCATCCATTCTCTACCGCTTATCCGGGGTCGGGTCGCGGGGGCAGCAGCCTAAGGAGAGAAGCCCAGACTTCCCTCTCCCCAGCTACCTCCTCCAGCTCATCCGGAGGGATCCCCAGGCGTTCCCAGGCCAGCCGAGAGACATAGTCTCTCCAACGTGTCCTGGGTCTCCCCGGGGGTCTCCTACCGGAGGGACATGCCCTGAACACCTCACCAGGGAGGCGTCCAGGGGGCATCCTGACTAGATGCCCAAGCCACCCCATCTGGCTCCTCTCAACGCGGAGGAGCAGCGATTCTACTCCGAGCTCCTCCCGGATGGCAGAGCTTCTCACCCTATCTCTAAGGGAGAGCCCAGCCACCCTACGGAGGAAGCTCATTTCAGCCGCTTGTACCCGTGATCTTGTTCTTTCGGTCATTACCCAAGCTCATGACCATAGGTGAGGGTAGGAACGAAGATCGACCAGTAAATCGAGAGCTTCGCCTTTCGGCTCAGCTCTCTCTTCACCACAATGGACCGGTGCAGAGTCCGCATTACTGTGGACGCCGCACCGATCCGCCTGTCGATCTCCCGCTCCATTCTTCCCTCACTCGTGAACAAGACCCCGAGGTACTTAAACTCCTCCACTTGGGGCAGGATCTCCTCCTTTACCCGGAGAAGGCACTCCACCTTTTTCCGGTCGAGAACCATGGCCTCGGATTTGGAGGTGCTGATTCTCATCCCAGCCGCTTCACATGCGGCGGCGAACCGATCCAGTGATAGTTGGAGGTCACGGGCCGATGAAGCCAACAGGACCACATCATCCGCAAAAAGCAGAGACGCGATCCTGAGGTCACCAAACCGGATCCCCTCAACACCATGACTGCACCTAGAAATTCTGTCCATAAAAATTATGAACAGAATCGGTGACAAAGGGCAGCCCTGGCGGAGGCCAACCCTCACCGGAAACGAGTTCGACTTACTGCCAGCAATGCGGACCAAACTCTGGCACCGATCGTACAGGGAGCGGACAGCCCGTATCAGCGGGCCCGACACCCCATACTCTCGGAGGACCCCCCACAGGACCCCCGAGGGACACGGTCGAATGCCTTCTCCAAGTCCACAAAACACATGTGGACTGGTTGGGCAAACTCCCATGCACCCTCGAAGACCCTGCGGAGGGTGTAGAGCTGGTCCACTGTTCCACGCCCAGGACGAAAACCACATTGCTCCTCCTGAATCCGAGGTTCGACTATCCGGCGGACCCTCCTCTCCAGTACCCCTGAATAGACCTTACCAGGGAGGCTGAGGAGTGTGATCCCCCTATAGTTGGAACACACCCTCCGGTCCCCCTTCTTAAAAAGAGGGACTACCACCCCGGTCTGCCAATCCAGCGGCACTGCCCCCGATGTCCACGCGATGTTGCAGAGTCGAGTCAACCACGACAGCCCTACAACATCCAGAGCCTTAAGGGACTCTGGGCGGATCTCATCCACCCCCGGGGCCTTGCCACCGAGGAGTTTTTTAACTACCTCGGCAACTTCAGCCCCGGAGATACGAGAGCCCATCTCCAGGTCCCCAGGCCCTACTTCCTCACTGGAAGGCGTGTTGGTGGGATTGAGGAGGTCCTCGAAGTATTCCTTCCACCGATCCACAACATCCCGAGTTGAGGTCAGCAGCACACCATCACCACTATACACAGTGTTGACAGTGCACTGCTTCCCCCTCCTCAGACGCCGGATGGTGGTCCAGAACCTTTTCGAGGCCGTCCGAAAGTCGTTCTCCATGGCCTCACCGAACTCTTCCCATGCCCGAGTCTTTGCCTCGGCAACGCCGTAGCTGCACTCCGCTTGGCACGCCGGTACCATCTGCTGCCTCAGGAGTCCCACAGGCCAGTAAGGCCCGATACGACTCCTTCTTCAGCTTGACGGCATCCCTCACCGCTGGTGTCCACCAGCGGGTTCGGGCATTGCCGCCACGACAGGCACCAACCACCTTGCGGCCACAGCACCGGTCAGCTGCCTCAACAATGGAGGCACGGAACACGGTCCACTCGGACTCAATGTCCCCCGCCTCCCCCGGGACATGGTCAAAGCTCTCCCGGAGGCGTGAGTTGAAGCTCCTTCTGACAGGGGACTCTGCCAGGCGTTCCCAGCAGACCCTCACAACACGTTTGGGCCTGCCAGGTCTGTCCGGCATCCTTCCCCACCATCGGAGCCAACTCACCACCAGGTGGTGATCAGTTGACAGCTCCGCCCCTCTCTTCACCCGAGTGTCCAGAACATGCGGCCGCAAATCCGATGACACAACCACAAAGTCGATCATCGATCTGCGGCCTAAGGCGTCCTGGTGCCAAGTGCACATGTGGACGCCTTTATGTCTGAACAAGGTGTTCGTTATGGACAATCTGAGACGAGCACAGAAGTCCAATAACAAAACACCACTCGGGTTCAGATCAGGGGGGCCGTTCTTCCCAATCACACCTCTCCAGGTCACACTGTCATTGCCAACGTGAGCATTGAAGTCACCCAGGAGGACGAGGGAGCCCCCAGAAGGGGCACTCTCCAGCACTCCCTCTAAGGACTCCAAAAAGGGTGGATACGCTGAACTGCTGTTTGGACCATAGGCACAAACAACAGTCAGGATCCGTCCCCCCACCCGAAGGCGAAGGGAGGCTACCCTCTCATCCACCGGGGTAAACTCCAATACACAGGCACTGAGCTGGGGAGCAACCAGAATTGCCACCCCTGCTCGTCGCCTCTCACCATCGGCAACTCCAGAGTGGTAGAGAGTCCAACCCCTCTCAAGAAGACTGGTTCCAGAGCCCTTGCCGTGCGTCGAGGTGAGGCCAACTATATCTAGTCGGAACTTCTCAACCTCGCGCACCAACTCAGGCTCCTTTCCCACCAGAGAGGTGACATTCCATGTCCCTAGAGCCAGTTGTGCAGCCGGGAATCAGACCGCCAAGGTCCCTGCCTCCGGCTGCTACCCAAAACACAATGCACCCGACCCCCTTGGCCCCTCCTGCAGGTGGTGAGCCCACGGGAAGGGGGTCCCATGTTGCCTCTTCGGGCTGCGCCCAGCCGGACTCCATGGGCAGAGGTCCGGCCACCAGGCGCTCGCCAACGTGCCCCACCCCCAGGCCTGGCTCCAGGAGGGGGCCCCGGTGACCCGCATCCGGGCAAGGGAAACTTGGCACCAATGTGTTCAGCATCATTAGGGGGTCCTGGGCTACGCTTTGTCTGGTCCCCCATTCTACTCCTAGAAACTCTGGGAACCACAAGTAGACCAGCATTCTGAGAGCGGAGCGGTCTATTGGGCTGGTAAGGTATCACTAGCTCCTCCAGGTAGGATGGAGCTAGGCCTCTGAGGACCTTGTAGGTCAAAAGAAGGGTTTTAAAAATTATTCTAAATTTAACGGGCAGCCAATGAAGCAACGCCATTACAGGACTTATGTGATCTCTTTTGTCAATACCTGTCAGAACTCTGGTGTTTGGACACCCTGATAATAAAGAATTACAATAGTCCAGCCTAGAAGTAACAAAAGATTGAATTAGCTTTTCAGCATCATGCTGCATCAGTAGTTTCCTAATCTTTGTGATGTTCCTCAGGTGAAAAAAAGGCACACATTTAATGTGTGAGTTGAAGGAGAGATTTTGATCAAAAGTTACTCCTGGATTCCTCACAAAGAGACTAGATGTTAATGAGATACCATCTAGAGTGATCATGTGATCTAATCTATCCCTGAGAGGTTCAGGACCAAACACCATGACCTCAGTTTTTCCCGAGTTAAGGAGGAGGAAATTTGAAGACATCCAGGACTTTATGTCTTTAAGACAGGACTGAAGCTTCACTAACTTCTCTGTCTCCTCTGGTTTCATGGATAAATAAAGCTGACTGTCATCAGCATAACAATGAAAATTTATCCCATGCTGCCGAATAATGTTCCCTAAGGGAAGCATGTACAAGGTGAAGAGGATTGGTCCAAGTACAGAACCTTGAGGAACTCCATGGCTAACCCTACTGTATGAGGAGGGAACACCATGGACATGAGCAAACTGGTATCTATCAGATAAATATGATCTAAACAAGTGTCGTGCTGTCCCTTTAATCCCAGTCACATGTTCTAGTCTCTGTAACAGGATGCTGTGATCAACTGTATCAAAAGCAGCACTGAGATCGAGCATAACCAGCATAGAGACCAGTCCATGATCTGAAGCTATGAGAAGATCATTAATAATTTTAAGTGCTGTTTCTGTGCTGTGATGAGCTCTAAAGCCTGACTGAAACATCTCAAACAGGCCATTTCTCTGCAGGTGCGCCAGTAACTGAGTCACCACCACCTTCTCAAGAACTTTAGAGATAAAAGGAAGGTTGGATATTGGCCTATAATTTGCTAATACATCAACATCTAGTGATGTTTTTTTCAGCAACGGCTCAATCACCTCCACCTTGTAGGACCGGGGTACATAACCTGACACTAAAGAACCATTGATCGGGTCCAGGATAGAACTGCCTATCAATGGTAAAACATCCTTCAATAGGTGTGTTGGGATGGGATCTAAAAGACACGTGGTTGTCTTGGATTTCTGAATTAGCGATGACGCCTCGGAAAAATATATAGGGCTGAAGGAGTTTAAGGGCTCGTTGGAGAACCTGTACATTCCCACAGTCATCACATCTGGTGATGGTCCAGTTGTAGGGATGACCTGGTTAGCTTTTTCTCTGATGGCTAGAATTTTATCAGTGAAGAAGCTCATGAAGTCTTCACCACTAAGGGAAGAAGGGATACATGGATCTAAAACACTGTGACTCTTGGTTAATTTGGCCACAGTGCTGAAAAGAAACCTGGGGTTGTCCTTATTTTATTTAATTAAAAAAGAAAAATAAGCTGTTCTAGCCTTGCGGAGGGCCTTTTTGTAAACTAATAGACAGTCTTTCCAGGCTACATCATAGCTGTCTATTTTACAAGAATGCCACTTTCTTTCCAGTCTTCGCACTTTCTGCTTGAGGGTCCTGATATGTGAATTATACCAGTGGGCACACCTCCTCCTATTTGCTATTTTCTTTTTCAGGGGGGCAACAGAATCAAGCGTGATTCTCAGTGAGGTTGCTGCACCTTCAGCAATAGAGTCAACCTCAGCAGGACTAAGATTATAATGATTGATCCCTGGGGAGAGTTTACTGGGATTAGCACAGGGATCACTTCCTTAAACTTAGCTACAGCATTATCTGAAAGACATCTGCTATACTAAGACTGAGCTCTGAGTATAGAAGAATCCTTAATCATGAATGTAAAAGTGATCAAAGAATGGTCTGACAGGAGTGGGTTCTGAGGGAACACTGACACATGTTCTACCTCAACACCATAAGTCAGTACTAGATCTAGGGTGTGGTTGAAGTTATGAGTTGGTTGGTTTATCTGCTGAAGGAAACCAACTGAATGAAATGAAGCCATTTCTAAAGCTGTCATTTACAACGTCTACATGGATATTAAAGTCTCCAATGATAATAACTTTGTCTGTTCTAAGGACCAAGTCAGATAAGAAATCAGAGAACTCAGACAGGAACTCTGAATGTGGCCCAGCAGGGGGCCGATATACAACTACAAACAGAAGTGGCTTTTCTGCCTTCCAGTTCAGATGGGTGATGCCATAGTCAGACTTTCAAATGAACTGGAGCCATATTTTGGTCTAGGATTAATTAATAACTTGGAGTGATAGATTGCTGCCACTCCCCCTCCTCGACCAGTAACACGAGGAATATGATAATTAAGATGAGTAGGAGGAGTAGATTCATTTAAGCTAACATACTCCTCCTCCTGAAGCCAGGTCAAAATAAATCAATGTGATGATCCGCTATCAGGTCGTGCACCAACAGGGATTTACACAAAAGAGATCTAATATTTAATAGTCCACATTTAATAGTGATGTTAGTTTCTCCAAGTTGTGCTTTGGTATTAATTTTAATAAGGTTATGGTGATTGATCGCTCCCCTGCTCTGTGCTTGGTGAATTTTTAACCGTGGAACAGAGACTACCTCTGTAGTGTTAAATATATTATTGTTGGTGAATGAGGGTTCTATGTGTGGCGGAGGGAGAGGTGTAACAGTTGACGACAACGCCACCTGGAGAATTTCACCCCAGGAATTAACCAGTGAACAGGCACACGCAGATAAATTTCTATTCCAAAGGCAGAGACGGGATTGAGGGTTATGTGCTACAATTTTATTAAATCAAATACTCAACAAAAAATAACTTGGCTGTACAAAAATTAAATTAACAAAAGGGGTGGACAGGGCTGGGGCCCCACCGGCAGGTAAAACTCAATTAGGGGAGATAAACAAACTAAAAACACCCGTGCTACTGCAAGCAAAACCTCACACGAGGGGTGATGAAAACGCCCTCCACCAGGGGTTGGATCCCCGCCGTGGCCCGCAGCACCTGTCCACAAAGAAAAGGAACAATTAAATTTCCAGCAGTAACAATTAGACGCGACGAGCACACACGCACACACACCTCACACAGACAGGCAAATAAATTGTGACCAAAAAGAACACAACATCAAACAAGAAACAAAAAGAAACAAAACCTAAAAAGAGTAAATATCAGTTGATGATACAATTTACACACACTGTTAAGAGTCTAAAATGGTTGCCTCGGCAGCACCACTACGTCTCAGCGCCATTTCTCCGAGCGAAGGGAAGTGAGGGGAGAGAGAGCGAGAGCGAACAGGAGAGAGTCCCGAACTAAAGGACTGAGCCAAAGCAGCAGTGGGTCCAGTAAGCGAGGTAGTCTGTGCCGACTGTATTTGGTGGCGCCACCACTCCATGAGGGGTTCCCGCTGGGGCAACGCGACCCACTGACACCAGCCGGCAGCCAACTGCAGCGAGAACAGCCCCATTACCATTTATCTAGCAACTGCATAAGTGGGGGAGTCAGTGACGCACATTGCTGCGCCTTACCTGCCCAGTGCAAACTAGCGCACGCGCCCTTACGGCAAAGCGCCCTAGACAGAAGGATGGCGGGAGGAAGCACCGACCTTCTGCAACAAGTAGCAAGGACACGTTCAAGCACTGTTGCACTTTAAGTCGTGACCACCAGAGGAAATATGCATTAGCATGCCGTGCCTTTACCTTGGCGCTGCCAGACAGCATGTGCTCGTTCAGTGAAACAGTTTCAGTTGGTCGAACTGCCCAGATAAGCTGCAACCCCGCCGTACTGTCGAAGGGGGAAAACAACTAAAGCCAGCTGGAGGCAGTGCCTTATATAAACCTTTTCTCCCCGCCCACCAATTAAGGCATTACCTCCATATGGCACCTGCGCAGAGGGCAGGCCACGCCCTGCCACATATGGAAGCAGCAGAGAGGTGTGTAAGACTACAACTCTGCATCCTGGTCTGAACCCTGGTTTGTCAGGTCACTTTGGTTCTGATAAAATTAGCCAAATTACTAGAAATGAGAGAGGCATCATCCCATGTGGGATGGACACCGTCTCTCCTAATCAGACCAGGTTTTCCCCAAAAAGTGCTCCAATTGTCTATAAAGGCCACCTGGTTTTCGGGGCACCACCGTGACAACCAGCGACGAAGCGATGACATGCGGCTAAACATTTCATCGCTGGCCAGATTGGGGAGCGGACCAAAGAATGCTACGGAGTCTGACATCGTTTTTGTGTAGCTGCACACCGACTCTATGTTAATTTTGGTGACCTCCGACTGACGAAGCCGGGTGTCGTTTGCTCCGACATGAATAATAACTTTACCAAATTTATGTTTACGTCTCGCCAGCAGCTTTAAATTGGCTTCTATGTCACCCGCTCTGGTCCCCGGAAAGCACTTAACTATGGTCGCTGGAGTCGGCTTCGTGTAGCGCAAAACAGAGTCGCCAATTACCAGGGTCGGTTTCTCAGCGGGTGTGTCGCCGAGTGGGGAAAAACGGTTAGCCACGGGAAGCGGTTGGTGGTGCACCGTGGGCCTTTGTTTTGGGCTACGCTTCCTGCGAACCATCACCTAGCCGCCCTGGCTAGCCGGCTGCTCGGCTGCTGCCGGAGGACAGCTAGCTGAAGCTACGCTAGGCAGCTCCGCAACAGCTAGCTTCTCCTGGCTACCTGACGCAACTCCAGCTCAAGCTCGCTAAGTCTTGCCTCCATAGCTGTAAATAAACTACACTTTCTGCACCTATTCCCTTCACTAAAGGAGGCAGAGGAGTAACTAAACATTTCACACGCTAAACAGACAAAGACACCGGGTGAAACAGACGGTGAGGCCATGCTAATGCTAATAGTCGTCGAAGCCCTGTATTTGTTTAATATGGGTTGTTTCTCACTGTTGTTATCAGGTGACTAGAATCTCCCAAGTGCTCAAATTTTAAGTAAAGTGAATACAACACACCAAGTGTTCAATATTAAGTAAAGTGAATACAACACCCCGTGCACAGTGCAACCAGCAAACAATTGAGAAGACAGGACCCCAGTGAGGGTTGGTCTCCCCCAGGGCTGCCCTTTGTCACCGATTCTGTTCATATCTTTTATGGACAGAATTTCTAGGTGCAGTCATGGTGTTGAGGGGGTCCAGCTTGGTGATCTCAAGATCGGGTCTCTGCTCTTTGCAGATGATGTGGTCCTGTTGGCGTCATTGGCCCGTGACCTCCAACGATCGCTGGATTGGTTCACCGCCGAGTGTAAAAGGATCCAAGGCCATGGTTCTCAACCGGAAAAAGGTGGATTGCCTTCTCCGGGTCAAGGAGGAGATCTTGCCCCAAGTGGAGGAGTTTAAGTACCTCGGGGTCTTGTTCACAAGTGAGGGAAGAATGAAGCAGGAGATCCACAGGCGGATCGGTGCGGCGTCTGCAGTAATGCGGACTCTGCACCAGTCCGTTGTGGTGAAGAGAGACCTGAGCCAAAAGGCGAAGCTCTCGATTTACCGGTCGATCTTCGTTCCTACCCTCACCTATGGTCATGAGCTTTGGGTAATGACCGAAAGAACAAGATCACGTGTACAAGCGGCCGAAATGAGCTTCCTCTGACCGTGGAACAGTTCCCCTTTTTTTTAACTCTGGAGCTGTCGGAGGCTGGTTCCTGGACATTTGAGTCCGACTGTGAGGCTGTTGTTGCAGGCTGCTCAGTCACTGTGACCACAAAGGAAGGCAACATCTGATCCTCATTGACAGCCCTAAACAAAGAACCCACCTCAGACTCATTCACCACAACCATCTCTGCCGGGACAGCAGCCGCCGAGGTCGCAACAGCCGTCGAGGGCGCAGCAGCCGCAGAGAGCGCAGAAGCCTCCGAGGGTGCAGCAGCCGCCGAGGGAGCAGCAGCCGCCGAGGGTGCAGCCACAGCCGGCCAATTACCAGCAGCAGCAGCAAGCGGAGCTGCTGGTTGTTTATGAGGGTATGCAAGGCGTTTATGTCCAACGTCTCCACACTCAAAACACTTAATGTGGCCTGAGCTGGCATAAACCATGAATGTGCCATCACCGTGTCTGACTCTGAAGGACACCTCCAGAGTCTGAGAGGGCGAATCCAAGAGCATGAACACCTGTTCAGAGACCGGTTCAGAGACTAAGCTCACCATTTTAAATACGATCGCCATCTTCCCAAACCTGCAGAGCTTCATTTCCAGCAGCTCATTGGAAATAAATGGTGGCCAGACACGGTGATCCGTACAGAAGGCACTGAGAGCGGGGACACCTGCACCCGCAGGTTAAAGATGCCACTCTGCACTAACTGGTGAACAATTGGCTCAATCCTCTAAAAAACAACAGCCTTATTCATGAGGAAAACAAAGGTCAGTCTTTTGTGTCCCGCCTGCTCCGCCACAGCCAGGAGGACCTCCAGAGGACGTCATTCTTCTCAAATGGCACTCACACGGAAAGACTAAACAATCACCGCACTGCAAAGAAATTATAACTAAAGAACTTACTTGATTATGGAGGATAGAAAAAAGGTGGGAGAAGAAACCAAATGGTAATAAGAATTATCACCACAATCTAAATCCAAACTTCACACCACTCACACATCCACAACCACCACTCATGCTCACCAGAAAATGGAAGAGAGAGGGAGCGAAGCAGAGAAACTACGCAAGAAAAAACATCATCACTGATCTACTCGGTGAGGAGGAGAGGAGAGGAGAGGAAAGGAAAGGAGAGGAGAGGAGAGGAGAGGAGAGGAGAGGAGAGGAGAGGAGAGGAGGCTAGAGATGTTTCTGCTGACACCAATAATCTGTCGGAGTAGCTAACAGACACAAGATGTGCCGACGAGGACCAGAGGGCGGGAGCACATCACACCAGTTTTAAAATCGCTGCATTGGCTACCCGTGCGTTTCAGGATCAATTTTAAGGTTCTTTTATTAGTTTTTAAATGTCTTAATGGTCTTGGGCCGACTTATTTATCCGACCTGCTTTTATTCTATCAACCCTCACGGACTCTGAGGTCCTCCGGCACCGGCCTTTTAACCATTCCAGAAGTCAGCGCTAAAACGCACGGGGAAGCGGCCTTCAGTTATTATGGTCCCCGACTGTGGAACAGCCTGCCGGAGAACCTCAGGGCCGCAGAGACTATTGAGATTTTTTTTTAAAGGCTAAAGACACACCTTTTTAATCAGGCCTTTAATTGATTTTTTGATTTCTTTTAAGCTCTTATGCTTCTTTATGTCCTATCCTTATTTTACTTGATATTTTTACTGTTTTACCCCCTCAGTTTTTTAGTTTTGTGGCGGTACCCCCTGTGGTCATGGACCATGGCCTCGCCCGGCCTGGTTGGCCCCCCAAAGGTGGCGTCTCCCTCGCCTCAGGTCTTGGTGCCCGGCCATGTCTCAGCTTGTTTGTATGTGTGGGTGTGTGTGTTTGAGTGTGTGTATGCATGTGTGTGTGTGTGTGTGTGTGTATCTGTATCTGTGTGTGAGTGTGTATATGAGTGTGTGTGCTTATATATATCTCATGTATGCATATGTGGGGGTGGGAGGGTCAGGTTTTTTCTTGTCCTTCTTGATTCTCTTGTTTCTTGATTTTCCTGTTTGTCTTTGTTGTTTTTATCCTTTGTGAGGCACTTTGTGCTACCCAGGGTATGAAAAGTGTATAAATAAAGATTGAATTGAATTGAAAAATGAGGAAGTGCTCACCAAGCTAAAGAGCATTAGGGATGCATGAAGAGTGCTGACTGCAGTCCGTCCCTCATAAGAGGAGTCCTGCCTGGACACAGAAGTGGTGGTGGTGGTGTGTGTGCACACACCTGTGACATTGGTCTTAATGGTACCATCTTCTGTCTCAGGCCTATAGATGACTCACAAACACTCTCCGGGGATGAGGCATCTTTGTCATGCCCTGTTGCCCTGGCTGAGCTCAAGGAAATTAAGTGCTCTTTTACCCGAATGACTGTGGAATACTACACACAACTGGCATAGAGTGTGTGGTGTGTACACTGGTAATAGTCATAGTCAGTGTGAACTACAGGTGGCTATGGGACTATTTGGGTTTCCAGGATCCACATAACACTTTATTTCTATCATTACAGCCGGCCAGGGCTCTCCAAAGGTGTGTGATTGTCTGCTGTTCTTCAGTAAAATGAACCGCTGCTTCATTACATTTTACACAAAATGAGCTCTGCACTTCTTAACTTCTGCAGCAAAGGAGGCAGAAAAATGATGGCTGCCAGCTCCGTCATCTCAACCACTCCACTTTTATTCTCTCTATCCATCTTTCTTCTCAATATCACTCATCTTCCCATTTCCTCCTCTTATGTCATTCCCTCATTCAGTCCTCTGGTGTGCTGATGGCACACACACACACACACACACACACACACACACACCTTCTTCAGTTCCTTCAGTGGATGAACAGGGCGACACAAGAGAGGGGGGCTCAGCTGGTGATGATCAACAGATGCAGTTAAACTGCTGTCAGAGCAAACAGAACCACTCAGAAGCAGCAGCAGAAGGCTGAGCAGAAACAGAGGAGAGGTGGGAGGAAGGCAGCATGTTGGATAACAAATAAAGCAAGCACACGTTGTGTTAAGAAAGTGAGAAGAAGATAATGGAGAGAAGGAGGAAAAGATGAAGGTAAAAGAGGAGCAGAGGTAGGAGAGATAATACAGCAGGGAGGAATGAGAGTGGTGGAAAATAAATGAAGATAGCAGCTCTGAGTGTTGCTCAAATGAAGTGACTCCTGGGGCCACGCGCATAAAACAATACAAGCAGATAGAGCCAAAGACATAAATATGTAATCCAGCCTTCTAATTTCTGGCTGCACATCTGCACGGTTATCTTTAGAAAGTTTAAACAAACCAAAGAAACTAAAGACAAAGCTCATCTTCATGCCTGCAGCCATGTTTAAATGATGCAGCACTAATCTGAGCACAACAACCCAAGGTGAGAACACAAAGGACAAGCGTGAGGAGCTCAAACCATTGTCTGGGCCGTGCACATGCTGCCCACCATCACCTCACATTTGTATTTATTAGCCTCAGAAACTCACCCAAAGGTACACATGATGATCAATTGACCTGGCAGAATGTGGAATGTGTTTTGTGTTGTTGTAACCATGACAACAGCAGATTATTCATCACAAGGATGTGTGATTATGAACAAGCAGTGTGTTAAGGAAGACATTTGATCTGAAATGTTGGACCTGATGTTCGAACACCACCTAGCGCAGCAGCAGAGGGGACTGTCCACACTCCTTGTCCACAGTTTGTCCCCCTCACTTAGCTTTTTCTTGCTGTCTGAGTAGTGGGGGGGCACAGCTGAAGGCACTGGGAAAACAGACCCGTAATCAAGATTCAAGCCATTATCAAGATTCAAGCCATAATAAAAGTGTTCACATTCTTCTGCAGAAAGAAGTGCAGTAAAAGAGGATTGTTGCAGTTGTCAGTGACAGGAAGCCAGGGAAGGGTTTCGCAATCAACCCTGTGGAGCTTCATCATCGTCGTCGTCGTCGTCATCGGGCTCACTCAGGAACCTGTAACCTCCAGAGGCCTCCATTTCACCAACGCCATTGTCATGATTGTACTCTGGAAATACAGTAGCTGCTTGTCAATGCAAAAGCTAAAGCAGCAGCAGCCCTCACATCTGGGACCTGCTTACCTATCAGGGTCTCTTGCTGCAACACACTGGACCTCAGCTTCCTTCCTGGCAGCTGCATAAAAATTTATTTTTGTTAGAAAACATGTGTTCTAACTAGTGTATTCCCTTCATTATCATCAAGCTACTTATTTTTCTATGTAGGCAAGCAGGAACTTTTAAATTGTATTAATGATGAGCTTATTTGTCCAGTGTGGATATCGACAGGCAAACAGATGTTTGTTGTACCAGAGCTGTGCTGTCTGAAGAGGCAGGTTGGTCAGACCCCCGTCAAAACTTTGCAGATTGGCTAAACAGCAAAGGGAGACAGGATAGACAATCAGACAACATCCGTCACAAATGACAACATTTGCATATTTCAGACACGTTCTCCTCCATTACATTTCATCATTGCTGAAATAATTAAAGATCAAAAAGTCATTAGACCAGAAAATACATAGCACAGTTACCCATCAGCATGTTCTAAACTGAGCAGCAGCATTTGCATTCTGACAACACTTACCTGCTGTTCATCATCTTGATAACTAATAATCAATGTTGGCAGCAGATGCAAAAACCATTCATGCAAATGCCCACATTGCACAGCCATGCAGGACACTGCTGTCAGAGGCAGACACTTGAAAACCGAGCGCTGCTCATTTAAAGGTGAGTTATTCATGCTGATGCTGCTGAATTATTGATGTTATTTATGCTTTTGTGATGTGTGACTGTCTCTGAATGTTTACTGTGAACTGAGCTGACAGCCTGTCAATGCACAGCAGGTCTGCATCTATCAGTACTGCACGTGTGTTGATGTATCAGGGGCTCTGCCTCTGCAACAGTTGCCAGCAGCTTTGATGCTATCATTGTGCTGCACGGACACTGAGGCTGGGTGTCAGGTAATCACCTTGGCGACATCATTCTGCCGACTGGACTGTCGCCAGGGGAGACAGTTGAGACACACCCCTATTGGTGCAGGATGACAGGATGTCCCTCGAAGAAGAGCAACCTGCAGAGATAATGACTGTGTGTGTGTGTGTGTGTGTGCGCGTGTGTGTGTGTGTGTATGTGTGCAGCAGAAGGACAAGATGCCTGCACGATCAACCACAACTAACAGCATTTGTCCCCATCGAGGGTTTGAAATTTTCCGCTCCAGCCCACGGACATCCTGCCAGAATTTGCTGGACTCTGCATACCAGACTTGATAGTCAGAAAAACCTCATCAGCATGTGTTCTAAAACAGTTTTCTACATTTACTGACTTTTCATTGTTGGAATGTGATTTGAAACAGCAGACTTTGTTTTGAGCTGAACTACAAGTCAAAGGCTAAGAGGCTAGCAGGCTAATCAAACACACTGCAGGTGCGCGTACATGATGGAAGAGTTGGGATGACACAAAGCTGATACGCTGACAGGCGATGGCTCAGATACTGTTTAACAGATGCAACAAACATCAGCGTGCTTGTAAGGAGTATCAGGATCAGAAGGATGACCAGAGCAGAACCATCTTATGGTGGAGGAGACTCAAAGTGAGCATAAAAACATCTGTAAGCAACAATAACCAGCCTCCCACTGCAGCAAGGGGAGGGTATTTAAATACACAACAAAGCTCTTCAGTGTGAATCTTTATCATCTACAGACTGCTTTGCAAAGATAAACTTTGAGTACGAAGCAACACAGATTAACTATTCATCTACTCCAGGAACTGCAATCTGAGGGTCAGAAGAAATGAGGGCATAACAGACACATCACAGTTTCAGCTCTCCTCTCCAGTAAAGACCTGTCAAAGATACAGTGACATCTTCTGAGGAAGGAAGAGACAGAAGCCCAAAAGAACTCCTTCCTTCCTTCCTTCCTTCCTTCCTTCCTTCCTTCCTTCCTTCCTTCCTTCCTTCCTTCGTTGAACACATTTATTGAATGAGGTCCAGTGAAACAATCCTTCATCATGAGATCCACATTACAGAATCATCACAGGTTCTGAAAGATTCTAATGATGGTGTTCAACCATTAACACCATCATTAGAATCTTTACTTCTCAAAGAGCTGCTCAGAAGAGGAACCGCAGGAGCCTGATTGGCAATGCAGCATCAGAAGAGACCTGAAGACATGTGACTGTTGTTAAATGTTCTAGACACCATCAGCAGAACCAGCTCAAAGGATGAATACAGCCTTGCTCAACAATCTGTCAAATGTGAGTGAATACTGTGTTAAAGCCTGATTTAATGTCTGCTGCTGAGAAACCTGCTCACTGGTGAAGATAGTTGATATGAGAAGCAAAGCACCAAATCACTGCACTATTAAGACTGGCTCAGTATTTTTCTGCTCAGTCCTTCTTCTCTGACCCCTTTGTGATTTCTGTGGAGTCCCTGGCCTCACTGCTCTCATTTATTCTCTTCCTACATTTGTCTCCCTTAGTCACTGTCCACTTTTGTCGCTCTTGTCCACTTTACCAGG
This sequence comes from Takifugu flavidus, assembly GCF_003711565.1. Lineage (NCBI taxonomy): Eukaryota > Metazoa > Chordata > Actinopteri > Tetraodontiformes > Tetraodontidae > Takifugu > Takifugu flavidus. The sequence continues at coordinate 12,935,597 of NC_079531.1, read as the reverse complement.
GTACCTGCTTATTTAGGGTTATATGACAGAAGTGATATGAGAGTTCAACTGCTTTTCTCAGCTCTCTTCCTCCAGGCTAACCGAACGTTACTCAGCTGGTATGAAAATGGGATGAAAGATGATGAATGACAGATGACCTCTGTTTTAATGGAAATAAAACCATATCACTGCTTGTGGACCACAAAAGCTCAGCTACATCCAGAATGATGAGAGACCAGCTCTGTCACAGTGATTCAGGTGCTTGTTTTTATGGTTATACTTACACTTACTGGTCGCCATTATCTGATAATCCTGAGGTTGTGCCACCGGTACACTGGAATGATATCTAGGCGACGCTACTGTTATGAGTGGTTGTACCAGGACCCGAAAGCAGGCAGCACACAGTGGCGGATCGTCTTTCGAGAAGCTTTATTGAAGTTCACAGGAGTGTATGCAAATCAAAAGACGTGTAGACCATGACTAAATTCTTAATCCAAACCAGAAAGGAAAACTCACAACAAAAAATCCCGGGCGGGGTCAAAAGTAGTCCGTGAAGAAAAATACAAACGATAATCCAGGAAACGGGCTCCAAACTAATCCATGAAGGAAAAAGCCACAACGAATATCCAGAAGAGTGTAGTCCGGGTTTCAGTAGCAGACAAACACGCCAGCGCTGGCAAACCGTGAGTACAGTCCATAAATAGGTGGCTTGATTACCGATAGTCTGCAGGTGCGCCAGTCCCTGACGCCAGCTGCGGCTGGGGGCATGCCTCCACCACGCCCCCTGCAGGAAGAACCCCGCAATAGAGTTCCCCGAAGCTGGGAACTTGACATTACCCCTCCCTCAACGGGCGCCTCCGGGCGTCCCTCCAGGCTTCTCTGGGTGGGCGTGGTAGAAGTCGCAGAGGAGGCTGTTATCCAAGATGAACCGGCGGGGAACCCATGATCGCTCCTCCGGACCATACCCCTCCCAGTCGACCAGGAACTGGAAGCCACAACCTCGTCGGCGGACGTCCAGGATACTCCAGACCGTATAGGCAGGACCTCCATTCACAATGTGGGGAGGCAGTGGAGGATCGGACGGGGGAACCAGGTCCGACTCTGCGACGGGCTTCACCTTGGAAACATGGAAGGTGGGGTGTATCTTCAACGCTGGGGGAAGCTTCAGGCGGACGGCTGTGGGGTTCACCATCCGATCCACCTCAAAGGGTCCCACGAAGCGAGGAGCCAGCTTCCGGGACTCGACCTGGAGTGGGAGGTCCTTGGTGGACAACCAGACCTTCTGACCTGGTTGATAGGAGGGAGCTGGTGTCCGGTGCCGATTGGCCTGCAGTTGAGAACAACGAGAGGTCTGCAGTAGAGTCGAGCGGACCTGCCTCCACACCATCCTGCAACGGTGAATGTTGGTCTGCACTGATGGTACTGCAACCTCTGACTGAAGAACCTGGTCGGCCTCTCTGGTACTGTTCTTAAGTGGTTCACCTCCTACCTTACTGATCGAAGCTTCTTTGTAAGTATGGATACATGCTCCTCGAGAATCCATGAGACAAAATGTGGGGTTCCCCAAGGGTCAATCTTAGGTCCAACCCTTTTTAATCTTTACATGCTTCCTCTTGGGGACGTCATCAGGAGCCACGGCATCAGCTTCCACAGCTATGCTGACGATACGCAGCTGTACATCGCCGTGGCTCCTGATGACACAGGGCCGGTCGATGCCCTTTTTAACTGTATTCTAGATATCCAGTCATGGATGGCAGAAAACTTCCTACAGCTCAACCAGGACAAAACAGAAGTCTTAGTCATTGGTCCTGAAGGTCAGAGAGAGAAACTCCTACCAAAATTAAAGGATTTTAAGCCATCTCAATCTGTAAAAAATCTGGGTGTGATCTTTGACTCTGAGCTTAGCTTTGTCCCACACATCAAAAACATAACAAAGGTAGGTTTTTACCACCTGAAGAATATCGCCAGAGTCCACCCGTTTCTCTCTCAGGCCATCACGGAGGTGCTGATGTACGCTTTTATCTTTTGTCGTCTAGATTATTGTATTGCCCTGCTCTCTGGTCTTCCAAAAAAGAGCATCATTAACCTACAATTACAATTACAAAACTCAGCTGCACGAGTGTTGACGAGGACCAGAGGGCGGGAGCACATTACACCAGTTTTAGAATCGCTGCATTGGCTACCCGTGCGTTTCAGGATCGATTTTAAGGTCATTTATTTAGTTTTTAAATGTCTTAATGGTCTTGGCCCGACTTATTTATCCGACATGCTTTTATTCTATCAACCCTCGCGGACTCTGAGGTCCTCCGGCACCAGCCTTTTAACCATTCCACATGTAAGCTCTAAAACGCACGGGGAAGCGGCCTTCTGTTATTATGGTCCCCGATTGTGGAACAGCCTGCCGGAGAAACTCAGGGCCGCAGAGACTGTTGAGATTTTTAAAAAGAGGCTCAAGACACACCTTTTTAATCAGGCCTTTAATTGATTTTCTGATTATTTTTAATTTATTTTATGTTCTCATGCTTTTTTATGTCTTATCCTTATTTTACTTGATACTTTTACTGTTTTACTCCCTCAGTTCTTAGTTTCTCAGTTTTTAGTCTTTATACCTTTTATCCCATTTACTGTTTTAGTCTGTTTTAGTCTTAGTACTTTTACTCCCTCAGTTCTTATTCTCAGTTTTTAGACTTTACGCCTTTTATCCCATTTAGTGTTTTAGTCTGTTTTTCTTAGTACTGTTTTACTCCCTCAGTTCTTATTCTCAGTTTTTAGTCTTTACACCTTTTATCCCATTTACTGTTTTAGTCTGTTTTAGTCTTAGTACTGGTTTACTCCCTCAGTTCTTAGTTTCTCAGTTTTTAGTCTTTACACCTTTTATCCCATTTAGTGTTTTAGTCTGTTTTAGTCTTAGTACTGTTTTACTCCCTCAGTTCTTATTCTCAGTTTTTAGACTTTACACCTTTTATCCCATTTAGTGTTTTAGTCTGTTTTAGTCTTAGTACTGTTTTACTCCCTCAGTTCTTAGTTTCTCAGTTTTTAGCTTTTTATCCTTTTATCCCATTTACTGTTTCAGTCCTTCAGTTTTTAGCTCCAGTGTTTCCTCATAGTGTTTCCTCATGGGGGCCTGCCAGGCTGGGAGATGTTTCCAGTCTACCGCTGGGGGTGCTGTCCCGTTGTCGACTCTGGCCTGGGTAGTTAGGGAACTCTGTGCTTTGGTGGGGAGCCTCCGGTCTGTCCAGATCAGGGTGGTCTTTGTGGCGGTGTAGTATCTGACCCGTTCTATGCAGGCTTTACGTTTGTAAGGCCGTAATGTGTTTAACTGCCAACCTAAGCACAATATCAGGACATCCTCCACATGTGTGTCCGGTGCCCTTCTTCCTTCTACAGGAACCTGTGGGCCCCTGGTACCTCTCACTAGGAGGATGTATAGCATGAAGCATCTCCACTATTCCCTTTTTTTTAGTCATAACTGAACAATACACCATTGAGTTGACCATACGGTATAGCGTGAGGTCATCAGAAAAGAATGTGTTACTGGCCTCTATAAGAAGGAGGTATCGAGGTAGACTCTCCGGAGTTCTTCACCATTGGGACCTCGAGACCTCCCTCGGGCATGCTGCAGCATCCGATTGATGCCTGACTGTTCTCTCCAATAAACATCTTTGATAACCAAGTCGGTGTCTGCGAAGTTTCCTTCATCATCAACACATCTCGGCAACCACCAGGAGAAGATTCACAACAAATTTGGCGTCACGAACAGGATCGGTTGTGGCTGTCGTCTTCTCCATCTGCCTCCTCGGACCAACTTCCGCTCCAAGCTGGCAAGTAAAGTACACACTTTGCACACATTGGGGTGATAGTTGGTTCAATTAAGCTTTTGGGGAGTAATTTAGACACACCGTAAGATAATTAGTGTGGATGTACATTTTTGTGTTGATGTTGGGGAATACTTCTTCTAAATTTTTCAATTTGACCTTTTGTTTTGTGTTTTGTGAAAGACTGAAGTAGTGGCTCTGGAGGAGAGACAGGCCATGAGGTTTATTACACGGCTCACTTCAGCTAAAAAGGACAGCTGATTCTGAATTTATTTTATTCGGTCTGTACACTGTGTTATGTACAGGATTGGCGATAGAGCGCGTGGACACTAGGAATGTGTCGGGTTACGGCCAGGAAATGATGTTAAAGTGTTAAAAAGCCGCGGGTTCAGGATCATTTGCCCTAAGTCCTGTGTTTCCTTTCGGAGCACACAGGCCGGTCTCTCTCTCTTGAGGGATTGGAAAACTGGGGTTATCTCCGGGTCGGGGGTGTCCTCTCTGACGTGGCTGACGAGTGCGTTTGAAGACACTCTTTTACGGTCAGGGGCCCACTTTTCAGGGTGGTAAATTTAGTGCGGACAGTCGCGTGAAACTGTGGTTTACGGCAGCGGCGCCGGGACGTCTAAATAGGATAAATCTGCATGGACAGATTGTGTGTCTGTGGGGCCTGTGTGTGCGTGATTTGATTCTGTGTTCTGTTCGTCTCTCTCTCTCTTCTCTCTCTCTTCTTTCTCTCTCTCTCTTTGTTTAAAGTGACTTTTGGGGGATGTTACCATAGTTGGGGCTAAAAATTGGGTAATTGATGGAAACTCTAAGAAACAAAGGAAAAATCTTTTTGTACCTCAGATAGATTGATTGAGATTTTATCTGAAGTTTGATGAGGACCTAAGGGTGGTCCTGGTAGTGAAGAATATCATATAATTCCGTGCTGAGACAAGGAAACTGGGGGTGATCCAGCAGGACCGCAAGGTACACATACACATACACACACACACACACACACACACATACTCACATATATATATATATGCTGAAGGAGTGGTGAACAAAGAAAAGTTGAGAAATATAGGAGTTTGTTTTTGCGGATTTCTATGTTTATGTAATATCTTTGAAGAACTTTATTTATATTGATTTTGCAAAATTATTCATATTCGTTGTTGGTTAATTTGGATCCTTTGGATCTCAGGGCGTGGCTCACAGTCTGCAGCTGTGTGTTGGGCCTGCAACCAGTGGCTAGCTTGGAGCTGGCGAGAACGGATGTTCACTCTCCGACTATCGGAGTGAACAGGAAGTGGTTCTCGACTTCAAGGGGTGGAGCTAGTTGGCTCCCCCTAGGGGTGGCGGAGAGTCCCTCCCCACTCAACCCTCTCTCACTTTCTGAAGTGACAGCCTTCATCAGGAGAAGAAATGGTGCGCACATTTTCTCTCTCCTTTATTAATCAGAGTTTGATTGTTTAATGTGTGTTGGAATTTAAGAAGAGATATGCTGGGGCATAAATGCAACAGGTTTATCTACTTGGCTGATTATTGTTTATGAATGATTGTTAAATGACTGTTTGCTGTTGATGATTGTTTATCATAACAATAACATTAAAAATAACAATAATTTGATAAAAACAATGATAATAACACATTAATTAGAAGTTTGTTGACAATTTATGATAGTGTTCAAGAATTGTGCACTTTTTATTTTGTTGAAGGAGTTTGACAGTTCATGAATTATTGAATTTTTTCTGTTTCCTTTTTACACTTTTGATGCACCTGAACTTGACTCCAGTAGGGACAGACGAGAGGAGGAATTGATCTGCTGGTGGCGACATAACGGTCTTGCACTAAGGCCAGTGAAATTTTATATATACACACACACCATAATCTTTTGGACAAACATCTACAGCGATTGTTTTCCAGATCATTTGGACAGGTTTAGAGTCAGATCAAATTTGTTTGAAAGTTTTAAGGAATTTATAAATTCCTTCAACCCTTTAATTTTATTTACACATTCTTCTTTATTAATTCTTTACTATAATTCTGCTTTGCTGTTTCCTCTCATGTTTTTATATTTCTAGATTCCTATATTAATTGAATTTATTTCTTTTTGTATTTTTCAGTTAAACAATTAGTAGTTTTGCATTTAAATTAAACATTAAAGTGAAATAAACACAGCATTTACATATTAAGGTTTGAAATTGATATACCGTACTTTCCTAAGACAACTGCTACAGCAAAATGTCAAAAGCGGAGAGTAAAGCGGTTAAACGCATGACCCCAATTGAGGTGGTGCAGAAAAACAATCCCCTTATTAAAGGCCTACCAGAGGCCTCAAAGAAATGGAACAAGCGTTGGCCAGATATTGAACAACCTTGGCCGGTTGAAGGTACCCTCAACCCTGATGTGATTCAAACAATCTGTACACTTGTTACCGCCTATAAAGCAAATGAGAAAAAAGGAAAAAGGGGGAAGTCTCGTGCAGAAAAAGACAGACTGAACTCGCAATGTTGCAACTTTTTGAACAGGAGGGACAGAAGTCGAGATTGGCTGCAAAAAGAAAAACAGAATAGCTAAAGAAATTATTGAAAGAACCGCAAAACAAACAGCGGCGCTTGTGGAAAAAATTAACACTCCTTTCTCTCACACGGCTCCTGTAACAACCCCTCCACCGTATGAGACAGAAACTGAATACACTGACATCTATCCACAACTTCCCGTACTCAGCCAGAAAGGCAAGTACAACATTAAAGATGATCACAACCAAACTGTTGAAAAGGGAAAGGCAAAAACAGTCATACACATTTATCCGACAACTCCAAAATCTAAATCAAGAAAAACACGAGATGATGTTTACAACACACTGCTTCTGGAGGATGATGATGAGAGCGGTACGGATGAAGCCATAGGTGGTTATGATCCCGCCATTAAGCGTGTGTTGGCTAAAGCTGAAAAGAGGGGTAACAAATCTAAAAAGAAAGCTAAGTCTGGTCAAGATCTGACCGATGACAGCTCAGGGTCAGACACTGACGAAGATTCAGACGGCAATTGTTCTTCCTCTGAGGAAAGACAACGTGCTTTGAGAAATCTCGAGAGGGGTATCGAACAGTGTCGTTTAGACATTAGCTTGACGGGAACTCCAGAAGCTCAAAAGATGCTAGAAAGACAATTGGAAGATATGGAAAAACGGCGTAAGTCGTTAAAGAAGGGGAGGCTTTCAAGGCTGATCACTTCTGACTACGCCTTGCGTTCAAAGAAGGACAGCTCTGCTAACAAAATGTTCCCTGTTGTTGTTCGTGGTCAAAGTTTTGAGTATAAACCTTGGCAGAACTCCGATATGTCAGATATATTAGAGAAGCTACCTATCCTTCAGGAAGGGGCACACCCCTGGATTTCAAAACTGGAGGAACTTTTGATTGGAACACAACCTGCTGTTGGAGACATTAAAAGGCTCCTAGCTAATCTCATTGGTGTGTCTGCCATGGAAGACCTTTTGCAGAAGGCTGGCATGCCTCGGTTCATGGCAACTGCAGTAAATGCTGAACTGTTTTCTTTTCTGCTCACAGAGGTCAGTTTTGGGGGGCGCTGAAAGACGCGTTTCCAACTAACATACATCCTGATAATATCCTCATTGAACCATTGGGTGAACAAGAAAATCCGAGAGCCTACGTTTCAAGAGCTCTACAAACGTGGCGTAATGTCGCAGGCAATGATCCCGATGCTAATCAAATGGAGCAGTCTATCATTCGAGCTAAAATTCAGAAGGGATTGCCATTGCCGGTGCGTAGTAAAATAGCCGAGGTGGTTGGTCTTGGGAACATGATTAAGAGTGTTTACATTGATCACATTGCTCACCAGGTTGAACTATATCGTAGAAAAGAGCAAGAGTTGAAAAACCAAGATCATGAAACTCTCAGAAAACTTACTCAACTGCAGCTGGTGGATAACAAACGCAAAGAGAAAAAGCAAGCAGTAGTGATGGAAAGCCAACCTGATCAGACATCACATATGCAATCAAACCAAACATCATGCCAATCGTATCAATTTTCATTGGTGACACCTGTTCCACCAGTACCTCAGCAATATTACTTACACTCTGCAGGGTTTTGCCAATGAAACCATAAAAGGCTTTAAACACCTTTCCAACGCTCAGAGAAGTCAGACTTACGTTGTTGAAACATGACATGGCGCTAGATTACATCTTGGCCAGAGAAGGAGGTTTGTGTGTGTCGTTGAACTTGACAGGAGATGCTTGCTATACTCTGATTCCAGACAATGGTGATAACATAACAAGTGTGATTGACGCTTTGAAGAAGATAAGAGATGCGTTTGGTCCTTCTGAAAGCGCAGGAACGTCAGCGACGGCTTGGCTTCAGGACAAATTTGGTCCAATGGGAGCTATGTTGGTACAGGTTCTCAGTGCTGTTGTGGTGTCACTAAGTGTGATGTTTTGTTTTTGTACTTTGTCATTAACTTGTGCCAAGGCGATGATATTGCGTTGGATTGGTGTAGTGATGCCTACCGACCAGGTCCAGATGCCACTCTTAAGTGTCAAAGCTTTGGCTGATTCAGATGAGGAGGACATTTCTGATGAGATGGTTGATAAATATCCAGTATAATCAATAATTCAGTATCTAGTGTGACCTTTGAGTCATATCCTTATGTTATTCTTTGCATTTAATGGTGTGTATGTTTTCCGTTCCTCCGTTGTAGTTCCGGTGACAAAGGGGGGGAAATGGTTACATAATTTACTTAATCGTGATAATCATGTTTTGATATGTTTGTATTGTATTCTCTTTAATGAAACCAATGTTTTTTGCAAAGATACTGGCACCTCTGTTTTCTGTTTCCAGGACAGTAGTTGGGGAGCTACGTTGGGGCGACAACTATGTTGGAATGGACTCAGAAATTCAAAATGAACTGTGAAAGATGCTGGAGGACCCTGAATGAAGATGGGGAACAACTGAAGATCCTTCATCAGGGGACTGTGAACTACAGATTCGAAAATTACTGTTGATGTGTTTAATGCATATATTTGAAGTTGGTGTTAATAAATTTACTAGGGAAATTTCATTAGTAGGCAGAGGCTATGAGAACTCAGTTTTTTCCTTGTTTTGGTATAGGGAAAGGGGTCCTTAGGCAGGGAAAGGTCCAAGGTAAGGTCCGATGGGACGACCAGCCTGATCGTGGACATTTTTGATTTTTTTTCTGAGTATCTCGTATGTGTTTGCCAAACTCTTCCCTAATATAACTTTTTTGCGAATTGGATTGGAGTACCATAGGTGGTCGCCGTCGACAGAGGGACCGTGAGAGAATTTTCCCGTCTAAAGTGTTTTGATGGTTGCAAACTGAAAGATGTCTGTCGGATGGGTTTTTCACTCTCGCACTCCACTAAATTTCACATATTGTTCACGTCTAATTAATTAATCTTTTTCAAATTATACCACTTTATTAGTCACCGTCACTTTTATTAAAACTTGGTTATTCTTTATTTTTCGAGACTCTATTTAGTCTCGAAGGGGGGAAATATGTAGTATCTGACCCGTTCTATGCAGGCTTTACGTTTGTAAGGCCGTAATGTGTTTAACTGCCAACCTAAGCACAATATCAGGATCCTCCACATGTGTGTCCGGTGCCCTTCTTCTTCCTTCTACAGGAACCTGTGGGCCCCTGGTACCTCTCACTAGGAGGATGTATAGCATGAAGCATCTCCACTATTCCCTTTTTTTAGTCATAACTGAACAATACACCATTGAGTTGACCATACGGTATAGCGTGAGGTCATCAGAAAAGAATGTGTTTACTGGCCTCTATAAGAAGGAGGTATCGAGGTAGACTCTCCGGAGTTCTTCACCATTGGGACCTCGAGACCTCCCTCGGGCATGCTGCAGCGTCCGATTGATGCCTGACTGTTCTCTCCAATAAACATCTTTGATAACCAAGTCGGGTGTCTGCGAAGTTTCCTTCATCATCAACACATCTCGGCAACCACCAGGAGAAGATTCACAACAGCGGTACCACCTGTGGTCACGGACTGTGACCTCCCTCGGCCTGGTGGGCCTCCAAAGGTGGCATCTCCTTCGCCTCAGGTCTCGGTGCCCAGCCATGTCTCAGCTTGTCTCAGCTTGTTTGTGTGTGTGGGTGTGTGTGTAAGTGTGTTGTATGCATGTGTGTGTGTGTGTCCTTTTTCTTGATTCTCTTGCTTCTCTTTGCTGTTTTTATCCTTAGTGAGGCACTTTGTGCTACCTAGTGTATGAAAAGGGCCATATAAATAAGATTGAATTGAATTGAATTGAACCTCCTCCTCCTGGCCCTCAAATAATGGAGGCTGGTAACCCAGGGAAGCCATGAAGGGGGACAGACCAGTGGAATCAGAGACCAAGGAGTTGTGGGCGTACTCCACCCACGGCAGGTAGGTGCTCCAGGAGGATGGATCTTGAGCCACCACACACCTTAGGGCGTCCTCCAGGCTCTGGTTCGTTCACTCTGCCTGCCCGTTGGCCTGTGGGTGGTACCCCGACATAAGACTGACCAAAGCTCCCAGCGCTGAACAGAAGGCCCTCCACACCTGTGAGCAAAACTGTGGACCACGATCAGATACTATGTCCTTAGGTAATCCGTGGAGGTGGAACACATGCTGGACCAGCGATCGACCACAGTGAACACGACGTGATGACCCTGGGAAGGGGGAAGACCGGTGATGAAGTCTACTGCGATATGTGACCACGGCCGCCGAGGAATTCCCAGGGGCTGGAGGAGTCCTGCCGGTGGCTGGTGGGAGGCCTTCCCCCTAGAACACACGGGGCAGGCAGCTATAAAATCCTTGGTGTCCCGGGCCATGGAGGGCCACCAGAAACGCTGCTGGAGGAATTGTAATGAGCGGCTGACTCCCGGATGACAGGTCAATCTTGATGTGTGGGCCCAGTGCAGCACCTCCGAGCGCATCGCCACCGGGACGAACAACCGGTTTGGAGGACCTCCCCCAGGGTCTGAGGCAGATTGCTGGGCCTCGCAGACTCTCTCCTCCACCTGCCAGGATGCAGCCCCCAGGATGCAGGAGATAGGTAATATGGGGTCCGGGTCCGTCTCCCCAGGCTCGGAGGCGAACTGGCGGGACAAGGTGTCGGGCTTCAGGTTACGCAAGCCAGGACGGTCAGTAAGCGTGAACCGAAATCTCCCTAAGAACACAGCCCACCGAGCCTGCCGGGAGTTGAGCCTCTTGGCGTTCCGGAGGTATGTGAGGTTCGTGTGGTCCGTCCACACGATAAATGGTTGGGTGGCGCCCTCCAGCCAATGCCTCCATTCCTGGAGCGCCAGGACCACGGCCAGGAGCTCCTTGTTTCCCACGTTGTAATTCCGCTCCGCGGGTGAAAGCCAGTGACTAAAAAAGGCACACGGATGGAGCTTCTGGTCCTCTCCGCTCCTTTGAGACAGGACGGCCCCAACTCCCACATCTGAAGCGTCCACCTCAACCACGAACTGCCGACTGGGGTCGGGGTGAGTGAGAATGGGCGACGACGAGAACAGGCCCTTCAGTCTGTTGAAAGCAGCTTTGGCCTCGGGGGTCCAGCGGAAGCTCAGTAAGGTGGAAGTGAGCCTATAGAGCGGGGAAGCCACCTTACTGTAGTCGCAGATGAAGCGACGGTAGAAGTTAGCAAAGCCCAGGAACTGTTGCAACTGCCTACAGGAGGAAGGAGTTGGCCATTCCATTACCGCTCTCACCTTGGCCGGGTCCAGTGAAAGCTGTCCCCCGCGCACACCACGAACCCCAGGAATGAAACAGAGGAGATGTGGAACTCGCATTTCTCGGCCTTAACGAAAAGCCAGTTCTCCAGGAGCCGTTGGAGAACGAGCCGGACATGCTGGACGTGCTCCTCCTCAGACTTAGAAAAGATCAAGATATCGTCTAGGTAAACAAAAATGAACTTATTCAGCATGTCCCGGAGCACATCATTGATAAGGGCCTGAAACACGGCGGGGGCGTTGGTGAGTCTGAAAGGCATCACAAGATACTCAAAATGGCCCAAAGGGGTGTTGAAAGCAGTTTTCCACTCATCTCCCTCTCGAATCCGCACCAGATGGTATGTGCTTGAAGGTCCAATTTAGAAAAAACCTGGGCCCGGTGGAAAGGGGCCAAGGCTGCGTCGAGGAGAGGCAGTGGATACTTGTTTTTGATTGTGATTTCATTCAGAGACCGATAGTCAATGCAGGGGCATAGGGTTCCATAATTCTTCTGCACGAAGAAAAAACCAGCCCCAACTGGGGAAGAGGAGGGCCGAATCGGGCCAGAAGCTAGGGACTCTCCAATATAGTTCTCGATCATCTCCCGCGCTGCCCTGGAGAGGTTGTAAAGTCGGCTCGACCATAAAGTGGCCCCGGGGAGGAGATCGATTGCACAGTCATAAGGGCGAGGGGGTGGAAGGGAGAGCGCACGCTGCTTGCAGAAGACCTCGCCTTGGTCATGGTACTCCCTCGGGACCTGGGACAGATCGGGAATCTCCTGGGCGGGCGCCGAAGTCCCTGACAAGGAGGTGACCGCCGAACGCAGACAGTTGGTGTGGCAGTACACACACCAGCTCATCAGTCTCCCGGTAGGCCAGTTGAACTGAGGGTTGTGTAGAGCCAGCCACGGGGACCCGAGGACTCCAGGGGACGAAAAGGACCAGGTGAGGAAGAAGTGGATCTGTTCCCGATGATTCCCAGAGATGACGAGGGTGATTGCCTAGGTCTGGTGGGTTATCCTAGCCAGAACTTCTCCGTTGAGACCCAGAATGGTCTTCGGTTCGGGCAGCATCTCGAGGGGAAGGCGGACCTGCCGGGCCAGGTCCTGGCTGATGAAGTTGCCGTCCGCACCCGAATCCACCAGGAAATCTGTTGACACCGTCTCCTGCCCCTAAAGGAGCGTGCCAGACAGGGTTAGACGGACGGGAGGTGAGCAGGAGGAAAATCCGCTCGCCAGCACTCCTGCCGGTGTTGACGAGCTCAATCTTTTGGCCACACCAGGCAGTCGTCGAGGAGATGGCCTGCGTGGCCACAGTAGATGCACAACCCAGCTGAGCGCCGGCGCTGACGTTCCGACTGGGTAAGATGCGTTTGGCCAAACTGTATTGGTTCGCAGGTAGAACCCTCAGGTGCTGGAATGGTGGCAGAGGCTGAAGAGTCCATGGTGGTCTCCCTCGGCCTGGGGAACCTCCCTGAAGCTCTCACCGTCCGCTCGCTCATCCTCTGCCGGCGTCTCTCCCGAAGTCGATTATCCAAGGGAGTAACCAGACCGATGAGCGTCTCCAAGCTCCCCGGCTCCTCCCTTTGCTGCTAACCCACCTTTTAGATCGTCGGCGAGCCCCTGCGTGAAAACTCCCCGAAGCGCCGCGTCGTTCCAGCCGCTTCGGGCACCGAGGATGCGGAAACTAATTGAGTAGTCGGCAACAGAGCTGGAACCCTGGCATAGGGACAGGATCTGGGAGGATGCTTCGCTGCTCTAGACGGGATGGTCAAAAACACGTTTTAATTCCGCCGTAAAAACCAGAAAACTGGAGGACGCGGGGGTCTGGTTCTCCAGCACAGCTGTGGCCCATTGCGCCGCTCTCCCGGAGAGAAGGTTCACAATTAAGACAATCTTTGCCCTGTCGCTGGGGTATGTGAGGGGCTGGAGATCAAAGACAAGTGAGCACTGGAGCAAGAATGAGGCACATGCACCCGCCTCTCCGGAGTACCGCTCCAGGATGGGAACGTGGGGCTCCCGTGGGGCTCCTGTGGGGCGGCGGTGACCAGCTGTGAAGCGACTCTCGGCGTGGATCAGACTGACCCACATAAGGTCCACATAATGTCTACACATCGTGTATCGGTTCCACCAATAATGAGATTGTAACCCAGGTTACTAAGCCTTGAATGATAGCTCAGTTGTCAGCTGTTAGAATAAATAAATTCATATTTTATTGCAAAAAATAAATAAATAGGAGCTCAATTAAAATGATCCTACGGAGAAGGGATAGGCAATATTTTTGATTTAAAAATCTTAAATATGTTAATAAGTAGGTAAAATCAATCCACACAGGTTTGTTTATTAAAGTCTGTTAAAAAGGGCATTTTGTTTTAATTTAAGTGTGGTGAATGTGCCTTTGTGGAAGTAGAAAAAAAAATGTGCAAGATCCAGGTGACGCGAGGAGTTCACGTGATATAATTGACCAATTAGGGTCAGGGTGTACGTGTCGTGGCATGTGCATTTTTTTTTCTTCTCTCTCGCTCTACCGGACCAACATCAAGATGGCCGCCTGCTAACTTTTTGCTGCAGATACTATTGTTTTTTTGTCTAAAAGGGCAAGATAATTCACTAATTTTCATCACTGTGGTTTTTGGTGTGGAGAGCGAAACTTTCTTTTTGCTACAGATTCATTAGTGGACCGTGTATTCTGCCAAAGAAGCGAGAGAACCTGAACCTGGACGGATGAGAGCCATGTTATCTGCAGTTGTGCCAGTGTGTATGTGTATTTGATGCGTGAGCCGCTGGTGAGTAAACTTCGCTGACATTATATATTTAATTTTAAATATGTTAAAATGTGCATATGGTAAGTTGATAGAGTAAAGAGGCATTAATTTCATGTATATTGTGTTTAAAAGAAAATTGTTTATATGAAACTATTTTATTTACATTACCCTCACTGTTTTTTTTTTCTGTGAGAGTGAGTGGCGTTAAAAGAAAGGAAACTGTAACATAACAGTTAAGATTCAGTCAATTTGTTTAATATTAATGTTGAGAAATGTGTTCAGATAATTTGATGTATGGTAAGGATAGTTGTAAGGAAAATTGAAAGCCAAGGTTGTGATGTATGTTGATATATATGTGTGTTTCTGTTCTTCTGAATGAGTCCTGAGTTCAGGGCCTGCAAGAAGATTTCGTCTACTGGGATTTCTCCTGTTCTGTAGAGGTAGAGGGGAGATTCAGTGGTCGTGGTGAGCCACCCAAGAGAGACTGTGATTTGGGAACCATCTGAGGATTTATTACTTTCTTTATTCACTTTATCGCTGTTTAATGTTTATGTGTGTATTGGCATTTCAGTCTTTTCCCATTTAAGCAATACAATATAAGCAAACTTAACCTTGGTTGTGTGAATCCTTTACTCTCCACTTAATGCACATTGCTGATACCCCTTTCTCCTGTAGCGAATCTAGAGTTTTGACCCACTGGCCCACAAAATAATTTATTTACTGAAGAATATATCTGTATCACCCAGTTATTACCATTGCGGTGAGGGCTGAGGCTGGTTACAAGATGTTCTCAGGAGGCCTCTCAAATGATTGGTTCTGACTGTGTTGGGCTCATGTCTGTACAGTACACATCCTCCCCTTCTCTCCTCTTTCTCATGACTAATTTTGTTCTTCAGCAGCTGTAGTCTGTTCTCCATTTCTGCAGTCTCATGGCACAAAGTCATCGTCTTCCTATGCAGATCTCATCCGCCCCCGGGGCCTTGCCACACAGGAGTTTTTTGACTACCTCGGCAACTTCAGCCCCGGAGATATGAGAGCCTATCCCCAGGTCCCCAAGCCCTACTTCCTCACTGGAAGGCGTGTTGGTGGGATTGAGGAGGTCCTCGAAGTATTCCTTCCACCGATCCACAACATCCCGAGTTGAGGTCAGCAGCACACCATCACCACTATACACAGCACTGACAGTGCACTGCTTCTCCCTCCTCAGACGCCTGATGGTGGTCCAGAACCTTTTCGAGGCCGTCCGAAAGTCGTTCTCCAAGGCCTCACCGAACTCTTCCCATGCCAGGGTCTTTGCCTCTGCAACAGCCGTAGCTGCACTCCGCTTGGCCTGCCGGTACCTATCTGCTGCCATCCACCCCTCTCTTCACCCGAGTGTCCAGAACATGCGGCCGCAAATCCGATGACACAACCACAAAGTCGATCATCGATCTGCGGCCTAAGGCGTCCTGGTGCCAAGTGCACATGTGGACACCTTTATGCCTGAACAAGGTGTTTGTTATGGACAATATGAGACGAGCACAGAAGTCCAATAACAAAACATCACTCGGGTTCAGATCAGGGGGGCCGTTCTTCCCAATCACACCTCTCCAGGTCACACTGTCATTGCCAACGTGAGCATTGAAGTCACCCAGGAAGACGAGGGAGCCCCCAGAAGAAGCACTCTCCAGCACTCCCTCTAAGGACTCCAAAAAGGGTGGATACACTGAACTGCTGTTTGGGCCATAGGCACAAACAACAGTCAGGATCCGTCCCCCCACTCGAAGGTGAAGGGAGGCTACCGTCTCATCCACCAGGGTAAACTCCAATATACAGGCACAGAGCTGGGGAGCAACGTGAATTGCCACCCCTGCCCATCGCCTCTCACTATCGGCAACTCCAGGGTGGTAGAGAGTCCAACCCCTCTCAAGAAGACTGGTTCCAGAGCCCTTGCTGTGCATCGAGGTGAGGCCAACTATGTCTAGTTGGAACTTCTCAACCTCGCGCACCAGCTCAGGCTCTTTTCCCACCAGACAGGTGACATTCCATGTCCCTAGAGCCAGTTTATGCAGCCGGGGATCAGACCGCCAAGGTCCCTGCCTTCAGCCGCTTCCCAACACACAATGCACCCGACCCCCTTGCCCCCTCCTGCAGGTGGTGAGCCCACGGGAAGGGTGCCATGTTGCCTCTTCGGGCTGTGCCCGGTCGGACTCCATGGGCAGAGGTCCGTCCACCAGGCGCTCACCAACGTGCCCCACCTCCAGGCCTGGCTCCAGGAGGGGGCCCCGGTGACCCGCATCCGGGCAAGGGAAACTTGAGACCAATATTGTTATTCATCATTAGGGGGTCCTAAGCTACGCTTTGTCTGATCCCTCACCTAGGACCTGTTTGCCATGGGTGACCCTACCAGGGGCTTAAAGGGGCAGACAACGGAGCTCCTAGGATCATTGGGTCACGTAAACCCCTCCACCGATAAGGTGGTAGCCCAGGAGGAGTGATCAGAAGTCTTGCAAAATAATTTATTCTGTTGTTTGTTGTTCCACCTGCTCAGACAACATTGTAGAAAATTGGCCGTAGAAGTACTCTTTTCAAAACTAGACAACACATATCGAACAAAAAGAGGGTACAGGGTATAGGCAAAGTAGTTAATATGGAAATGTGTCTGTGTAGTTAAAGTTATGCACCACTACTACCAGTAAATTGACTTTGCTTTTATAATGATGATATTAACCAAAATAAGAAAGGTTTAAGTCCTGATCGTACCTGTGAGACTAAAGCAGGTTAGACATTGTTTTTAGAAACAATGCTTTAACAATGACTAAAAATATGGGTTTTGAAAGTTTATTCCTGTCTGTCTTCCAGATTTACGTGGGAGGGAAGATAAAATCTAGTCCCATGTTGGACAGATTTAAAGGGTGGAGGCATCGCTGGCTTTATATCACCAACAATCATTTATTCACAGCTGGGGAATTGTTAAGTGCTACAACAGAGAGACGGACACAAATTCCTAAAATCCTGTGCCCTTCCGTCCACCTTTTTCTCACCCCATCATTGGCTTGTGACCTCTTGTTCCTGCCATCAGGCTAATGTGGGGCTTTGACTCTGAGCAGAGAACACTCCAGCACGTGATCGAGGCTGGTCAGTGAGGGTCTTGACCCTTCTGGTGGATTCTGCCTGTGCTGCTAAAGGGTGTCTCTTTCCCTGCTGCCATCGCTCTCTCCGCCTACCCTGCAGAGACAGCCAGGCATGCAGTTGCATACGGATGAGAGGGTGAGGAGGAGGAATACGAAGCTGGATCAAGAGAGGAATCACATGAGATCTGGAGGCAGATGGAAGTACGGAGCAAAAGAAGGAATAAGAGAGTGTCATAATGGATGGAAGGAAGGCTTCAGCTGCAGGAAAACGACGAGTGTCCTGTTAAATGTCAAAGCTATTTAATTCATTAGGAGGCCATGATTATGGACCTGTACTGAATGTCATCTTTTGGGTCAACCCTTCCTCTGTGGCCTTATGTGGGATATATATTGACTGACAGCCATGGTTGGAAACCTTTTAGCAAAGTCAGAACAGAGCTGCCATGGGGGCAGAGAGTGAAGGATGGACAAAGGAGGCAGCCGGGATCAACACCGTTTTAGTGACCCCTGCTGAGCACGGGAGGGGGGGTGGGTAATCCAAGAAGTCTACTGATAAAATATTGGACAAATTGTTCAATAACCTTGTAAAATGATAATTAAGAGATTTCTCAATTTCCTGGGTCCTACTTAGATTGGCAGGGGTTAAAGGACACTTTCCCAGCAGGCACATATGGGAGAGACGCAGGTCAGCATTCATCATCAGATTAACAGCCAGCAAACACGTTTAATCTGCTGGATGTTCATCAAGAGGCCTGGCCACAGCAACCAGGGTTGGAGCTTGATTTCTAATAGGAAAAACTAGTGCAGAACAAGCAAACAGCAACGTCTCCACAAACACATTCATACACATTCACAGCAGTAAAGAACCAGACACATAGTCGTGTTTACAGCAAATACATGAATGTAGAGGTTAAGGCACCAACCAGGAGATCGATAGTCATCACACACACACACACACACACACACACACACACACACACACAGAAGAGTGTGCTGAATTCCATTTGCACTCATCTTTTGGAAGATTAGAGTAACGGAAGACCATGATGAATGAAGAAAAAATATGTCATATTAAAACAGTCTTTTTGGGAATGTAAAGCATATTTGGGGTGCCCTGAATATTAAATGATCACTCCCACATTTACATAAGGGGTTTTATTAAAACTAACTTCTTCAGTTACTTTTGTCATTTAAATGAAAGCTGGACATGAGAAACAAGACCAGCAGCCTTTGCAGTTAGTACAGACATCAATAATGCAGATTATTGTTCAAATGCATGAGGACAAATTTTCTCCTGACTGATCTTTAAATGTGCACAGCTTTTCATTTAATGACCTGGATAGCGCTCACTTTGACAGGAAAACATGTCAGGAGGAGAGGAGAGGAGGGAGAGGAGAGAGGAGAGAGGAGAGGAGAGGAGAGGAGGAGGAGAGGGAATCATGACCCAGTGGGGTGACAGAGGCCTGTCAGGTGATCATGTTTCTGGAACCCAGCAGCCTTGGCCTATAACAGCATAGCTAAGATGTTAACCTAATGATTAGCCGACCCCCTAAGTATAATAATTTGTCTGTTTATGATAATAACTGGAACTACAGAATTAGTAACTGGAACTACAGAATTAGTAACAATAAGCTTTTTCAAAGAGGTAGGTTTTAAGCCTAATCTTAAAAGTAGCAATGGAGTCAGCCTCCCGTACCTGGACAGGGAGCTGGTTCGATAGTAGGGGGGCCTGGTAGCTAAATGCTCGGCCCCCCATTCTACCCCTAGAAACTCTGGGGACCACAAGTAGACCAGCATTCTGAGAGCGGAGCGGTCTATTGGGCTGATAAGGTATCACTAGCTCCTCCAGGTAGGATGGAGCTAGGCCTCTGAGGACCTTGTAGGTCAAAAGAAGGGTTTTAAAAATTATTCTAAATTTAACGGGCAGCCAATGAAGAGACGCCAGTACAGGAGTTATGTGATCTCTTTTGTCAATACCTGTCAGAACTCTGGCTGCAGCATTTTGGATCACCTGGAGGCTTCTTAAAGAGGTGTTTGGACACCCTGATAATAAAGAATTACAATAGTCCAGC
The DNA here is from genome assembly GCF_003711565.1 of Takifugu flavidus. NCBI lineage: Eukaryota > Metazoa > Chordata > Actinopteri > Tetraodontiformes > Tetraodontidae > Takifugu > Takifugu flavidus. Next base: position 12,916,148 of record NC_079531.1, on the reverse strand, counting down.
CTGGAAGTAACAAATGCATGGATTTACTTTTCAGCATCATGCCGCGTCAGGAGTTTCCTGATCCTTGTGATGTTCCTCAGGTGAAAAAAAGCACTTCTAGAGACTAATTTAATGTGTGAGTTGAAGGAGAGATTTTGATCAAAAGTTACTCCTAGATTCCTCACAGAGAGACTAGATGTTAATGAGATACCATCTAGATTGATAATGTGATCTAATCTATCCCTGAGAGGTTCAGGACCAAACACCATGACCTCAGTTTTTCCTGAGTTCAGGAGGAGGAAATTTGACAACGTCCAGGACTTTATGTCTTTAAGACAGGTCTGAAGCTTCACTAACTTCTCTGTCTCCTCTGGTTTCATGGACAAATAAAGCGGAGTGTCATCAGCATAACAATGAAAATTTATCCCATGCTGCCGAATAATGTTCCCTAAGGGAAGCATGTACAAGGTGAAGAGGATTGGTCCAAGTACAGAACCTTGAGGAACTCCATGGCTAACCCTACTGTATGAGGAGGGAACACCATGGACATGAGCAAATTGGTATCTATCAGATAGATACGATCTAAACCAGTCTAGTGCTGTCCCTTTAATGCCAATCACATGTTCCAGTCTCTGTAACAGGATGCTGTGATCAACTGTATCAAAGGCAGCACTGAGGTCCAGCAGAACCAGCATAGAAACCAGTCCATGATCTGAATCTATAAGAAGATCATTAGTAACTTTAAGAAGTGCTGTTCCTGTGCTGTGATGACCTGACTGAAACATCTCAAACAGGCTGTTTTTCTGCAGGTGCTCCAGTAACTGAGTCACCACAACCTTCTCTAGAATTTTAGGGATAAAAGGAAGGTTGGATATCGGCCTATAGTTTGCTAGCACATCAGGATCCAGTAATGGTTTTTTTAAGCAACGGCTTAATCACTGCCACCTTGTAGGACCGGGTGTCACGGATGGGTTGACTAGGACCCGAACGCAGGCCAGGACACAGTGGTAAAATGGTCTAACAAGCTTTATTTACAGGGGGGAGGGGGCACACAAAGAACACGGAGCACACGAGGGACACGAGCGCAGCCCTCCAGGGCTGCGGAGGGTGCAGGGAACAGGGGCGGCCCTCCAGGGTGCAGGGAACAGGGGCGGCCCTCCAGGGCGCAGGGAACATGGGCGCCCTCCAGGAGACACGAAGCTGGAGGGGCTTCCAGGGCGCAGGGAACAGGGGCGGCCCTCCAGGAGACACGAAGCTGGAGCGGCCCTCCAGGAGACACGAAGCTGGAGCGGCACTCCAGGAAACACGAAGCTGGAGCGGCCCTCCAGGAGACACAGAGCAGGAGCACACGACGAGGGAGACAAACAAACACCCTCACAAGACCAACAGAACACCCTGGCACTGACAGGCAGGCGCAACCTGCTTAAATGCAGCACGATGTAAATTGCCTACAGGTGCGCCAGCAGTGCCAGCTGCCAACAATTGTGCCCCACACCACTCCCTGCAGCACAACGACCGACACAACCCAGAAACCCTGACACCGGGGTACATAACCTGTCACTAAAGAACCATTGATCTGGTCCAGGATAGAACTGCCTATCAATGGTAAAACATCCTTCAACAGGTCTGTTGGGATGGGATCTAAAAGACACATGGTGGTCTTGGATTTCTGAATTAGCGAAGATGCCTCAGAAAAATATATAGGGCTGAAGGAGTTTCAGGGCTTGTTGGAGAACCTGTATGTTCCCACAGTCAGCACATCTGGTGATGGTCCAGTTGTTGGGATGGTCTGGTTGGCTTTTTCTCTGATAGCTAGAACTTTATCAGTGAAGAAGCTCATGAAGTCTTCACCACTAAGGGAAGAAGGGATACGTGGATCTAAAACACTGTGACTATTGGTTAATTTGGCCACAGTGCTGAAAAGAAACCTGGGGTTGTTCTTATTTTCCTCAATTAAAGAAGAAAAATAAGCTCTTCTAGCCTCACGGAGGGCCTTTTTGTAAACTACCAGACAGTCTTTCCAGGCTAAATGGTAGCTATCTATTTTACAAGAATGCCACTTCCTTTCGAGTCTTCGCACTTTCTGCTTGAGGGTCCTGATATGAATGAATTATACCAGGGGGCACACCTCCCCTGATTTACTATTTTCTTTTTCAGGGGGGCAACAGAATCAAGCGTGATTCTCAGTGAGGTTGCTGCACCTTCAGCAATAGAGTCAACCTCAGCAGGGCTAAGATTATAATGATTGATCCCTGGAAAAACACACGGTGGTCCTGGGATAAACGCAGGGATTGCATTATTACAGCATTATCTGAAAGACATCTGCTATAGTAAGACTGAGTTCTGAGCATAGAAGAATCCTTAATCTTAAAAGTAAAAGTGATCAATGAATGATCTGACAGGAGTGGGTTCTGTGGTAACGCTGACACATGTTCTACCTCAACCGCATAAGTCAGAACTAGATGTCCAATTTCCCCGATGTGGGATTAATAAAGTTTTGTTTTTTTTATCCGTATCCTTAGATCTAAGGTGTGTTCAAAGCTATGAGTTGGTTGGTTTATCTGCTGGAGGAAACCAACTGACTCAAGTAATGAAATGAAGCCATTTCTAAAGCTGTCATTTACAACGTCTACATGGATATTAAAGTCTCCAACGATGACTTTGTCCATTCTAAGGACCAATTCAGATAAGAAATCAGAGAACTCAGATAGGAACTGTGAATGTGGACCAGCAGGGGGCCGATATACAACTACAAACAAAAGTGGCTCTTTTGCCTTCCAGTTCAGATGGGTGATGCCAAGAGTCAGGCTTTCAAATGAACTGGAACCATATTTTGGTCTAGGATTAATTAATAACTTGGAGTGATAGATTGCTGCCACTCCCCCTCCTCGACCAGTAACACGAGGAATATGATAATTAAGATGGGTAGGAGGAGTAGATTCATTTAAGCTAACATACTCCTCCTCCTGAAGCCAGGTCAAAATAAATCAATGTGATGATCCGCTATCAGGTCGTGCACCAACAGGGATTTACACAAAAGAGATCTAATATTTAATAGTCCACATTTAATTGTGATGTTAGTTTCTCCAAGTTGTGCTTTGGTATTAATTTTAATAAGATTATGGTGATTGATCGCTCCCCTGCTCTGTGCTTGGTGAACTTTTAACCGTGTAACAGAGACTACCTCGATAGTGTTAAATATATTATTGTTGGTGAATGAGGGTTCTATGGAAGCAGCAGAGAGGTGTGTAAGACTACAACTCTGCATCCTGGTCTGAACCCTGGTTTGTCAGGTCACTTTGGTTCTAATAAAATTAGCCAAATTACTAGAAATGAGAGAGGCATCATCCCATGTGGGATGGACACCGTCTCTCCTAATCAGACCAGGTTTTCCCCAAAAAGTGCTCCAATTGTCTATAAAGGCCACCTGGTTTTCGGGGTACCACCATGACAACCAGCGACGAAGCGATGACATGCGGCTAAACATTTAATCGCTGGCCAGATTGGGGAGGGGACCAAAGAATGCTACGGAGTCTGAAATCGTTTTTGTGTAGCTGCACACCGACTCTATGTTAATTTTGGTGACCTCCGACTGACGAAGCCAGGTGCCGTTTGCTCCGACATGAATAATAACTTTACCAAATTTACGTTTACGTCTCGCCAGCAGCTTTAAATTGGCTTCTATGTCACCCGCTCTGGCCTCTGGAATGCACTTAACTATGGTCGCTGGAGTCGGCTACACGTAGCGCAAAACAGAGTCGCCAATTACCAGGGTCGGTTTCTCAGCGGGTGTGTCGCCAAGTGGGGAAAAACGGTTAGCCACGGGAAGCGGTTAGTGGTGCACCGTGGGCCTTTGATTTGGGCTTCGCTTCCTGCGAACCGTCACCCAGCCGCCCTAGCTAGCCGGCTGCTCGGCTGCTGCCGGGGGACCACTAGCTGTAGCTACACTAGGCAGCTCCAAAGCAGCTAGCTTCTCCTTGCTACCTGACACAACTCCAGCTAACTCCAAGCTGCAGAACCGTATCTCAAGCTCGCTAAGTCTCGCCTCTATAGCCGTAAATAAACTACACTTTCTGCACCTATTCCCTTCACTATAGGAGGCAGATGAGAAACTAAACATTTCACACACTGAACAGACAAAGACACAGGATGAAACAGACGGTGAGGTCATGCTAATGCTAATAGTCAGCGAAGCCCTGTATTTGTTTAATATGGGTTGTTTCTCACTGTTGATATCAGGTGACTAGAATGTCCCAAGTGTTCAAATTTTAAGTAAAGTGAATACAACACACCAAGTGTTCAATTTTAAGTAAAGTGAATACAACACACAGTGCACATTGCAATCAACCACAGTGCAATTAGAGACGTTTGTGGCCATAGATGAGGACGCTGCACTGCTGCCATCTAGAGGTCATAATGTTCACTACTTGGATGAGCGCTGCCTCTGCTGTTGTCATGGTGATTTGCGATTCCCCACATGCAAATTTGTGAGCTCCACAGGACTGAAGAGCATCATATTTGTGTCTGAAGCTGTTCTGTTTGTTAATCTGGACTCTAATTTGAGTTTCTGTCACATAGATGAAATGATAGAAAATAGTGTACCAGTGTGTTTTCCTTAAAGTTTTTGAATTTTGAACCAGTTTATCTGGCCTTCATATATGATATGAATTTGTGTTGTGTTTTTACCACATTGATCTAAATTCATTTTCATTCTAAATATTCTTCTATACTGCTCAAATGCTGCCAAATGTACTTCTAGACAGGTTTAAACTTTTAAAACTGAAACAAAATAATGGGACATTTTTTGTTGTTTCTTTCTTGTCTCTTTCAGATTAGGTGAACATTATCAGTACAGTACATAGTGGACACCTCCTCTGCCTTAAGCTTTGAGACGCTGCTGTAAGCCACAAGATGGTTGCTGCTCCATCTGACGCTGACATCAGACAATAACGTCTCAATATTCAAGAGGTAGCCTCTTCATCAGCGCACAGCCATCATTATTTCCAAGGGTCATGAAATTCTGTGCATGGACAGATATCATCCATAACTCCTGTAGCTTTCAGTCATGGTGCCTCACGAAGACACATTCAGATCATTTATGTTTATATATTTCACAGCATGGTGTGTTCCTGAAATATTCTGCACTTTCCATAGAAGTTCAGCGCTCACAGATGGTTTTTAGCAGGAAGTCAATAAAGTCAGTAGTTTCTCCTATATCTGAAGGTGTCTGTGTAGATTCTCAATCATCCAGGTCATTGTATCCAAGGTAGTTCAGTTCAGTTCAGAACTGAAGAAGCCTTCTGGATAGAAGGCGAAACGTCTTCAAGAGAAGAAACCCAGTCCAGTTGACATAGAAAACTACCTTGGATATATCTGAAGGTGCTTTTATTGCTGTGGCATTTTCCTCAGTGTGAGCCATGTCATCTCTCATAAGAAGCTGTTTTCACCTTTCTGGCTGTGGGGGGTTTATATATTTGTCTGCAGCCCACCCAAACCTCTCCAAAATTAAATGTTTGCAAGCAGATGAGCTCATTATCGACGGTCTCATCCTTCACATTTCTCAAATATCAGATTATTGCTGTCAGCAGTGACACCATTGTAATTAAGGTAAGATGTGTGCAGTTTCCATAACACACCCACCTGATCCAACATGTCCAACACCAGGACCTTAACCAGCCCACAGAGTTCTGATGGAATCTGATCTTTGCTTTGTGGATCTGTGTTCATTTATCTGACAGTTAACAGGTCAGATCCTGAGTTAATCACAACCAGACCAAAGCAGCTGATAATACAGATAATCAATGATTAACACACACACACATACACGCACACACACAGAGTAGTAGGGTAGATTCTTTCTGTCCTCACAGCATATTCCCAAAGACTCTCTGATTAAACAGCAGCTTAGAGTGCTTTAATTTAATGGAAGAACAGACAGCAAATAGAAAATGATGAGAGGAAAAATGGCAGACTGATAGAGAGAGACTAGCCACAGGGATGGATGGATGGATGGATGGATGGATGGATGGATGGATGGATGGATGGATGGATGGATGGATGGATGGATGGATGGATGGATGGATGGATAAGAGGAGCCCTCTCTTCTAAAGCTAGAACTGGGGAAGGAGAGGTGAGGGAACATCTGCAGTCTCCTCTGCAGGTTCTTCTGTGCTGCAATCATATGAAATATTTAATTATTGCACCCATAAAACCTGAATTCTGCAGAGTCCTGATTTGTCTTGTGCAAGATATTTTCTTCTCTTATCTCGTTCTCTCTTAGAAACATACACACCCTTGCACTTTTATCATTTTGAGGACTTTCATAGACATAATGCATTCCCCAGGTCCTCACCCTAACCATCTTACAGAACCCTGCTGACCCCTGACCCTGACCCAACCTTGATTCTAAACTAAACCTTAAAACCACAAGTTAACCCTCAAACATTTCTTTGAAGTTGGAAGGGCCAGCCCAAATATCCTCTCTTTGGTAATAGAATGGGTATTTTGGTGCCCAATAAGTATCAAATATATAAACACACACATTTTAATGGAAGCTGCTGAATGGAGAGAAGGATTATTAAGAGAATATGACCTCTGCAGATATGACCAACAGGGTATCCTGAGCTAACAGATGAGTGCTGCTGAGATACAGAGGGAGATGAAAGGAGTCAGAAAAGAATGCGTATGTGTGTGTGTGTGCTCACACGTGGATAGGTCCAAACGCACAGTTTTGAAGTTATGAGTGCTAAAGAAGTTCAGCTAAAGTGCTTCTGAGACAACATGCAGGCGTTCACAAACACACGCTCATAACCGGCTTTTTATAATGCGGGGCTTTATAATTTTAAAATATACATTAAAGTTCTCTAAATCCATTTCCTTTGAAGAGTTGCCTGTGACCTTAAGGAGAACACTCCAGCTATGGTACCAGAATAGTAATAATACATGAATATCCATGGCACATAGTTCTTTGTGAACTGCCTACAGTTGGCTCAGGAACTTTTTACAGATGGATGTGCAGTGCGTGTGCAGAGTCCAATTGTTCTCACTACAGCTAGATTATGCACCATCTAAGGTGTTTTAACATTCAAACTGCCACAGCTTCATTCCCCCAGTTCCCTCCTGTCCCTCTGCCTCAGTAATTTTCCACTCTACCTGCCAGCCACTCCCACCCCGTCAGCTCAACTCCACTCACCTGCAAGCACAGCTGCAGCCGATTCCCAATCAACCCTGCTTATAAGCCTCCCCTGCACTCTCACTCTTTGCCAGATTGTTCTTCTGTGTTTCCATGCAGGACTCTCCAGCAGTTCTTACCTGCCTGACCTCCTGTTGCCAAACCTGTTTGCCTCTGACCTGTCTCTGACCTGCCTGTCTCCCGGTAAACTCACCAGCCTTCTGTCCCTGACCATGACTTCTGCCTCAGCGTTTCTGGTTCCTGTCTGCTCACCTGGTCCCGACTTTGCTGCTGCTCATCCCCAGTCTGCTCAGCTGCATCGTCGGCCTCATTTCCCGTAAGTCCCTTTCTGTCACTCCCGACCGCTGTGAACAGAACTGTACAGTTCCGAGGGTTCACGTCCTCCCCCTCAGTTCCGCATTTTGGCTCTGCTCAACCCAATCCCCGAGCCTGAAACCCATAGACTTTGTGTGGGCCCTGAGCCTGAGGAACAGACTGTTTCCTTGTTTGCCTGTGTACTAATAAAGGTCATTACCAATCGGGTTAGCATTGTAGGCTATCCTATACCTGGGGGGGGGGGGGGGGGGGGGTGTGTGTGTGTGGTGTGTGTGTGTGTGTGTGGTGTGTGTGTGTGTGTGTGTTGTGTGTGTGTGTGTGTGTGTGTGTGTGTGTTGTGTGTGTGTGTGTCGCGCAGGCTTGGAGCTCAGTGATGGCTGTTTTTCATCTCATTGTTTCAAGATGCTGAAACATCTCTTCTCCCTCATGCCTTTATGAACAGACCTTCTCCCAGACAAGTTCTTCCACAAAGACAGCAGCCCAGCCTCGTTGCCTTGTGAGCTCCAATCAGAAGAGTCATGGAAGACTTTAGCAGGGAGGTGTTTTCCGTGCATCCCTGATGAAAGTGCAATTATAATCACACTTGGAACAATTTGAAACAAATTCTGTTGAGTTAGATCGTTATGCTGATTAAAACTAAAATTGGTATGCTGATTTCAAACTGCAGCCAGTTTTTTCTAGCACTCAAGTTTTTTTTTTCTTCACAGCTTTTCCTCCTGATAAGCAGAAATCCACTGATTAGCTATAGTAAAACTTGCCAGCTGATTACGATTGGACTCATTCAAGATTCAGGTCCTTTATTGTCCCACACAGTGAAATTTACAGTGCAACAACAGCAAGAGCACGCAGAGAAAAATAATAGAATTTGGAATATACAAAGAGGATGTATATTTACAATAATCCAGGTAAATGGATACTCGGCCCCTGTATACCTGTGAATACAATATACATAATATTCAGATTGTGTTAGCGGGCATTATGTTTATTGTGTAGTCTGACAGCAGCCGGCAGCAAAGATCTGCGATACCTCTCCTTCACACAGCGAGGGTGGAGCAGCCGCTCACTGAAGGAGCTGCCCAGTGCTGTCAGGGTGTCCTGTAGGGGGTGGGACATGTTGTTCAACATGGATGACAGCTTAGCCATCATCCTCCCATTTCCCACCACCTCCACCGAGTCCAGGGGACATCCCAGGACAGAGCTGGCCCTCCTCACCAGTCTGTCCATCCTCTTCCTGTTCCTGTCCGTGATGCTACTGGACCAGCAGACTATCCCATAGAAGATGGCTGATCCCACCACAGAGTCATAGAAAGTCCTCAGGAGTGGTCCCTGCACTCCAAAAAACCTCAGCCTCCTGAGCAGGAACAGTCTGCTATTGCCCTTCTTGACAAGGGTGTCTGTGTTGTGAGACTGGGCTGGGGGAGGGGTGGGTACCTGATCAAATCTATTGAAAAACAAGTCCACCCCCGGTCACCCACAGGTTGGGACTTCTGCTCCTTGAAGCCCGAGATGGTCTTCAGTCCCTTCCATACGCCACAGATGTTCTGTTTCAGCTGGTTTTCCATCTTCCTCCTTGTAGTCTGAGCTTCCTCCTCAGTTCCCTCTGCACAGTCTTCAGCTCTTCCTTGTCTTCCAGACACAAAAGCCCTCTTCTCCTTCAGGAGGGCCTTTATGTCTGGTGTGATCCAGGGCTTGCTGTTGGAGAAGCTCCGTACAGTCCTGGTGGGTACGGTGTTCTACACACAAAAGTTAATATAGTCCGTGATGCAGTTGGTGAGGTTGTCAATGTCCTCCCCATGGGCGTCGCTGAATACATCCCACAGGGTTGTGTTGAAACAGTCTTTCAGGGCCTCCTCGGCTTCTTCGAACCATTTCTTCACTGTGCGGGTGACAGCAGGCTGCCTCTGCACAAGAGGTATGTACACAGGCTGGAGGTGTTCAAGATTGTGGTCGGCACGGTCCAGGGGAGGAAGTGGGAGAGAGTGGTATGCCTCCTTGGTGTTGGCATAGAAGAGAAGAGGTTGTTGTCCCTGGTGTGGCATGTGACATACTGGGTGAATTTGGGCAGAGAAGATGGAGAGGCATGATTGAAGTCTCCAGAGATGAGGAGGAGGGCGTCAGGGTGTTGTGTCTGCAGCCTGCTCACTGCTGAGAGCAGGACATCACAGGCTGCATCAGTGTTAGCAGGGGGGGGGATGTGTAAACTCCCTAGGCAGGTAGTGAGGCCTCATGCTAACAGCTAACAGTTCGATGTCCTTACAGCAGTGCTGCTCCTTGATAGTGATGTGCCCAGGGTTACACCATCTACCGTTCACAAACACTGCCAGTCCTCCTCCCTTCCTCTTACCACTCTCCCTGCTTCTGTCTGCCCATAGAAGAGTAAATCCGTCGAGTTGTGCGGCCGTCTCCGGAGTTAGCGCGGTTAGCCAGGTCTCCGTAAACAGCAGCAGGCTGCACTCCCGGTACTCCCGCTGATGCCGGGTCAGCGCTGCCAGCTCATCCTTCTTGTTGGGGAGAGATCTGACGTTCCCCATGATGATGGAGGGCAGGACGGGCCGATAGCGTCTCCTCCTGGCACGGCGCTCGACCCTGGCGCGGCATCCCCGTTTCCTTCTCCTCAGCTCGGGGGGCACATCGGGTCGCTCCTTGGGCAGCGGCGCAGAGCTCCGCAGGGCGCACAGCTGATTCCTGCTGTAAACAAGCGAGCCGCGGCTCCGCGATGGGTCTCGGGACGCGGTATTGAAAAGTGGAAAACAAGTAGAGCCACCAGTGCAAACTCCACAAGTCTTACGTACATGATGAAGATAAATGAAACTAACCGAACGCACCAAAAACAAAAGTAGTAGGTGCGGAGAAAGAAGAAAAAAAAGAAAAGCTCGAAGGTGAGCGGGAGCTGTTGTTACAGGCTGCCACTCGCGCGGCGCCACAACACATCCACAGCTACTTGTTGTGCAACTGGTTGTGCAGTCACAATTGACAGTGCGGTGAGAGGTGTGTGCAGCTCCCAATAGGTCAGTACTATCAATATTCCCTAGGATATTGATCCTATAGTTCAAAAACTTGACATGATAGAGAAAAACTGAGATCAGTTTTGGATTCCACAATGAAAATTAGTTAAAAACAGATTTTGTTGAGTTAGATCAGAAAGCTATGTTCCTCAGTGTTATTCAGGTGATGAGACAGCACCCCTGCACTGGGAAGCATAACAACAATTGTTAAATGTTTAACTCCGCTGCTGCCTTTGATCCAACTGATTTTCCAACCGTTGCTGCTGCAGGAGGATCCTCGGTTTCTTTTGCAGCTGAGAGTGAAATTGTGCTTTGTTTGGAAATGATGAGAAAATATTTGCTGAGTAGGGATCAGCTTTATGCCTGACTCCTCCCAACATGAAGTGCTGAACAACTGCTCATCAGCAAATAGGACAGTTTCCTCTGCTGGAGCGGAGCTGATGGTGGTCTAACTGGTCTCAGTGGGTGATGGAACATCTGTTAGCAACAGAGTCACCTGATGGGAACAACAACTCTGAATGTTCAGCTGCAGTGAATCAGAGGAGGAGGAGAGAAACAGGAGGAAGTAGGAAGTAAAGAGTAAAGCCAAAATGGCTGACACACATTTCACTGTTTCCTCGGGGTGTCGTAAGTGTAATGTTACCTGCATCTTCGTTATAGGCATCTAAGGTAATGTTTCTGCCTTCAGCCGAAGGAGTGAAGCACTTTCACTCCTTTCACCTAACTCTGCACCATTGCTTGAATAGTAAACATCGGAGACTCTGGTCATCACAGCAGTGTTGCAGGAAACCCCAAAGACACTAAACATGTGGTGGTTCGTGGCACCATTCTCACAGTTTTAATACCTGTTGGGGCAAGAAGGCAAATTTCAAAAGAGAAACCAAAGTGACTAGACAGTGAGTTTTGATCCTTTGCTAGATCCCATCCTGCTGTAGAAGTTTGTTCACCTCTGGAAACCGACCGACCAGATGGATCTGCTTTGATTTGCACCCAACCTCTGAATCACATAGATGCTAAAAATGTGGGGGGACTTTTTTGCGAAGGTAAAATATATGCACGGCAGCAGAAATCCACGAGCGTGACTTGGCCCTAACTTTAATGTTAAACCCTGAAGCACCTGATGACAAAAATAAATATGACAAAGTTATGGAGAAGTTGCAGGTGCATTGCGTAGCACAGAAAGAGACAGTAAATGAGAGGTACAAGGAACTTTCATGGATATGTAAACTATTATTTGTATGTTGAACTATGGCCAACTATTGAGTTTATTTAATATGGTTTTGTTAGAAATAGGTAATGACATGTATGACTTCTGATATGAATGATTTTTGGTTCCTGGGGGAGTGTTCCCTCCGGACTGGATTTTGGGGAGGGAACACGGAAGTATTAAGAGAGACTCGGGGAGTCGCCTTGTGAGTTGCCTCACTGGTTAAGAAATAAAAGAAGTAATTCGCCATTGTAACCTGTCTTCCTTTGTACCCACGAGCCCGACGGAAAAGAACGGACATAAGTTCAGGTTACACACAACAGCCCTAAGGATCTTTGATTACATCCTGTCTGGTTTAAAACTGAGTCATGTGATTTGGGAGATCTTAAAGACAATTATGTACACAATTATTGTGTATATGAGAAGCAGACAAGGAAAGAGCTGTTACAAGATGTTCAGCTAACTCCCGAGGAGGCAGAGAGACTTTGCCGTGTGAGTTAGCACAACAGCAGTGATGTGCAGTCAGAGGAGGAAAGAAAGTGCAACACCGTGCAACATAGTACAGCAAAGCGCTGCACCGCCTACATTCAGAGGCCAGGTTTGACTGGGCCTCATGAGGGTGGTGCTCTCTGTCGCTGTTCAAATACAAGTACTATATGAACTAAATTTTCATAGTTTAGCTGATTTATATAATGAGCAGTGTTTTTTTTCAGCAACTATATTTCAAACCAAATCAATCTTTATTTATATAGCGTCTTTTACATTCAAAATTGTTTCAAGCGGACAGAATCCCAGGGCCTTACCCAAGACAAGCAACAGTGGCAAGGAAAAACGCCCCTTTAACAGGAAGAAACCTAGAGCAGGACCAGGCTCATGTAGGGGGACCCTCCTGCTGATGGCCGGCTGGGTAGAGAGAGAGAGAAGGGGGAGGACAGGTAGAGGATAGAATAGGTAGGAGAGGAGAGGAAAGAATGGGCATAGAAACACATACAAAAATACATTATATTGAGTAAGCTCCCAGTTGAGTGGGTCAGCGGGGTCGGAGGTCATTATGCAGCTCTGAAGGCAGCGATCCCTGTAAATGAATACAGAAGGGGGGGGGGGGGGCAGAAAAAATACACAAGAAATAGCATCACTAGTCTACTTGGTGAGGAGGAGAGGAGAGGAAAACCATGACCCAGCAGGGTGACGGAGGCCTGTCAGGTGATCATGTTTCTCGAAACCCGACAGCCTTGGCTTATAACAGCATAGCTAAGATGTTAACCTAATGATTAGACGACCCCCTAAGTATGATAATTTGTCTGTCTTTGATAGTAACTGGAACTACAGAATTAGTAACAATAAGCTTTTTCAATGAGGTAGGTTTTAAGCCTAATTTTAAAAGAGATGGAGTCAGCCTCCCGTACCTGGATAGGGAGCTGGTTCCATAGCAGAGGGGCCTGGTAGCTAAATTATCGGCCCCCATTCTACTCCTAGAGACTCTGGGAACCACAAGTAGACTAGCGTTCTGAGAGCGGAGCGGTCTATTGGGCTGGTAAGGTGTCACTAGCTCCTCCAGGTAGGATGGAGCTAGGCCTCGAAGGACCTTGTAGGTCAAAAGAAGGGTTTTAAAAATTATTCTAAATTTAACAGGTAGCCAATGAAGAGATGCCAGTACAGGAGTAATGTGATCTCTTTTGTCAATACCTGTCAGAACTCTGGCTGCAGCATTTTGGATCACCTGGAGGCTTCTTAAAGAGGTGTTTGGACACCCTGATAATAAAGAATTATAATAGTCCAGCCTGGAAGTAACAAATGCATGGATTAACTTTTTAGCATCATTCCACATCAGTAGCTTTCTGATCCTTGTGATGTTCCTCAGGTGAAAGTTTGAGTAGAGATTTTGAAAAAATCAAAATTTAAAAAATCAAAAATTACACCTAGATTCCTCACAGAGAGACTAGATGTTAATGAGATACCATCTAGATTGATAATGTGATCTAATCTATCCCTGAGAGGTTCAGGACCAAACACCATGACCTCAGTTTTTCCTGAGTTCAGGAGAAGGAAATTTGAAGACATCCAAGTCTTTATGTCTTTAAGACAGGTCTGAAGCTTCACTAACTTCTATGTCTCCTCTGATTTCATGGGAAAATAAAGCTGGGTGTCATCAGCATAACAATGAAAATTTATCCCATGCTGCCGAATAATGTTCCCTAAGGGAAACATGTACAAGGTGAAAAGGATTCGTCCAAGTACAGAACCTTGTGGAACTCCATGGCTAACCCTACTGTATGAGGAGGGAACACCATGGACATGAGCAAACTGGTATCTGATAAATCAAATCAAATTAATCTTTATTTATATAATGTCTTTTACAGTCAAAATTGTTTCAAGGCGCTTTCCTGAATCGCAGGGCCTAACCCCAGACCAGCAACAGTGGCAAGGAAAAACTCCCCTTTAACAGGAAGAAACCTTGAGCAGGACCAGGCTCATGTAGGGGTAAAGGGAGAGGAGAGGAGAGGAGAGGAGAGGAGAGGAGAGGACGGGCACAGAAACACACACAAAAATACACTATTTATGCAGCAGGTCAGCGGGGCCGGAGGTCATCATGCAGCTCGAAAGGCGGCAATACCTGTAAATGAATAGAGAAGGGGGGGTGAGAAGCAGAAAAACTACACAATAATCAGCATAACTAGTCTGCTTGATGAGGAGGAGGAGGAAAAGAGAGGAGAGGAGAGGAGAGGAGAGGAAACCATGACCCAGTGGGGTCACAGAGGCCTGTCAGGTCATCATGCTTCTGGACCCCGGCAGCCTTAGCCTATAACAGCACAGCTAAGATGTTAACCTAATGATTAGACGACCCCCTAACTATGATAATCTGTCTGTCTATGATAGTAACTGGAACTACAGAATTAATAACAATAAGCTTTTTCAAAGAGGTAGGTTTTAAGTCTGATCTTAAAAGTAGCGATGGAGTCAGCCTCCCGTACCTGGACAGGGAGCTGGGAGCTAAATATGATCTAAACCAGTCTAGTGCTGTCCCTTTAATGCCAATCACATGTTCCAGTCTATGTAACAGGATGCTGTGATCAACTGTATCAAAAGCAGCACTGAGGTCCAGCAGAACCAGCATAGAAACCAGTCCATGATCTGAAGCTATAAGAAGATCATTAGTAACTTTAAGAAGTGCTGTTTCTGTGCTGTGATGAGCTCTGAAGCCTGACTGAAACATCTCAAACAGCCTGTTTCTCTGCAGGTGCTCCAGTAACTGAGTCACCACAACCTTCTCAAGAATTTTAGAGATAAAAGGAAGGTTGGATATAGGCCTATAGTTTGCTAACACATCAGGATCCAGTGATGGTTTTTTAAGCAACGGTTTAATCACTGCCACCTTGTAGTATCAGGGTACATAACCTGTCACTAAAGAACAATTGATCTGGTCCAGGATAGAACTGCCTATCAATGGTAAAACATCCTTCAACAGGTGTGTTGGGATGGGATCTAAAAGACACATGGTGGTCTTGGATTTCTGAATTAGCGAAGATGCCTCAGAAAAATATATAGGGCTGAAGGAGTTTCAGGGCTTGTTGGAGAACCTGTATGTTTCCACAGTCAGCACATCTGGTGATGGTCCAGTTGTTGGGATGGCCTGGTTGGCTTTTTCTCTGGTAGCTAGAATTTTATCAGTGAAGAAGCTCATGAAGTCTTCACCACTAAGGGAAGAAGGGATACGTGGATCTAAAACACTGTGACTCTTGGTTAATTTGGCCACAGTGCTGAAAAGAAACCTGGGGTTATTCTTGTTTTCTTTAATTAAAGAAGAAAAATAAGCTGTTCTAGCCTTATGGAGGGCCTTTTTTGTAAACTACTAGACAGTCTTTCCAGGCTGCATGATATCTATCTATTTTACAAGAATGCCACTTCCTTTCTAGTCTGCGCACTTTCTGCTTGAGGGTCTTGATATGTGAATTATACCACGGGGCACACCTCCTCTGATTTACTATTTTCTTTTTCAGGGGGGCAACAGAATCAAGTGTGATTCTCAGTGAGGCTGCTGCACCTTCAGCAATAGAATCAACCTCTGCTGGGCTAAGATTATAATGATTAATCCCTGGAGAAACACATGGTGGTCCTGGGATTAGCACAGGGATCGCTTCCTTAAATTAGCTACCGCATTATCTGATGTAATGATGATGATCATGAAAAATGTAGTTGCTGTTGAATCTTCTGTTAGTCTGAAAGAGCCTCACTTTATCAGGACCTGCTAGCTTTCCATATTGCTTGTCATCTTGACCTTACATGTACGTCTCCATGGCGACATGTCTGTTTGTGCTCACCGCACCCCCACCTCCAATGGAAAATGACTGCTTCATTGAAATGATCCTCATTGGGTGTAGTTCAGGGGTCAGGGTCAGAGGTTTGACTCTGGAGCTGGGACTGGATTATATCTATGAAAGTCCTCAGAAAGAAATAAGTACACAGATGAGTGTGTGTGATTCTTTTATGGATTCTGGGATTGGACTCTCAAATCTGCCTGGGCCAGAATTTACCCATGTCCACGAGCCATGAATTGGTCAACTTTCTAACAGAAATCTGATTCTAATAAAACAACCAACAAGTCTGGCTACACACAGCTGGTCAGCAGTAAATTAGCCCCACCTCACCTACAAGACTTCAAAGTAGTTCTAGTCTATAAATGATGTTGCCCGAATGCACTCAGTTAATTGCATTGATGATGTAAATTGGGGGCTGCTGCAGCGCTGCTCTATGTTGAAAGTGTGTGTTTAAATTGCTCAAAGTGGACTGATGATGCTGTTTCTGGAAGCCCCAAAGCAGTGTTAGCATTTCAAATGGAGCTACGCTAAACAAGCAGGGCCATGGAGCTCTGTTTGTTTTCTGGATATGTGTGTATGTGGTGGGGGGGTGTTATTAAACGAGGACAGTCCTGCAAGGTATCTTTTGTGAGTTTTCCCCTCATCTTTTCTCCCCAGCGGTGCAGCTAAAAGCTCATCATGTAAATCAGGGACCTATTAGGAGCTGCCTCCTCTTCCTCAGCTCCGTTATGAAGACGAATAAAAGGCCAGTCAGTGATAAAGGAGAGAGCACAGGAAATGAAATGAACTCTGTGATTAAAGTGTGCAGTTCTGTGGGCCTCCAGTGTCATCGTCCTCCTGCCTGAATGTGCCTTTCAGCTGCAATTTATTTTGATATAGTGACTTAATTTTTTTTGTTCAGTTTCTCCAGGAATACAGGAGAATCACAGCATACGCATTATTTTTATTGTAGCAGGCTTATGGTGCCACACATACACACACAGACCTTTCACGCTGGTCACATTTGTCATTTTATGTGCTAGGATGTTGGAGCTGCTCGGCTCATTTCTATGTATGAGTTTGGTGGCAGGTGAAGGCTGACTGCAGATTTGAGCTCCGGCAGTCTCACTGCATAATTACCATAAATCAAATTTACATTTGTCACATCATTTACTTCTCATCATGGTATTGCCTGGATAATTTTTGTGACCACTGCAAATAAGATTTATTGTCATACAGATTAATAATACACACACACACACACACACCACACACACACACACACACACACACACACACACACACTGAGTATAATGACTGACAATTATTTCATACACACTCAGTCACTCCTCTGCTGAATTTCTCTGATAATTTAGTCAGATCCATCCATCCATCCATCCTCTACCGCTTATCTGGGGTCGGGTCGCGGGGGCAGCAGCCTAAGAAGCCCAGACTTCCCTCGCCCCAGCTTCTTCCAGCTCATCCGGAGGGATCCCCAGGCGTTGCCAGACCAGTCGAGAGATATAGTCTCTCCAACGTGCCCTGGGTCTTCCCAGGCGTCTCCTACCAGAGGGACATGCCCTGAACACCTCACCAAGGAGGCATCCAGGGAGCATCCTAACTAGAATCCCAAGCCACCTCATCTGGCTCCTCTCAACGCGGAGGAGCAGCGGCTCCGAGCTCCTCCCGGATGGCAGAGCTTCTTACCCTATCTCTAAGGGAGAGCCCAGTCACCCTACGGAGGAAGCTCATTTCGGCCGCTTGTACCTGTGATCTTGTTCTTTCGGTCATTACCCAAAGCTCATGACCATAGGTGAGGGTAGGAACGAAGATCAACCAGTAAATCGAGAACTTCGCCTTTCGGCTCAGCTTTCTCTTCACCACGACAGACCAGTGCAGAGTCCGCATTACTGCGGACGCCGCACCAATCCGCCTGTCGATCTCCTGCTCCATTCTCCCCTCACTCGTTAACAAGACCCCGAGGTACTTGAACTCCTCCATTTGGGGCAGGGTCTCCTCCTTGACCCAAAGAAGGCACTCCACCTTTTTCCGGTTGAGAACCATGGCCTCGGATTTGGAGGTGCTGATTTTCATCCCAGCTGCTTCACATGCGGCGGCGACCCGATTCAGTGCTAGTTGGAGGTCACGGGCCGATGACGCCAACAGGACCACATCATCTGCAAAAAGCAGAGACCCGATCCTGAGGTCACCAAACTGGACCCCCTCAACACCATGACTGCACCTAGAAATTCTGTCCATAAAATTTATGAACAGAATCGATGACAAAGGGCAGCCCTGGCGGAGACCAACCCTCACTGGAAACGAACTGACTTACTGCCAGCAATGCGGACCAAACTCTGACACCAATCATACAGGGAGCGGACGGCCGTATCAGCGGACCTGACACCCCATACTCTCGGAGGACCCCCCACAGGACTCCCCGAGGGACACGGTCGAATGTCTTCTCCAAGTCCACAAAACACATGTGGACTGGTTGGGCAAACTCCCATGCACCCTTGAAGACCCTGCTGAGGCTGTAGAGCTGGTCCACTGTTCCACGCCCAGGACGGAAACCACATTGCTCCTCATTGCGGCCCCTCCTCTCCAGTACCCCTGAATAGACCTTACCAGGGAGGCTGAGGAGTGTGATTCCCCTATAGTTGGAACACACCCTCCGGTCCCCCTTCTTAAAAAGAGGGACTACCACCTTGGTCTGCCAATCCAGGGGCACCGCCCCCGATGTCCATGCGATGTTGCAGAGTTGAGTCAACCACGACAGCCCTACAACATCCAGAGCCTAACGGAACTCTGGGCAGATCTCATCCAGTTTAGTAGTTTTGTGACTACCTCGGCAACTTCAGCCCCGGAGATATGAAAGCCTATTCCCAGGTCCCCAGGCCCTACTTCCTCACTGGAAGGCGTGTTGGTGGGATTGAGGAGGTCCTCGAAGTATTCCTTCCACCAATCCACAACATCCCGAGTTGAGGTCAGCAGGCCACCATCACCACTATACACAGCGCTGACAGTGCACTGCTTTCCCCTCCTCATGCCTGATGGTGGTCCAGAACCTTTTCGAGGCCTCCGAAAGTCGTTCTCCATGGCCTCACCGAACTCTTCCAACGCCAGGGTCTTTGCCTCAGCAACAGCCGTAGCTGCACTCCGCTTGGCCTGCCGGTATCTATCTGCTACCTCAGGAGTCCCACAGGCAAGTAAGGCCCAATACAACTCCTTCTTCAGCCTGACGGAATCCTCACCACTGGTGTCCACCAGCGGGTTTGGGCATTGCCGCCACGACAGGCACCAACCACCTTGCGGCCACAGCACCGGTCAGGCGCCTCAACAATGGAGGCATGGAACATGGTCCACTTGGACTCAATGTGCCCCGCCTCCCCCGGGACATGGTCAAAGCTCTCCCGGAGGTGTTAGTTGAAGCTCCTTCTGACAGGAGACTCTGCCAGGCATTCCTATTGGGAGTTGATGTACGAGAGCATGTGGATGGCAAGCAAGTCCATGATCTGTGCATGTGCTACATTTCACTAATATTTGGCTGACCTGGAACAGAAGTGAGCCACCGAGTAGTTTACAGTCTGCTGTGTGCTAGCAACACTAAAGAACCTAAAAAAATCATGGCAGATTATTTTTAGAACGAGGAGCGATGCTGACTTAACTGACATGTACCCTCGCCCCTGTTATTTTCAAAGTCCTTGTGCTCAGTACGTAAATTTTCACATGTGGCCATTCCCACAGGGACAGTCTCACTCAGGTCTGTGTCCTCAGCTAACCGCAGATTTGGCCTTACTTTTAGCAACATTTTGAACATTTTGTCCTTATGCAGGACACAATCAGGGCTTATGTCTGCCACCACATTGTTAGCAGTAGGATGTTGTGTCATCTTTGTCTCTCTTTTGTGGCATATTCCTTTTCATTTTGTTTTATCACAGCTACTTTAACACTGTTGTAATGTCCTGCAGCCAAACCTGTTTCACTGAATGTTTTTGCATACTGTTGTGCAGTGACGTGCGATGAGGTTCATGGCTAGGTAGGTACTGACGTCATCAGTCAGATTTACAAACATCATATGAGCCCTCCAGAGCAGTGTATTCACCATTCCATTGGCGGCAGTTAATTGTTTATGTTTAAGTCTGTACTTTCATTATTTCCACGAAATGCTAGCTGCTGTTAGGCAAGGAAGCAGGTAGCATTAATGAGATCTTCTGAAATCTCTCGGTTCTCCCTTATCTTATTATCATGGACGCTGATGTTGATTCTTCGCTGTTCGTCCAAAACCAAGTCAATCCTGGACAACGCAAACGTTTTTAGCGCCATATGTGTCAGGTTCCCAGCTTCTGGGAACTCTATTGTGGGTTTTTTTTTCCCTGCAGGGGGCGTAGTGGAGCCACGTCCCAGCCGCAGCTGGCGCACCTGCAGACTATCGGTGATCAAGCCACCTATTTATGGACTGTTCTCACGGCTTGCCAGCGTTGGCGTGTTTTGTCTGATTCCAAGAACTCCCACTACACCTTCCTGGATTTTCGTAGTGATTTATTCCTTTGTGGATTATTTGGAACCCGATTTATGGATTATCGTTTGGATTTTTCTTCTTGGACTACTTTTGACCCCGCTCGGGATTTTTTGTTGTGAGTTTGCCTTTCCGGCGTGGATTTAGAACTAATCGTGGTCTCCACCCTTTTTCAGTTAAATACATTCCTTCAATAAAGACGATCTGCCACTGTGTGCTGCCTGCTTTCGGGTCCTGGTACAACCATTCGTAACAATATGGCTTTGAATGTGAGTGGTTGACTGCTCATGTCTACTGATGCCTTGCTGTAAATTCTTAAGATCACAATATTCCATCTGAGTCCAGACACTGTCGACATAGAAGCCAATCTAAAGCTGCTGGCGAGAAGTAAACGTAAATTTGGTAACGTTATTATTCATGTCAGAGCAAACGACACCCGGCTTCGTCAGTCGGAGGTCACCAAAATTAACAGTCGGTGTGCAATTACGCAAAAACGATGTCGGACTCCATAGCATTCTTTGGTCCCCTCCCCAATCTGGCCAGCGATGAAATATTTAGTCGCATGTCGTCGCTTTGTCGCTGGCTGTCACGGTGGTGCCTCGAAAACCAAGTGTTCTTTATAGACAATTGGAAGAGTTTTTTGGGAAAACTTGGTCTGATTAGGAGAGACGGTGTCCACCCCACACGGGATGGTGCCTCTCTCATTTCTAGTAACTTGGCTAATTTTATTAGACCCAAAGTGACCTGACAAACCAGTGTCCAGACCAGGATGCAGATGCAGAGTTGTAGTCTTACACACCTCTCTGCTGCTTCCATAGAACCCTCATCCACCAACAATAACATACTTAACACTATAGAGGTAGTCTCTGTTCCACGGTTAAAAGTTCACCAAGCAGGGAGCGGTCCATCACCATAATCTTATCAAAATTAATACCAAAGCACAAATTGGAGAAACTAATATCACAATTAAATGTGGACTGTTTAATATTAGATCTCTTTTGTGTAAATCCCTGTTAGTGCATGACCTGATAGCGGATCATCACATTAATTTATTTTGTCTTACTGAGACATGGCTTCAGGAGGAGGAGTATGTTAGCTTAAATCAGTGGTCTCATGCTCGCAGCCCGCAGGCCAACTGCGGCCCCTGGGACGATAGTTTGTGGCCCCCACTCGGCCCGCGAGTTTGATATGAATGGCACTTTACAGTGTTGTGTGTGGAGCTGAAGGAACCCACTAATCACGGTGGGGTATATGGCTCTCGGGGGCGGGACATCAGCCGGACTTGTTGCGAACTGGTGATATTACACCGCCTCTCTTTGAGGACCAATCACAGCCCTCGCTTCGTCTGAGACACGGAGCCGGATTGGTCCTCGAAGAGAGGGGGCGTTCCAAAGTGGACCAATACTTTGCATGTAGAGAGGTGGCGGCACCACTAAATGTCCATTACTCTGTCGCAGCCAATGAAATAGCGACGCAATGGCGGGTTATCATAGCTCCGAATACATCTGAGTCGGAACCTCTCATAAACAAAACGTGAGGTAATTTAAAATTATTTTTATTAATGCTACCACATGCATAGCATATTGAAATATTTATATTACTAAATGTAGATTTTCGCTATATTAAAATAAAATGGTAAATATTGGTAGGGACTATTTTGTATTCCCTAAACCTTGATTGTGATATATCCCTACCACCATCCCTATATAAACCTACACCCGTGGTGTGTGTGTGGGGGGGTGCGTTGGCTAAACACTGAAACAGAAACTTCAGTTGCACCAAGTGGAATTATATAGATTACACAGTCCCAAACATGTCTTTTTCAAAGCCTGCAGTGAAGACAAAGGTGGGTGATGACCACAGACAATTTTTCTTTTTTCTTTTATTATTATTATTATTAGTAGTAGTAGTAGTAGTAGTAGTAGTAGTAATTAAGAAAAAAAATCACTCATTAATTCTTCGGTTGTTTATTTTTCATCTTATTATGTGTTAAAAAAAATAAAATAAAGATATTTGTGAACATTGGAACGTTTTTATCAGAGCTTCTCTTGTGGAAACCCTGATGCAGCCCAGCCTCTCCCAGACTCTGCCTCCAGCAGCCCCCAGGAAAATTGAGTTTGAGGCCACTGGCTTAAATGAATCTACTCCTCCTACCCATTTTAATTATCATATTCCTCGTGTCACTGGTCAAGAAGGGGGAGTGGCAGCAATCTATCACTCCAAGTTATTAATTAGTCCAAGACCAAAACATGGTTCCAGTTCATTTGAAAGCCTGACTCTTGGCATCACCCATCTGAACTGGAAGACAAAACAGCCACTTTTGTTTGTAGTTGTATATCGGACCCCTACTGGGCCACAGTTCCTATCTGAGTTCTCTGATTTCTTATCTGACTTAGTCCTCAGAACAGACAAAGTCATTATCATTAGAGACTTTAATATCCATGTAGATGTTGTAAATGACAGCTTTCGAAATGGCTTAATTTCATTACTTGAGTCAGTTTGTTTCCTCCAACCAACTCATAGCTTCAACCACACCCTAGATCTAGTACTGACTTATGGTGTTGAGGTAGAACATGTGTCAGTGTTCCCTCAGAACCCACTCCTGTCAGATCATTCACTGATCACTTTTACATTTATGATTAAGGATTCTTCAATGCTGAGAGCACAGTCTTACTATAGCAGATGTCTTTCAGATAATGTGGTAGCTAATTTAAGGAAGCAATCCCTGTGCTAATCCCAGGACCACCATGTGTTTCTCCAGGGATTAATCATTATAATCTTAGCCCTGCAGAGGTTGACTCTAGGCGCAGCAGCCTCACTGAGAATCACACTTGAATCAAACAAGAATAACCCCAGGTTTCTTTTCAGCACTGTGGCCAAATTAACCAAGAGTCACAGTGTTTTAGATCCACATATCCCTTCTTCCCTTAGTGGTGAAGACTTCATAAGCTTCTTCACTGATAAAGTTCTAGCTATCAGAGAAAAAGCTAACCAGGCCATCCCAACAACTGGACCATCACCAGATGTGCTGAATGTGGGAACATACAGGGTCTCCAACGAGCCCTTAAACTCCTTCAGCCCTATATATTTTTCTGAGGCGTCTTCGCTAATTCAGAAATCCAAGACCACCACGTGTCTTTTAGATCCCATCCCAACAGACCTGTTGAAGGATGTTCTACCATTGATAGGCAGTTCTATCCTGGACCAGATCAATTGTTCTTTAGTGACAGGTTATGTACCCTGATACTACAAGGTAGCAGTGATTAAACCGTTGCTTAAAAAACCATCACTGGATCCTGATGTGTTAGCAAACTATAGGCCAATATCCAACCTTCCTTTTATCTCTAAATTTCTTGAGAAGGTTGTGGTGACTCAGTTACTGGAGCACATGCAGAGAAACAGGCTGTTTGAGATGTTTCAGTCAGACTGGTTTAGATCTTACTCATCAGCTAGATACCAGTTTGCTCATATCCATGCATTCCCTCTTCATACAGTGGGGTTAGCCATGAAGTTCAACAAGATTATGTACTTGGACCAATCCTTTTTACCTTGAACATATTCCCCTTTGGAAACATTATATGGCAGCTGTTGAACCAGCTCCCTTTCCAAGTACAGGAGGCTAACTCCATCTCTACTTTCAAGATTAGACTTAAGACCTTCCTCTTTGAAAAAGCTTATTGTCAGTAATTCTGTGGTTCCAATTATTATTCTAGACAGGCTAATACCGTAATTTCTGGACTACAGAGCGCACCTGATTAAAAGATTGGTTGATTGATTGATTGATTGACATGTTGAAACACAGAGAGCTCTCAAGAAACAAATGGGCTTCCCAGCAACGCGACGGTGTCCAGCTGATTACTACTCCAAGGCTTCACCAACATGAGCATCCTCAGTGGAAACAGATCTGCTCGTTAGCTTGAACAGCACGTTGGCGTCTGCTCCCTGACAGCACCAGCTGACTTGAGAGCACTCCCAATATCCTGAAGGACAGGATTTTTCTCAAAGCTGAGCTCTTCTAACTCATCTGAATCCATTAAGCAGCAACCTGATGGAAACCATTCGAATTGGGAACAGCTGAGCTGTGAGTGCAGCAGCAGGAACTGCCTAAAGGACGTTATCACTATTATGGACGTGACAGTGACGATGGCCCCTCGTGGAGGTCACCCAAGCCTTCATCTTCAGGGTCAGAAAGTCAAACAGCATCTCTAAGGTCTTAGAGAATGTCCAGCTGAAATGTCTTTAATGGTTTTATCCTCTTCTCCTGTGGTCCATTTACCAGCTTCATCACTTTTCCACCACACTGTCTGAGACAGGATGTGGGAGACAGGAGGTTTTCCCAGTGATGGACTGGTCTGGTGACACTCTGAGGCAGCAGCAGCCGGCCAATGAAAGGTGCTGCTGCCAACTTCGCGCTTAACATGTAGCCCCATCAAATGGAAACATCAAGGTTCACTCTTCCTGACAGTCCCATCACACTCTGTCACCATTATTTCCTGTCAGTCTCTTGCTGTGGACACGGGCTGTTTCCGAACCACACACTCGTTCCCTATTCAGTACTCACTACATGGGGGACATGGATTGAGTGAACTACGTAGCGCACTCAATTTAATTTCATTTACAGCGCATGTAAAGTGACGTCATGGTGTCGCATAATAATTACGAACCGGTCGCCGGGAAAAGTGGCCAGGTCCATTTAATTATTTTAACCCATCAGAAATACATTCAGTGGTCATTTTATGAAAATGCAATATTTTATCCTATAATTAACTTTATATAATAAAATGAAATATTAATGTCAATAATAATACAATAATAATTACAAATTACCTAAAATCATTAGTGTTCCTTGACATTTTCAAGCCAAGACATGATGGCACATTCTCAAGTCATATTCCGCTGTAGTGAAAACATTTAATAAAGCAATTTTTCATCAAAAAATGGATCCACAGCTACTTTTCATCTTTGTAAATATTCTTTTACTGAGATTCTGTCGCCTTTTGAGGAACAGACAAAGAACAATTTTAAGTGAGGGGTGGGGGGATCAGTGAAGATTGATTTTCTTTTCTTTATTTTACACTTATGTTGTAATATTTTAAGATGATCATATTGGACCCCTACTGAAAAAATATTTCCAAAAATTTCATATATCAAACCGCACAGTAGAAATTACGTTAAAAAATGTTTGAGTTAGGGTGCTCGCTTGTACACTACTTTTCGCAGTGCATTGTGGGATACATTGAGTGCACTACATAGGGTACAGCGATGCTCACTAACAATTCGGACACTATTTCAAAATGGCGTCCACACTATTGAGTGCACTATGTAGGGTATACGGGGTGGTTTCGGAAACAGCCATGATTTCCAAAAGTGAGGAAGCACCTCTAAATATGCTCAGAAAACTATGATTGGTCCTCTTCTTCACTTCCTTGGTTCCTCCCCATTTGCTTCCACTTTTGGAGCCATGGTATGAAACACTTCAGCTAATAAAATGTGTGTTTGTCCCAGTCTAATCATCATCAGCTGATGATAGGACCTGACAACTTTCCTCTTTTCAAACGAGAAATATGTCTGTTACCCTGATCCTGGCCCTGACTCAAACCCCGACAACATGTGTGCACAACTGCCTTCTGACCTGCTGTAAATCCAGTGGGTATCAGGGTCTGGATGTTGTTATTCTGATGGAAACGGGGGAAAAAAGTGTTGAGAAAATGCGTTTGTCTGGGTTTGTGGGCAAAGGTGGCGCACACAATCGACAGAGCAACTCTGCTGCTCTTACCTTTGTTTGACCTTCACCATTAGACAACACAGATGTTTAACAGGATTAGTCTACCATCACTTTCTAATTCCCTGAACCCGCCAAAGACTTTAGGAAGCTTTTTCTCTTAACAGCTGACGTTGCTGCACTTCAGAGCCACAAACACCGCAAAGTTTACAGACTTTATTTATTATGTTGTTTATGTATTATTGATGTTTATGTTTCCGCCTTAGAAGCATTTTAGGCATTAAAGTTGAGATGAGTTAGTCGTCAGTCATCTGGAAAGTGTTCAGTCATGGAGGATTTTGTGACAAAGACAGGAATTGTGGGTGTGTGTGTGTGTGTGTGTGTGTGTGTGTGTGTGTGTGTGTGTGTGTGCGTGTGTGCGTGCGCGCGCGCGTGTGTGTGTGTGTGTGTGTGTGTGGTGAAGCAGAACACAATGATGAGTTTGAATATGAATGAGCAGGTAACAACAGTACCACATCAGCCAATTGTTCCCACTGCAACATGCTACACACATACACACAGAAGTTTAGAGTGACATTTTTTTGCCAAGGCCACTGCTGCCTTGACTTGGCAGCGCTCTTCATGGCAATCCTGCAGGAAAACACTGTGCAGAGAAACAAACTCATCTGCTTAGCAACAGTCATGCAGTAACGTGCTGATTCAGACTGATTTCACACTCAGAGTAAAGCAGGATCAGGGCTTAATGAATGAGATCAGGCCTTAATGAATGAGTGTTTTTCAGGCCTTGATCTAGAAAGTCAGATTCTACAGTTGTCATCAGAAAATGTTGGTGCAACTCGGCTACTTCCTGTCTGATTTTCTACATTATCTTCCACATTCAGTCAGCAGAGTAGCAGCAGAAAAACCATTCAGACACTCAGAGAACATAACAACACACACTGAAAATCACAGAACAGACCGCAAATTGAACTCGTCTTCATTGGGACTTGCGCACCAGGGGCTCCGCTGCTCTGCTTCTCTGGTTCATCTTTGAATCTTTGTAATTCTGGTTGACTGTTGATCATGTTTGTTGCCAGGCTGATTTGGGTTCTCCTCAGGGAACAACAAATTGATTTGTGAGTTTGAATCTGTTGACCTTACACTAGAAAATAAAATAACCTGTAAAAACTGTGGCCATGGTCCCTCCTCATGATGAACCCTGTTTAAGAAACTCTAATGCTGATGAGACACTGGGGTTGCTGCTTTAAATCCAAGCAGGACAGGACCATTTCTGTAGATTTTTAAAGTTGGATTGTTGCTAAATGAGAAATTACGTGATTAGCATCAGCAGCTCGTGTCTTTCTGTTTGTCTCTGAATGTCTTGTTCGTTCTTTTATTAATCATCACTGATGCAGAGACACATTGCATTCACCAAAACGTAAGTAATAAATTCACAACCTATCTCATAATTATGAGATAAATTGTCTTGTTACTATGAGATAAACTGGACAAGTGCCACGCCCACCTGCAATCAGAATCATCACGATTCCTGAGTCCTCTTTCAGGATTCAATATTGGAGCAGTTACCAGACAGTTATACGAGTCAGCAGCAAGTCTCTGAGAATAAATCTACACCATAATCCAAAATAAAAACGCTTTAGCAGAAAGGCTTTTTTCATTTTAAGTTTAACTGCACTTTTGGACTTTAACAAATCATCACAAAAAAGCATGTCCATTTTGTTCATTAGGTTGCACATTTTATGACAGCTAAATAGAAATCAAGGCTGACATCATTTTATTTTCATTCCCACCCTGCAAAAAATGTATAATACAATTTGAATTAGCGATCCCAAGCCACACAGGAGACTGATGTCAATGGCTTCTCTTCTTCCTGGTTGGCTGAGCAGGCACAGCTTCACATCTTGGACACTTGACCTTGCATTTTTAATGGACATTACTGGGAAACTGAAGAGTTTTAACTGTAAGCTGCAAGGCAAAAGGTAAGACTTTTGCTGATAGGATGAGTTCTTTAAATGGGCTTAAAGCCAAGATGAACATTTTCTATGTGCATTTACTGTTACAAGCCTCAGAACACAAACTGAAGCCCCAAAGCAGATACACAGGATGAGTAGATTAAAACACAACAGTATTTACTGAAAATGTGGCAGCTGAATCTCACAAAGAACTTTAATTGGAAAACTCTGCAGAGTGGTCAGGGCAGGCTGTGTGTCACAAACAGGTGCCTGAATGGACGATCTGCAGGACAAAATGTAAAAATGAGTTCAGAGCTGACTACAGGAATCAAACCATGTGTGCGCTCAAGGGAAAATTAGGAGCCAAGCTGTACCATGGAGAGTTAAACAACAAATCTGCAAAGATGCTAAGAGTGGACCAGTCTTTTAAAGCAGGAGAAAGGTATAGACGATTATCTACAGATAAGTTGCAGATGTGTAGATTGCATAATGGGAGTGAACCAGGAAGTAGCCCCGCACAGCCTGTAAATAGACATGCTTCTCAGGTCATAGAAAGACTTGGACAAGTGTTTGATTACAGGTTTTGTGACCTGGATCAGCTTCAGCTTTGTGTGTCATTCATTTGCAGTGCTTTCATGAACATGACAAATTATGTAATGCTGAGCAGTGAAGTGCAATATTCAGCCTCGATGTTGGACAGATGGAGATTGAAATTGTAACATTGCAAAATGAGCTCCACCTCAAAGGCTGTAAGGGAGCACCAAACTTTTGGTGTTTTGTTGACACAGAAAAGTACAGTGGTGTTTGCACAGCACCTATGACGGTTGCTAGCTGATATGGTTCAGCCTATCTTCGCGAATCATCTTTTTCTAACATGAACTTCATCAACAACAAAAACAGAACACACCTCATGGATACAGGTCTGCAAGACTCAAAGTTGCAGTGTCGGTTACACACATTGGGCCAGATTCACCAATATGTTCTTAAGAATCTTCTTAGATTCTTTCTTAAGTTGTTTTTAAGAAGTTTCTTAAGAAAACCCTACGTCGGATTCATCAACGCGTTCGTAAGCCCCAGAATTGTTCGCAGCTGTGTTCTTAGATTGATGAATGCCATCTGTTCGTAAGTTGAAAGCGCGTGCCAGGTGAGTCTAATTAACATACGATTAGCATAAGTCACCGCCCACTAATGCCCATAAAAGGAACTGCAGCAGGACCCTGTAGACAGAGCAAAAAGCAGCCAAATGCCCAAAGCTTGCCTCTCCACGCCTGATTTCTGACGCCGTTTTGAACAATCAAGAAAGGATGGCTAACACGCTTGATAAAATTGCCTCAACCCTGATGACTATAGCCAACACGCTTAAAGAAATCAACGAGAATGTAAAAAAAAAAAAAACGTGTAAAAGCTGTGCTCGGATTGTGACAATAATGCATTTTACTCACAAACGGGCAATTAATCGCGCTCGAACGTGAACCGCGTGCCTGCAGTCTGGCCCCATCATTGCGTCAGGACGCACATCCTCACGGGGTTGTGGCTCTGTGTCCAAACACATCCAGCGCCCCTTTAACATGTCGATGGTGCGTTCAATGGTGGAGCGACTGCGCGCATGCATCTGATTGTGGAGTCTGAGGGTTAGGTGGTCAGTGGTGTCAACAACCAGGGCATATCCTCGATCCCCTAATAAAATAAATCAAGATAAAATCAAATAAAAAGACAGTTTTGGCATGGTTTCCAATTTGGTTGATTAATGTTAAGTCATTCGCACATTTACGTAATTTTAAAATTCTCCGTGAATCACCAAAAATAGGAAATAAATAAATATGACATAATTATCATTGTAATATTGAATTTTATTGAACTCCACAAGAGAAGAAAACACAACCATGCCAACATGTCGCCACTGAAATGTGCATAAGAGTACTCCTGAGTGTTCGTAGGATTTGTTCTTACCTACGCATAAATCCAGGATAAGAAGAAATTGGTGAATGCCACAATCTTCGTAAAATGTTCGTAAGTGGGATTTAAGAACAAATTTGTTCGTAAGAACGTTTCGTGAATCTGGCCCATTGTCCACACACTGATGAACAGGATGCAATTCCAGGCTTCCCACTAACAGACAAAGAAACAGATACCAGATTTGGTGCCCAGTTCAAAATGTAATCAGATTTATTTTAAAATCTGCAAGTAGATTTTGTATTTTACATGATTATTTGTACAAACATGGTTCCAACTAATTCATGATTTGTTACAAAATGTTAGTGGCTATTGAATATGGGACATTGGAATTTCAACATGATCAACCACATTGTTGTAGGACTGTTGTAGAAATGTTCATTTGAAGATGATGATTAATTTGAAAACACTTGCACATGGAGAAAATATAGAAATGAAGCACTGCATATTGGTATTTATCTGTTTCCTTGTTAAGTCATTGTTGATATTTATTCTTAAACATGTAGGGTGTTCACATAATAACATTTAGTTAAAGGAAAAGTGAGTAAATTGGCTATTTCTGAAGTGTGCATCAAACTGGTAGCCCTTTGTCTGTATCAGTACCCAGGAGCACGCTTGGTGTCATTGCTGCTGTGATGAATGGCAGTACACTGTAAAACTGACTGGGAACCCTGAGCATTCAGCTAAAAGCTGCCTTCACTTTAACAGGATCTTTCTCTTTTTCTGGGAGATTTTCAGGATACACACATGGAAGCATGCGGAGAGATCTCTATTAAGTGTTCACAGTTCTGATCTTATATAGCCGAAGGCCCGCCTCTGAGGCACGGACACAGGACGTCTACCCAGTAGGTGCGCGCTGCATGCACCGCAGGTGTTTGGTGCCTTCACAGTATGTGTTCTGGCTGGCGCAAGAAGTTGAATGACTGAGAATGTTCCCCCTCTCAGTCGTTTGACGCTGGTCTCTTTTGAACCTTTGTTTCTTGCAAATGCATGAGGTGGCAAACGGACTTCATCTGCGCTCCTAAATTTCCATTTCAACCCTTCCTTTTGCACTCAATTTACATTTCACAATCAAATTCCATTTTCAATTTTGGCAGTAAACTTGAAATACATCAGCAACTTAGTCCATCTTTATAACCGTCTTGAGTTCACATTCAGATGAATTGTAAAGTCCGGTTTATTGTGTGGTGCTAGGGAGAAGATGAGTAGTACTGCTGCAATTGATATCACACCCAGGACACACAGGAATTTCCTCAGGATCAGGTCGGTCCGTCGCCTGGGATGCAAAGGCTTTCCTTGAAGGCTCATCTTGTTCTTTCGTTGGTGGCTTGGCATGCCACTCGGAGCAGCAGAGATGCTAGTTTCACTCCCTACTGACCAGCTCTTTTGGTTCTGGCACCTTCTTGCAGTGGAATGCGTGGATCCACGTTGCTCTCTTGGCTATTTTCACCGCGGTCTGAGTCACCAGCAGGACTTAGAATGGACCTTGCCACCTTTTCTGGTTCCACCTGGTCCTCCGGAAGTCCTTGATCACCATGTAGTCCCCTGGATGTAACAGATGGAGCTGTTGGTCCACTGGAGACGGCAGTGCTGCTTTCATTCGTGCCCGGATTTCTGAAAGAGATTTAGTGAGATTTCTGCAGATGCAGGGTCAGAGAGATTAATGTAAGCAGTGCATTTACAGATTGCGATCTGTGAGGGGAGTGGCTAACTACGGTGCGTTTAGCGCGCGCGTAGCTCTCATCCTGTCTCAGAGCATCTTTCTGTCCCTGATTACCTCCCTCCTGTCGGAAGTTCCAAAGACCAAAACTCACGAGTCCTGCCGTCACAGCACTCACCACAATTAGGAAGAACAACTTCATTTCCTTTTAGATCCTCTTCACAGGTTCCGACGGGGTTCAGCCGTTGCTGGACCTATACAGGCCGTCAGCCGTTTACGGAGAGTCCGCCACTGCTCCCTCGCCTTCACCTGGAAGAATTTTCTGTTTCTTACAATGGGAAAGGTGTATCCACGACAGTTTCCCGTCCACTCGAACTGCAGTCTTTGTGGTCAGCTGTACTTGATAAGGACCTTCCCATCTAGGCATGTTCCACCTCTTCCGCACAAACTTCTTCACCCACACGTAGTCGCCCGGTTGAATGGGTTCCTGGGGGGTGGAATCTGTGGAAGACACAGGACTAGGCAGAACATTTACAGTATTCACACATCGGTTAAGTAACACTTTTTTCAGATAATCTGCTATTGTTTCCTCAACATGTTTTAGCTCATTTGTTGTTGCAAAGTATGGTAGGCAATAAGGCTGCCCATATAATGCTTCAAAAGGTGTGATGCCTGTTTTCTTGTGTGGTGTTATGTGCATCCATAATTTCACCAGGTCGAGACAAAACATCCAGTTCTTTCCTGTCTCGTCCATACATTTCTTCAGTCTGTTCTTAATAGTACCGTTGACTCTTTCAACTAATCCTGCACTCTGAGGGTGGTATGCGCAGTGATTCTTCAAATCAATGTCCAAAGTTACTCCTACAGTTTTCACTATCTCATTTACAAAATGGCTTCCATTGTCGCTCCAGATGACCTTCGGGATGCCAAACCTGGGAATGATCTCTCTACATAAAACTTTTGCTGCTGTCAGTGCATCTGCTTTTGCTGTGGGGAAAATTTCTACCCACCTAGTAAATCCATCTAACACTACTAGACAATATTGTTTACCTTCACATGGTGTTAGCTGAATAAAATCTAGAAACACTGTGTGAAATGGATGATTTGGTAATGGTGTAGTGCCTGCAGGGGCCTTAAGGGCTCCCTGTGGGCTGTGTTTTACACAAATAGCACATTGTGAACAAAAATTTTTTGAGTAGGTATGAAATCCTATAGTATAATAATGTTCATTAACCATCTGTACCATCCCTCCTGTTGAGACATGGCATGGCCCATGGCTCACTAATGCTGCCCATTTATGCATATTCCGGGGAAGGATTGGCTTGTTTCCTATGGTTAACAGTCCTTTGTCATCCAGTTTGGCTCCTCGCTTCTTCCACATGGCCTTTTCTTTTTCTGGAGCACTTTGTTGCATTTCTTTTAGAATATCATTATCTGCAGGTTCTAAGGTAAATGATTCCTCATTATCAAGAAGTGTGTTGTTATTTGCTGCAGCCTTTGCGGCTCTGTCAGCAAAGGCATTGCCTTGTGAGACTGCGTCTGTGTTGTTAGTATGTGCAGCGCATTTACATACAGCTATTTTGCGTGGCTGCTGTACTGCTGCCAATAACTTTTTTAACAGTTCTGCATGCATGACCGGTTTGCCGGTCGACGTTTTCATCCATCTTAAATTCCATTGTTGAGCAAACACAAACAGCGTGGAAAAAGCATATTGACTATCTGTATAAATGGTAACATCTTGTCCTTTGCTTAGTTC
This sequence comes from Takifugu flavidus, assembly GCF_003711565.1. Classification (NCBI taxonomy): domain Eukaryota; kingdom Metazoa; phylum Chordata; class Actinopteri; order Tetraodontiformes; family Tetraodontidae; genus Takifugu; species Takifugu flavidus. The sequence continues at coordinate 12,882,593 of NC_079531.1, read as the reverse complement.
ACAGGCACGTGTGAGTGCGACGAGTTCTGCAGCTTGAGCAGAATAGGAAGAGGGAAGTGATTTCACCTCCACCACCTCGGTTGCTGTAACTACTGCATAGGCAGTTCTAGTGCGTCCACAGTCATCCTTTCTCGATGATCCATCCACAAAGAGTGTCTGTCCTGTAGTCAACGCCACATCACTGAGATCTGGTCGCGGCAGGACCTTGGTGGAGACCTCATCCAGGCAGTTGTGCTGGTGTCCCTCTTCTGCGGTGGGTAGCAGCGTTGCTGGGTTTAAGGTCGTGCAGCGACGAATCGTCAGATTCGGCTGAGACAGCAACACTGCCATGCAAGAAAGATGACGTGCAGGTGTGAGAAGAATTATTGTTGTTATCACTATTATCGTTTCAATGCTATAGTAAGTATAGTAAGTAGATTTAGAATGTTTAATCAAAAAGAATGTATGAGTGTTTGACTCAAGTATTGAAGCTGTTATGTACCCAGCACTGGGAGGTATCATGTTCAAGGACACGAGGAAGTCGTAGAGATGGGAGGAGAAGGAATCATGAAGTTGTTTTGATACAAATCTTGTGTGAACCAAATAAAAGAGGAGAGCGAGCAGCAGACTGACGGAGTTGAGAGAGGAAGCTTGAACTGCTCGTCAGCTCTCCCTTGCAAGGCCTCCTGTTGTTTGTGTGGTTGATCTGAGTCTAGTAAACGAACAGCGCGGGTGACCAAACATCACCCTCACAAAAATTGGTCCTTCGAGCCGGATCCCAAGACCTGGAGAGGAGCGCCGTGGGACGACCGAACGCCGAAGTCTGCGCGCAGCCGGAGTCAAAAAGACGTCCGAAGTGAAAGACCTTTCATCACGAGTTGACGGAAGGCCGGTCTTCGTCCCTCCCAGGGCGACCATCTCCAGTGACGGGAAGAAGGCACTAAAACAACTCAGAGAGAAACCATAGCGACAAAGGAGTGAGTATAAGACACAAAAAGCGCTACACAGAAATATACCGGGTATGCCCTGCCGGTCATCAGGAGAGAAGCAGAGGCAAGATACACCCGCCTCCTCGGAGGTAGAAGCTTGGTGTATACTCTCCTGATTAAAAAAGAGGGGTTATAAGGCCACGGCGGAGGGACTGAACTAGATATCCTGTATGGATTGAGGGTTGTTCAGTCGGGAGATCAGGCGTCTCCACTCAAGTACATAAAAACTGATAAATAAAGTGCAAACATGGGCAACCAACATTCCACAAAAGGTGCTGAATTCGAAATCCCAGCATCATGTAAACACATGGAAGACAAATATCCAGGTTCATGGTCATATGTTCAGCTGTGGATGACTAAGTTCGATTGGGATGGTAACTTAGACAGGCCAGGCAATATTACAAAATTAAAAAGATTTAATAGAATATGGAAAAAACATCCAAAAGTAAATGTGGGGTTGACACAATGTCATCTCTGGCTCACTGAATCAAAATATAGAAGAGAGAAACAAAATCAAGAAAAAGAGAAACGGAAAAGAGAGAAAGAAGAGAAAAATGAGAACCCCTTTTACCCATCGCTGAGTGCGTACGTGAGGGCGGAGGACAACGAAACAGGATGCAGGAGTCGACAGATAAATGTGCCTCCTCCGTATGTTCCTCCACCTCTTGCTCCACCAGCTCCCCCTCAGGCGGTCCCATTGGACCAGCCCGGAGCCTTAGATCCCCTGGCTCTGAACACTAATCCCTTTTTGGGTCCCTTTCCATCGGGAGCCCAGTACAGAAATTATCACATGCAGGACAACACTGTGCAGATGTACCCACTGATCCAGGTTGCAAATCCACAAGCCGGTGTGCAGGGTCAAGATCCTACTATCTTGGTGTATAGAACCTGGACTCCAGAAGACTGTAAAAAAGCTTGTGATGACATAACCTTGCCCCAAATGGACATAGAGTTGTGCATCCAAGACATAAGACAGTTATTAAGAAGTTACCATACTAACGGTACTGAAACACAGCAAGTCCTCATGTGCGTTAATGGCAAGAAATGGGGCACTGTTAGAGGAGATTGGGTCCCAGTGGATCCAGCCACTCAACAACCATGGCAGCCTGGCAGCCAAGAACTAAATGACAGACTTGACAGACTGTACGAGCGCATGCGAACTACTTTTACTAGACGAGCTGACTACAGCGCCATTACGGCCACGAGACAAAAGACTGACGAAAGTTTTGAAGACTATAGCATGAGAATGAAAGATGTGTTCCGAAAAAATAGTGGAATTCCGTATGCGGAAGAACCAGAAGGTCCCTACCAACAGCAGTTAAAGCAAGCTATACATGGGGGATCAAAATCAGAGATAAAATCATGGGTAGAGAGACAATTAGTTGATTTCGGAACTAGTAACCTAAACCGCTATGAACAACATGCTATGCATGCTGAAAGACAATGCCAAAAAAGTAAGAATCAATCAACAGGCATGTTTTTCAATGCCAACCCTCTCCCAAGGAAGGGGAGGAGGAGGCAATTTCAGTGAAAAAGATCAGTGTCATTATTGTAAAAATTATGGACACTGGGAACGTGATTGCAGAAAGAAACAACGTGACCAGAGATACAATAGAGGACAGCAGCAAGGTTCTAATCCACCTCAGCTATGACTAGAACCGGAAAAAGATGTCACAAAAATTAAAACAAATCAGGGCACAAAATTTGACCAATTTGAAAAAGAAGACTTAGAAGATGTTTTAGACTTAGAAACCATCTTCCTGTTTGCTGAAGGCAAACCAGAAATACAACTGACCGTGTTAGGCAATTCTTTAACATTCTTAGTAGACACGGGTGCAGGTAAATCAGTAATTAGAGATCCAATAGCCCTGACACCAACTTCTACACAGATTTTTGTGAGATCAGCAAATGGTCTCATAACTAAAGAAAGAATGTCAGTTCCTGTAGATGTTTGTGACCCTGTAAGTGGAATCACACTTAAAGCCCCTTTCGTGATCTCCACCACATGTCCCGTAAATCTGTTAGGAAGAGATCTTATCTCTCAGCTTCAGTTGATGATTCGTACCACAGCCGAAGGGATGTGGTCTGTAGCTAGAATGGTTAATCTGTGGGTAAGAGAAGGAGAGATGTGCAGTAAATTTTGGTCACTTGACATTCCTGAAAAGCAGCCCCCTCCATTCTCTGAGCCAATCACTATGATATATGGTAAAGCTCTGTCATACTTACAGCCTGAAGCCCAGCTCCACAATCAAACTGACCTGCATGTAACCATGCATGTGGAGGGCACTGGTGGATTCTGTAAATCAGACCCACACGGCACATCAAGATATGCAGAGAAGTTTGCTAAACTCAAAGATCCACAAATGATTGTAATTATGCACCTATATGTGTGTGGTCAGACAGCTGTCTGCACGGCAGGAAGCCTTTCCGCCGAAGCAGCAGCGCTATTCAAAGTGTCAGGTTCTGTACCACATGTTTCTATTGCTAAACCGCTTAAGAAAAGATGGCAAGACTTGGGATGTGACGTAAAACACTGGAGCAGCCTGCCCTATAGGCCTAAGGGTGAGGTTGATTTTAATGATCAGTTCCAGGTGTGGCGCATTCCCCTTAAAACATGGTTGCTGACTCATCCAGCAACGCACCTCACAGACCAGAGTTCATGAGAAGAAAACATCTTCCTCACGCAGGAGGAAGAGGAGAAGCTGAAAGAGCTTCCCCCTGAATTATGGTCGGAAGGACCTGCAGATGTAGGTCTTATAAAAGGAGCAGAACCTGTAAAAATAATCCCTAAATCAGATTATAGACCATTTCAGAGACAATATCCCCTTAAAACTGATGCACAGGAGGGTATTGTTCCGATATTTAACTCACTGCTTAAAGCAGGAGTCATCAGAGAGTGCCCTGAGTCCCCTGTAAATACACCCCTATTTCCAGTAAGGAAGTCACCACCATCTACCGGCTGGCGGATGGTGCAGGACCTGCAAGCTGTAAACGCTGCAGTGGTCCCTAGGTCTCCCTTAGTCGCAGATCCATACACTCTGCTGAACGACTTAAACCCTGAACATCAGTGGTACACGGTGATAGATGTATCCAATGCATTTTTCTCTGTACCAGTACATCCAGACAGCCAGTTTTGGTTTGCGTTTACGTTTCAAGGACGGAGGTACACCTGGACAAGGTTACCTCAGGGCTACTGTGAGAGTCCCACAATCTTTTCTCAGGTAATGATGTCATCGTTAGCTAAGTTTAAACCTCCGTGTGGAAGTCAAATCCTCGTCTACGTGGATGACATCCTCATGGCGTCAAAAACAGAGGCAGATTGTTGGTCAGACACGCTAGCATTGCTACACTGGCTAGCCGCTCAAGGCCATAGATTAAGCAAAAGCAAACTGCAGCTGGTGAAGCAGAAAGTGATTTATCTGGGCCATGTTTTGACACATAATGGCAAAGCTATTCTCGAGTCGAGGAAAACAGCAGTGCTTGAAGCCCCAAAACCAAAAACAAAGAAGCAGATGATGTCATTCTTAGGACTTGTGAATTTTTGCAGATCATGGATCTTAGATTATGCGAAAATAACTGCCCCTTTACAAGCATTGATGTATGATAATCCCTTAGCAATGACTGATGTGTTAACTTGGACCCCTGAAGCTGAAGAAGCATTTACACACACAAAGCAGGCCCTTGTAGCTGCTGGAGTGTTAAAGCTGCCAGACTATCAGAAGCCTTTTGAGCAGGTTGTAGATTGCAAAGGTGATTTTATGACTTCAGTTTTGTTGCAAAAACACGGAGATAAGAGGCAGCCAGTGGCCTATTACTCCCACAAGCTAGATCCCGTAGTTTGTGCACTCCCACCATGCGTTAAAGCAGTGGTGGCAGCATCTGAGGCAGTGAAAGCCTCCGCAGGAGTGGTGCTATATCATGAGCTAACTTTGCTAGTTCCACATGCAGTATCAATACTGCTGCTACAAAGTAAGATAGCATTCCTGTCGCCAGCACGTCATCTTTCCTGCATGGCGGTGTTGCTGTCTCAGCCGAATCTGACGATTCGACGCTGCACGACCTTAAACCCAGCAACGCTGCTACCCACCGCAGAAGAGGGACACCAGCACAACTGCCTGGATGAGGTCTCCACCAAGGTCCTACCGCGACCAGATCTCAGTGATGTCGCGTTGACTACAGGACAGACACTCTTTGTGGATGGATCATCGAGAAAGGATGACTGTGGACGCACTAGAACTGCCTATGCAGTAGTCACAGCAACCGAGGTGGTGGAGGCGAAACCACTTCCGTCCTCCTATTCTGCTCAAGCAGCAGAACTCGTCGCACTCACACGTGCCTGTGAACTAAGCAAAGGACAAGATGTTACCATTTACACAGATAGTCAATATGCTTTTTCCACGCTGTTTGTGTTTGCTCAACAATGGAATTTAAGAGGGATGAAAACGTCGACCGGCAAACCGGTCATGAGAGAGAAGAAATGGACCACTTCTTGTCAAAGTGACAGGTTGACCTTTCCCTGAACCCGCCCACATCTGTCCCCCCCACCTCCCTTCCCCCCTCCCACCATTTTTTAAAAGGGTGGATCCCCCACCCGCCCCCACCTCCACCCTCCTCCCGAGGAGGGGATCCCCCCCCTTTCTCACTTGCTCATCTGTTTTTAATAAGGGCAATAGTTACAACACAGTGACAAAACAATTTTGCCATAGTCCTGGCATAGCCATCCGTGGACAACATGAGTAGTTCTACATCCTTGATTGGTGAGACGGCTGTGACCGTTATAAGAGAATTGTGTGGAAAAGTAGTTGAAAAATCCACGGTGTTTGTACAGCGTTCTCAGGCGTCACCCTGTGAGCCTTTGCAGCAAGAATGGTCTTTGGAGCCTTATAGTCAAACAGGGAGTTTTGGGTATGTGTTCCGTTACAAGACGGGGGAGCTGATTCTCTATCAGCGGGAAGAATCTTCCAGTGAGGGGCCTATGTTGTCGGCTACGATGTCTTCCAATGACTGGGGTGTGTTGAAACTGATCAAACCGAGAATGGTGTGTGTGACTGAAGAAGGCTGTGAAGAAAGAAACAACACAGAACAGAAACCTTCCACAGAACAAACATTTGTGAGCATTTGGTTGACGAAAACCTCGGGTACGGGAAGATGGTTCTATCGTGCTAGCTACAAGATGCAGATGGAAGAGATGTCAGGGAAACCGAGACAGTATTTTGTCTTGGATCTTTTTAGCTCAGACTGTGGGGTTTTCAGCAACGTGTTGACTCTACCTCTTGCAGCATGGATCGAAAAGATGCATGAAATGGATGATAAAATCACAAAATTTTTTCACCATTGTCGTCTTTGGAACAACACTGTGGTGACGAAAAAAAGAGTCCTCCCTCGTGTAAGCCCACACCCATATCTCAAATGTATAAAAGACGTTCGTCTGAACCATACGTTACCCACTACGGAGTGAAACACTAAGGAGAGCATGTCTACCAACAGAAGCGTCAAGAGCGGATCTGACACTCCGAGCAATTCCTATCTGTGGGATGAGGATGAGACACAAGCGGAACGCCCTCAACGTCGGCTTCGGCCTCGCAGGCTGGACTTTGACTCACTCATCCAACGCTGGGATCCCACGGATTCTAAGGAGTCTCTCACTCCTTGTCTAAGCCCTCCACCAACCCCACCCCTCGGACGCTCGGCATCGGATCCTGGGGTGTCCAGTCCTCACTCACCTCACTGACACCACCCGTCAGAGACTCAGCATCACTTCCAGAGCTGTCCGAGTCTCTTCTCCAAGGCAGAGATCCTGCGCCGTCTCCGGCTTCTTCACGTCCAGGTTCTCCAATCTCTGTGAGCGGTGTGGAGAGTCTTTCACGCTCAACAACCCCTGATCTGCCTTTGCCCGACGACGCATCGGATCTCCCCGGGGCTGTATGTAACGGTGCTGACCAGCTTGACGGCTGGGCATCTGAATTCTTTGGTCTGGTAAAAAAAGGCGTTCTTCATCTACTTAGCGTCGTCCTGGACCTGTACAAGGGTGAGGTTTGCAACGGATGTCGGATCGACCACCCCAGCCAGCGCCAACACCAGTGTTTGGATGTGATCGAACCGGGTTTCTACCGCAACAACTTTTACATGTTGATGAAAAGACTCTACACACCCAAGTTCATTCCTGCTATTCAAAATTTCCTGAAAGCGTGCGGTGTCAACGCTGACTACGTGAAAGTCAAGATCGCCGCAGAGACCCTTTTGTTCGAGCTGAAATCCAACGAATTAATCTACACTCCCATCCAACAAATGTACGAGAGTATCGCCGACAACGACAGCGAGATTAAACAGGAACATCTGGACACGGTGACTCAGTACTGGACTGAAAACACTTAAATCTGAAAATGGTGTTTTCAGATATAAAATGGGGAGCTTCTGGGGAAAAGTTGTAAACGATGTAGAAGGTGTCAAGATCCAGTTGATCAAGGGTCAGATAATAAACATCTTGTACCAGGCTATTGAGAACAAAACGGCTTCAAACAAAAACATCTTGCTGGAAAAAACCAGAACGTGTGCAGGACCCGCACTTTGGGAAGAGATGGTAAATGACACGATGCTTATGAGCAAATCTGGATTGTCGGATTGTTTTAAAGTAATTTTTAAAGAACTGTCCAACGATGTTGTAAAACCATGTCATATGATAGCCTTTTATGCTTTGCTCATTGATGTGACCAACAGACTTGTGCAAAACAACCATTCTGTAAGCATCTTGGAAGAACTTGGAAAATTACACGATGATATCTGCCTCAGTCTAGATCATAAAGTCTTAACTCAAACTCTATTGATGATAACGCATTGGTCTTGGACTAGTTTTTGACTATCTGTACTTTCACATTACAAATGTTACAAATGTATTTGTTCATGTTACTCACAAAATGTATTTGTTCATGTTACTCACAAAATGTATTTACTCATGTTACTCACAAAATGTGTATGCTAAAGATTTCTTAACAGCTAATAAAAAATAATATACCTCTCAAACGAGCATCCCTTCTCATTCTGTTTTCAACATGTCTGAGACACGCTTCATGGAAAAAGTGTACTATGATCCCGCGCATCCCGGTACCTCGGTGGTGTAGAGCGGCTCCATAAGGGGGTGCAAGAAGAAATGGAAAAACGGTTCCTCGAGAAAATGTTAAAACATTTCTACAGGGACAGGACGCTTACACTCTACACAAACCGGCCAGGATACATTTTCCAAGAAACAGGGTTTTCGCCCCCCGCCCTTTAAACCAATTTCAAGCGGACCTGTGCGATATGCAAGCCCTGTCGGAGCATAATGACGGATACAATTATTTATTAACGGTCATAGACATATTTTCCAAAAAAGCTTACGTCAGGGCTCTGAAGAGAAAATCAGCGGCTGAGGTGGTAAAGGCGTTTGAATCCATTTTTGAGTCAAGTCAGACGCCTGAAAAAATACAACTGATGCGGGGAAAGAATTTTTTAACAAGAGTTTTGAAGCTTTGATGAGAAAACACAATATCGTTCATTTTTCCACCGCCAGCCACCTTAAGCCTCTGTGATTGAAAGATTTAATCGTACATTAAAAGGTAGAATGTGGAGATATTTTACAGCAAACAACACTCTGCGATACACCGACGTCTTACAAGACTTGGTGAAAAGCTATAATCACAGTTATCACAGCAGTATCAAGATGAAACCCGCTGAGGTAACCTCGGAAAACACTTTTAAAGTGTTTCAAAACTTGTACGGTAAATCTGAAAACCGACGGAAGGCTGAAACCAAGATGAATTTCAAGAAGGGGGACCTAGTTAGAATTTCAAAACTGAGAGGAGTGTTTGATAAAAATATATGAACAGAGTTTTACGAACGAGGTGTTTACGGTATCTGAACGCATCCCTCGCGACCCTCCAGTGTACAAGTTAAAAGATTACGATGGAGAACCCATCCAAGGGTCATTTTATGAGCCAGAGCTACAAAAGGTAACGATGGGGGAAGACAGACTTTTCCACGTAGAAAAGATTCTGAAGCATCGCGTCGTCAGGGGTGAAAAGCAAGTCTTTGTAAGTTGGAAAAACTGGCCGGAGAAATTCAACAGCTGGATCAAAGCCGCAGATTTAAAGAACGTATAAAAATCAACTCGCGATCGCAACGGATATCATTTCATCATG